>NC_081185.1:1533434-1850255 GCF_029867415.1 Vicia villosa
TTTGAAGTAGTGACATAAATATCAAAAATTGCATATGATAGTTCACGTTTTTAAAGAAAAGAAAGAAATTCCACAAATTTTATATGATAGTCCACGTGTTTGGAGAAGGGATATAAATTGTAGAAATTGCATATGATAGACCACGTTATTGGAGTAGGGACATAAATTTCAAAAATTGCATATGATAGTCCACGTTTTTTAAGAAGGGAAAGAAATTAAAAAAATTACATATGATAGTCCACGTTTTTAGACAAGGGAAAGAAATTCCACTAATTTCATTTGATAGACCACGTGTTTTGAGAAGGGAAATAAATTCCATAACTTGCATATGATAGACCACGTTTTTGGAGTAGGTACATAAATTTCAAAAATTGCATATGATAGTCCACGTTTTTGGAGAAGGGTAGGAAATTCTGGAAATTAAATTTGATGGACAAAATTTTTGGAGAAGGGAAAAAATTCCACAAAGTTCATATGATAGTCCACGTGGTTGGAGATGGCAAATAAATTCTAGAAATTGCATATGATAGACCATGTTTTTGGAGATAGGAAAGAAATTCCAAAAATTGCATATGATAGTCCAAGTTTTTGGGGAAGGGAAAGAAATTCAAGAAATTGCATATGATAGACCACAATTTTAGAGAAGGGAAAGAAATTCCATAAATTGCATATGATAGTCCACGTTTTTGGAGTAAGTACGAAATTTCAGAAATTCCATATGATAGTCCACGTTTTTGGAGAAGGGAAAGAAATTCCTAAGAAATTGCATATGATAGTCCACGTTTTTAGAGAAGGGAAAGAAAATCCACAAATTTCATATGATAGTCAACGTGTTTACAAAAGATAAATAAATTCCAGAAACTACCTATGATAGACCACGTTTTTGGAGTAAAAACATAAATTTCAAAAAATGCATATGATATTCCACCCTTTTGGAAAAGTGTAAGAAATTTCAAAAATTTCATATGATAGACCATGTTTTTGAAGTAGTGACATAAATATCAAAAATTGCATATGATAGTTCACGTTTTTAAAGAAAAGAAAGAAATTCCACAAATTTTATATGATAGTCCACGTGTTTGGAGAAGGGATATAAATTGCAGAAATTGCATATGATAGACCACGTTATTGGAGTAGGGACATAAATTTCAAAAATTGCATATGATAGTCCACGTTTTTGAAGAAGGGAAAGAAATTAAAAAAATTACATATGATAGTCCACGTTTTTAGACAAGGGAAAGAAATTCCACTAATTTCATTTGATAGACCACGTGTTTTGAGAAGGGAAATAAATTCCATAACTTGCATATGATAGACCACGTTTTTGGAGTAGGTACATAAATTTCAAAAATTGCATATGATAGTCCACGTTTTTGGAGAAGGGTAGGAAATTCTGGAAATTAAATTTGATGGACAAAATTTTTGGAGAAGGGAAAAAATTCCACAAAGTTCATATGATGGTCCACGTGGTTGGAGATGGCAAATAAATTCTAGAAATTGCATATGATAGACCACGTTTTTGGAGATGGGAAAGAAATTCCAAAAATTGCATATGATAGTCCAAGTTTTTGGGGAAGGGAAAGAAATTCAAGAAATTGCATAGGATAGACCACGTTTCTAGAGAAGGGAAAGAAATTCCATAAATTGCATATGATAGTCCATGTTTTTTGGAGAAGCGAAAGAAATTCCATATGATAGTCCACATTTTTGGAGAAGGGAACGGAATTCCTAATAATTGCATATGATAGTCCACATTTACGGTGAACGGAAAGAAATCCACAAATTCCATATGATAGTCCACGTTTTTGGAGAAGCGAAAGAAATTCCATAAATTTCATATGATAGTCCACGTTTTTGCAAAAAGTAAAAGAAATTTCAGATATTAAATATAATAGACCATGTTTCTGGAGAAAGGAAAGAAGTTCCAGAAATTGCATATAATAGTCCAAGTTTTTGGCAAAGAGAAAGATATTCCATAAATTGCATATGATAGTCCACGTTTTTTGATAAGGGAAAGAAATTCCATAAATTGCATATGATAGTCCACGTTTTTAGAGAAAGGAAAGAAATTCCACAAATTTCATATGATAGTCCACGTGTTTAGAGAAGGGAAATAAATTCCAGAAATTGCATTTGATAGACCACGTTTTTGGAATAGGGACATAAATTTGAAAAATTGCATATGATAGTCCACGTTTTTGGAGAAGGGAAAGAAATTCCAGAAATTACATATGATAGATAGTCCATGTTTTTGGAGAACGGGAAGAAATTCCACAAATTGAATATGATAGTCCACATTTTTAAGGAAGGGAAAGAAATTCCAAAAATTTCATATGATAGACCAGGTTTTTGAAGTAGTGACATAAATATCAAAAATTGCATATGTTAGTCCACGTTTTTAGAGAAAGGAAAAAATTTCCACACATTTCATATGATACTCCACGTGTTTGGAGAAGGGAAATAAACTCTAGAAATTGCATATGATAGACCAAGATATTGGAGTAGGGACATAAATTTCAAAAATTTAATATGATAGTCCATGTTTTTGTAGAAGGGAAAGAAATTCAAGAAATTGCATATGATAGTCCACGTTTTTAGAGAAGGGAAAGTAATTCCACTAATTTCATTTTATAGTCCACGTGTTTGGAGAAGGGAAATAAGTTCCATAATTTGCATATGATAGAACATGTTTTTGGAGTAGGAACATAAATTTCAAAAATTGCATATGATAGTCCACGTTTTTGGAGAAGGGTATGAAATTCAAAAAATTTAATTTGATAGAACAAAATTTTTGGACAAGGGAAAAAAATTCCACAAAGTTCATATCATAGTCCACGTGTTAGGAGATGGGAAATAAATTTTATAAATTGCATATGATAGTCCATGTTTTTGGAGATAGGAAATAAATTCCAAAAATTGCATATGATAGTCCAAGTTTTTGGAGAAGGGAAATAAATTCAAGAAATTGCATATGATAGACCACAATTTTGGAGAAGGGAAAGAAATTCCATAAATTGCATATGATAGACCACGTTTTTGGAGTAGGTACATAAATTTCAAAAATTGCATATGATTGTCCACGTTTTTGGACAAGGGAAAGAAATTCAAGAAATTGCATATGATAGTCCACGTTTTTAGAGAAGGGTAAGAAAATCCACAAATTTCATATGATAGTCAACGTGTTTACAAAAGATAAATAAATTCCAGAAACTACCTATGATAGACCACGTTTTTGGAGTAAAAACATAAATTTCAAAAAATGCATATGATATTCCACCCTTTTGGAAAAGTGTAAGAAATTTCAAAAATTTCATATGATAGACCATGTTTTTGAAGTAGTGACATAAATATCAAAAAT
Organism: Vicia villosa; assembly: GCF_029867415.1. Lineage (NCBI taxonomy): Eukaryota > Viridiplantae > Streptophyta > Magnoliopsida > Fabales > Fabaceae > Vicia > Vicia villosa. The sequence goes on from NC_081185.1 coordinate 1,536,793, forward strand.
TGCATATGATAGTTCACGTTTTTAAAGAAAAGAAAGAAATTCCACAAATTTTATATGATAGTCCACGTGTTTGGAGAAGGGAAATAAATTGCAGAAATTGCATATGATAGACCACGTTATTGGAGTAGGGACATAAATTTCAAAAATTGCATATGATAGTCCACGTTTTTGAAGAAGGGAAAGAAATTAAAAAAATTACATATGATAGTCCACGTTTTTAGACAATGGAAAGAAATTCCACTAATTTCATTTGATAGACCACGTGTTTTGAGAAGGGAAATAAATTCCATAACTTGCATATGATAGACCACGTTTTTGGAGTAGGTACATAAATTTCAAAAATTGCATATGATAGTCCACGTTTTTGGAGAAGGGTAGGAAATTCTGGAAATTAAATTTGATGGACAAAATTTTTGGAGAAGGGAAAAAATTCCACAAAGTTCATATGATGGTCCACGTGGTTGGAGATGGCAAATAAATTCTAGAAATTGCATATGATAGACCACGTTTTTGGAGATGGGAAAGAAATTCCAAAAATTGCATATGATAGTCCAAGTTTTTGGGGAAGGGAAAGAAATTCAAGAAATTGCATAGGATAGACCACGTTTCTAGAGAAGGGAAAGAAATTCCATAAATTGCATATGATAGTCCATGTTTTTTGGAGAAGCGAAAGAAATTCCATATGATAGTCCACATTTTTGGAGAAGGGAACGGAATTCCTAATAATTGCATATGATAGTCCACATTTACGGTGAACGGAAAGAAATCCACAAATTCCATATGATAGTCCACGTTTTTGGAGAAGCGAAAGAAATTCCATAAATTTCATATGATAGTCCACGTTTTTGCAAAAAGTAAAAGAAATTTCAGATATTAAATATAATAGACCATGTTTCTGGAGAAAGGAAAGAAGTTCCAGAAATTGCATATAATAGTCCAAGTTTTTGGCAAAGAGAAAGAAATTCCATAAATTGCATATGATAGTCCACGTTTTTTGATAAGGGAAAGAAATTCCATAAATTGCATATGATAGTCCACGTTTTTAGAGAAAGGAAAGAAATTCCACAAATTTCATATGATAGTCCACGTGTTTAGAGAAGGGAAATAAATTCCAGAAATTGCATTTGATAGACCACGTTTTTGGAATAGGGACATAAATTTGAAAAATTGCATATGATAGTCCACGTTTTTGGAGAAGGGAAAGAAATTCCAGAAATTACATATGATAGATAGTCCATGTTTTTGGAGAACGGGAAGAAATTCCACAAATTGAATATGATAGTCCACATTTTTAAGGAAGGGAAAGAAATTCCAAAAATTTCATATGATAGACCAGGTTTTTGAAGTAGTGACATAAATATCAAAAATTGCATATGTTAGTCCACGTTTTTAGAGAAAGGAAAAAATTTCCACACATTTCATATGATACTCCACGTGTTTGGAGAAGGGAAATAAACTCTAGAAATTGCATATGATAGACCAAGATATTGGAGTAGGGACATAAATTTCAAAAATTTAATATGATAGTCCATGTTTTTGTAGAAGGGAAAGAAATTCAAGAAATTGCATATGATAGTCCACGTTTTTAGAGAAGGGAAAGTAATTCCACTAATTTCATTTTATAGTCCACGTGTTTGGAGAAGGGAAATAAGTTCCATAATTTGCATATGATAGAACATGTTTTTGGAGTAGGAACATAAATTTCAAAAATTGCATATGATAGTCCACGTTTTTGGAGAAGGGTATGAAATTCAAAAAATTTAATTTGATAGAACAAAATTTTTGGACAAGGGAAAAAAATTCCACAAAGTTCATATCATAGTCCACGTGTTAGGAGATGGGAAATAAATTTTATAAATTGCATATGATAGTCCATGTTTTTGGAGATAGGAAATAAATTCCAAAAATTGCATATGATAGTCCAAGTTTTTTGAGAAGGGAAATAAATTCAAGAAATTGCATATGATAGACCACAATTTTGGAGAAGGGAAAGAAATTCCATAAATTGCATATGATAGACCACGTTTTTGGAGTAGGTACAGAAATTTCAAAAATTGCATATGATTGTCCACGTTTTTGGACAAGGGAAAGAAATTCAAGAAATTGCATATGATAGTCCACGTTTTTAGAGAAGGGAAAGAAAATCCACAAATTTCATATGATAGTCAACGTGTTTACAAAAGATAAATAAATTCCAGAAACTACCTATGATAGACCACGTTTTTGGAGTAAAAACATAAATTTCAAAAAATGCATATGATATTCCACCCTTTTGGAAAAGTGTAAGAAATTTCAAAAATTTCATATGATAGACCATGTTTTTGAAGTAGTGACATAAATATCAAAAATTGCATATGATAGTTCACGTTTTTAAAGAAAAGAAAGAAATTCCACAAATTTTATATGATAGTCCACGTGTTTGGAGAAGGGATATAAATTGCAGAAATTGCATATGATAGACCACGTTATTGGAGTAGGGACATAAATTTCAAAAATTGCATATGATAGTCCACGTTTTTGAAGAAGGGAAAGAAATTAAAAAAATTACATATGATAGTCCACGTTTTTAGACAAGGGAAAGAAATTCCACTAATTTCATTTGATAGACCACGTGTTTTGAGAAGGGAAATAAATTCCATAACTTGCATATGATAGACCACGTTTTTGGAGTAGGTACATAAATTTCAAAAATTGCATATGATAGTCCACGTTTTTGGAGAAGGGTAGGAAATTCTGGAAATTAAATTTGATGGACAAAATTTTTGGAGAAGGGAAAAAATTCCACAAAGTTCATATGATGGTCCACGTGGTTGGAGATGGCAAATAAATTCTAGAAATTGCATATGATAGACCACGTTTTTGGAGATGGGAAAGAAATTCCAAAAATTGCATATGATAGTCCAAGTTTTTGGGGAAGGGAAAGAAATTCAAGAAATTGCATAGGATAGACCACGTTTCTAGAGAAGGGAAAGAAATTCCATAAATTGCATATGATAGTCCATGTTTTTTGGAGAAGCGAAAGAAATTCCATATGATAGTCCACATTTTTGGAGAAGGGAACGGAATTCCTAATAATTGCATATGATAGTCCACATTTACGGTGAACGGAAAGAAATCCACAAATTCCATATGATAGTCCACGTTTTTGGAGAAGCGAAAGAAATTCCATAAATTTCATATGATAGTCCACGTTTTTGCAAAAAGTAAAAGAAATTTCAGATATTAAATATAATAGACCATGTTTCTGGAGAAAGGAAAGAAGTTCCAGAAATTGCATATAATAGTCCAAGTTTTTGGCAAAGAGAAAGAAATTCCATAAATTGCATATGATAGTCCACGTTTTTTGATAAGGGAAAGAAATTCCATAAATTGCATATGATAGTCCACGTTTTTAGAGAAAGGAAAGAAATTCCACAAATTTCATATGATAGTCCACGTGTTTAGAGAAGGGAAATAAATTCCAGAAATTGCATTTGATAGACCACGTTTTTGGAATAGGGACATAAATTTGAAAAATTGCATATGATAGTCCACGTTTTTGGAGAAGGGAAAGAAATTCCAGAAATTACATATGATAGATAGTCCATGTTTTTGGAGAACGGGAAGAAATTCCACAAATTGAATATGATAGTCCACATTTTTAAGGAAGGGAAAGAAATTCCAAAAATTTCATATGATAGACCAGGTTTTTGAAGTAGTGACATAAATATCAAAAATTGCATATGTTAGTCCACGTTTTTAGAGAAAGGAAAAAATTTCCACACATTTCATATGATACTCCACGTGTTTGGAGAAGGGAAATAAACTCTAGAAATTGCATATGATAGACCAAGATATTGGAGTAGGGACATAAATTTCAAAAATTTAATATGATAGTCCATGTTTTTGTAGAAGGGAAAGAAATTCAAGAAATTGCATATGATAGTCCACGTTTTTAGAGAAGGGAAAGTAATTCCACTAATTTCATTTTATAGTCCACGTGTTTGGAGAAGGGAAATAAGTTCCATAATTTGCATATGATAGAACATGTTTTTGGAGTAGGAACATAAATTTCAAAAATTGCATATGATAGTCCACGTTTTTGGAGAAGGGTATGAAATTCAAAAAATTTAATTTGATAGAACAAAATTTTTGGACAAGGGAAAAAAATTCCACAAAGTTCATATCATAGTCCACGTGTTAGGAGATGGGAAATAAATTTTATAAATTGCATATGATAGTCCATGTTTTTGGAGATAGGAAATAAATTCCAAAAATTGCATATGATAGTCCAAGTTTTTTGAGAAGGGAAATAAATTCAAGAAATTGCATATGATAGACCACAATTTTGGAGAAGGGAAAGAAATTCCATAAATTGCATATGATAGACCACGTTTTTGGAGTAGGTACAGAAATTTCAAAAATTGCATATGATTGTCCACGTTTTTGGACAAGGGAAAGAAATTCAAGAAATTGCATATGATAGTCCACGTTTTTAGAGAAGGGAAAGAAAATCCACAAATTTCATATGATAGTCAACGTGTTTACAAAAGATAAATAAATTCCAGAAACTACCTATGATAGACCACGTTTTTGGAGTAAAAACATAAATTTCAAAAAATGCATATGATATTCCACCCTTTTGGAAAAGTGTAAGAAATTTCAAAAATTTCATATGATAGACCATGTTTTTGAAGTAGTGACATAAATATCAAAAATTGCATATGATAGTTCACGTTTTTAAAGAAAAGAAAGAAATTCCACAAATTTTATATGATAGTCCACGTGTTTGGAGAAGGGATATAAATTGCAGAAATTGCATATGATAGACCACGTTATTGGAGTAGGGACATAAATTTCAAAAATTGCATATGATAGTCCACGTTTTTGAAGAAGGGAAAGAAATTAAAAAAATTACATATGATAGTCCACGTTTTTAGACAAGGGAAAGAAATTCCACTAATTTCATTTGATAGACCACGTGTTTTGAGAAGGGAAATAAATTCCATAACTTGCATATGATAGACCACGTTTTTGGAGTAGGTACATAAATTTCAAAAATTGCATATGATAGTCCACGTTTTTGGAGAAGGGTAGGAAATTCTGGAAATTAAATTTGATGGACAAAATTTTTGGAGAAGGGAAAAAATTCCACAAAGTTCATATGATGGTCCACGTGGTTGGAGATGGCAAATAAATTCTAGAAATTGCATATGATAGACCACGTTTTTGGAGATGGGAAAGAAATTCCAAAAATTGCATATGATAGTCCAAGTTTTTGGGGAAGGGAAAGAAATTCAAGAAATTGCATAGGATAGACCACGTTTCTAGAGAAGGGAAAGAAATTCCATAAATTGCATATGATAGTCCATGTTTTTTGGAGAAGCGAAAGAAATTCCATATGATAGTCCACATTTTTGGAGAAGGGAACGGAATTCCTAATAATTGCATATGATAGTCCACATTTACGGTGAACGGAAAGAAATCCACAAATTCCATATGATAGTCCACGTTTTTGGAGAAGCGAAAGAAATTCCATAAATTTCATATGATAGTCCACGTTTTTGCAAAAAGTAAAAGAAATTTCAGATATTAAATATAATAGACCATGTTTCTGGAGAAAGGAAAGAAGTTCCAGAAATTGCATATAATAGTCCAAGTTTTTGGCAAAGAGAAAGAAATTCCATAAATTGCATATGATAGTCCACGTTTTTTGATAAGGGAAAGAAATTCCATAAATTGCATATGATAGTCCACGTTTTTAGAGAAAGGAAAGAAATTCCACAAATTTCATATGATAGTCCACGTGTTTAGAGAAGGGAAATAAATTCCAGAAATTGCATTTGATAGACCACGTTTTTGGAATAGGGACATAAATTTGAAAAATTGCATATGATAGTCCACGTTTTTGGAGAAGGGAAAGAAATTCCAGAAATTACATATGATAGATAGTCCATGTTTTTGGAGAACGGGAAGAAATTCCACAAATTGAATATGATAGTCCACATTTTTAAGGAAGGGAAAGAAATTCCAAAAATTTCATATGATAGACCAGGTTTTTGAAGTAGTGACATAAATATCAAAAATTGCATATGTTAGTCCACGTTTTTAGAGAAAGGAAAAAATTTCCACACATTTCATATGATACTCCACGTGTTTGGAGAAGGGAAATAAACTCTAGAAATTGCATATGATAGACCAAGATATTGGAGTAGGGACATAAATTTCAAAAATTTAATATGATAGTCCATGTTTTTGTAGAAGGGAAAGAAATTCAAGAAATTGCATATGATAGTCCACGTTTTTAGAGAAGGGAAAGTAATTCCACTAATTTCATTTTATAGTCCACGTGTTTGGAGAAGGGAAATAAGTTCCATAATTTGCATATGATAGAACATGTTTTTGGAGTAGGAACATAAATTTCAAAAATTGCATATGATAGTCCACGTTTTTGGAGAAGGGTATGAAATTCAAAAAATTTAATTTGATAGAACAAAATTTTTGGACAAGGGAAAAAAATTCCACAAAGTTCATATCATAGTCCACGTGTTAGGAGATGGGAAATAAATTTTATAAATTGCATATGATAGTCCATGTTTTTGGAGATAGGAAATAAATTCCAAAAATTGCATATGATAGTCCAAGTTTTTTGAGAAGGGAAATAAATTCAAGAAATTGCATATGATAGACCACAATTTTGGAGAAGGGAAAGAAATTCCATAAATTGCATATGATAGACCACGTTTTTGGAGTAGGTACATAAATTTCAAAAATTGCATATGATTGTCCACGTTTTTGGACAAGGGAAAGAAATTCAAGAAATTGCATATGATAGTCCACGTTTTTAGAGAAGGGAAAGAAAATCCACAAATTTCATATGATAGTCAACGTGTTTACAAAAGATAAATAAATTCCAGAAACTACCTATGATAGACCACGTTTTTGGAGTAAAAACATAAATTTCAAAAAATGCATATGATATTCCACCCTTTTGGAAAAGGGTAAGAAATTTCAAAAATTTCATATGATAGACCATGTTTTTGAAGTAGTGACATAAATATCAAAAATTGCATATGATAGTTCACGTTTTTAAAGAAAAGAAAGAAATTCCACAAATTTTATATGATAGTCCACGTGTTTGGAGAAGGGAAATAAATTGCAGAAATTGCATATGATAGACCACGTTATTGGAGTAGGGACATAAATTTCAAAAATTGCATATGATAGTCCACGTTTTTGAAGAAGGGAAAGAAATTAAAAAAATTACATATGATAGTCCACGTTTTTAGACAAGGGAAAGAAATTCCACTAATTTCATTTGATAGACCACGTGTTTTGAGAAGGGAAATAAATTCCATAACTTGCATATGATAGACCACGTTTTTGGAGTAGGTACATAAATTTCAAAAATTGCATATGATAGTCCACGTTTTTGGAGAAGGGTAGGAAATTCTGGAAATTAAATTTGATGGACAAAATTTTTGGAGAAGGGAAAAAATTCCACAAAGTTCATATGATGGTCCACGTGGTTGGAGATGGCAAATAAATTCTAGAAATTGCATATGATAGACCACGTTTTTGGAGATGGGAAAGAAATTCCAAAAATTGCATATGATAGTCCAAGTTTTTGGGGAAGGGAAAGAAATTCAAGAAATTGCATAGGATAGACCACGTTTCTAGAGAAGGGAAAGAAATTCCATAAATTGCATATGATAGTCCATGTTTTTTGGAGAAGCGAAAGAAATTCCATATGATAGTCCACATTTTTGGAGAAGGGAACGGAATTCCTAATAATTGCATATGATAGTCCACATTTACGGTGAACGGAAAGAAATCCACAAATTCCATATGATAGTCCACGTTTTTGGAGAAGCGAAAGAAATTCCATAAATTTCATATGATAGTCCACGTTTTTGCAAAAAGTAAAAGAAATTTCAGATATTAAATATAATAGACCATGTTTCTGGAGAAAGGAAAGAAGTTCCAGAAATTGCATATAATAGTCCAAGTTTTTGGCAAAGAGAAAGAAATTCCATAAATTGCATATGATAGTCCACGTTTTTTGATAAGGGAAAGAAATTCCATAAATTGCATATGATAGTCCACGTTTTTAGAGAAAGGAAAGAAATTCCACAAATTTCATATGATAGTCCACGTGTTTAGAGAAGGGAAATAAATTCCAGAAATTGCATTTGATAGACCACGTTTTTGGAATAGGGACATAAATTTGAAAAATTGCATATGATAGTCCACGTTTTTGGAGAAGGGAAAGAAATTCCAGAAATTACATATGATAGATAGTCCATGTTTTTGGAGAACGGGAAGAAATTCCACAAATTGAATATGATAGTCCACATTTTTAAGGAAGGGAAAGAAATTCCAAAAATTTCATATGATAGACCAGGTTTTTGAAGTAGTGACATAAATATCAAAAATTGCATATGTTAGTCCACGTTTTTAGAGAAAGGAAAAAATTTCCACACATTTCATATGATACTCCACGTGTTTGGAGAAGAGAAATAAACTCTAGAAATTGCATATGATAGACCAAGATATTGGAGTAGGGACATAAATTTCAAAAATTTAATATGATAGTCCATGTTTTTGTAGAAGGGAAAGAAATTCAAGAAATTGCATATGATAGTCCACGTTTTTAGAGAAGGGAAAGTAATTCCACTAATTTCATTTTATAGTCCACGTGTTTGGAGAAGGGAAATAAGTTCCATAATTTGCATATGATAGAACATGTTTTTGGAGTAGGAACATAAATTTCAAAAATTGCATATGATAGTCCACGTTTTTGGAGAAGGGTATGAAATTCAAAAAATTTAATTTGATAGAACAAAATTTTTGAACAAGGGAAAATAATTCCACAAAGTTCATATCATAGTCCACGTGTTAGGAGATGGGAAATAAATTTTATAAATTGCATATGATAGTCCATGTTTTTGGAGATAGGAAATAAATTCCAAAAATTGCATATGATAGTCCAAGTTTTTTGAGAAGGGAAATAAATTCAAGAAATTGCATATGATAGACCATAATTTTGGAGAAGGGAAAGAAATTCCATAAATTGCATATGATAGACCACTTTTTGGAGTAGGTACATAAATTTCAAAAATTGCATATGATTGTCCACGTTTTTGGATAAGGGAAAGAAATTCAAGAAATTGCATATGATAGTCCACGTTTTTAGAGAAGGGAAAGAAAATCCACAAATTTCATATGATAGTCAACGTGTTTACAAAAGATAAATAAATTCCAGAAACTACCTATGATAGACCACGTTTTTGGAGTAAAAACATAAATTTCAAAAAATGCATATGATATTCCACCCTTTTGGAAAAGGGTAAGAAATTTCAAAAATTTCATATGATAGACCATGTTTTTGAAGTAGTGACATAAATATCAAAAATTGCATATGATAGTTCACGTTTTTAAAGAAAAGAAAGAAATTCCACAAATTTTATATGATAGTCCACGTGTTTGGAGAAGGGAAATAAATTGCAGAAATTGCATATGATAGACCACGTTATTGGAGTAGGGACATAAATTTCAAAAATTGCATATGATAGTCCACGTTTTTGAAGAAGGGAAAGAAATTAAAAAAATTACATATGATAGTCCACGTTTTTAGACAAGGGAAAGAAATTCCACTAATTTCATTTGATAGACCACGTGTTTTGAGAAGGGAAATAAATTCCATAACTTGCATATGATAGACCACGTTTTTGGAGTAGGTACATAAATTTCAAAAATTGCATATGATAGTCCACGTTTTTGGAGAAGGGTAGGAAATTCTGGAAATTAAATTTGATGGACAAAATTTTTGGAGAAGGGAAAAAATTCCACAAAGTTCATATGATGGTCCACGTGGTTGGAGATGGCAAATAAATTCTAGAAATTGCATATGATAGACCACGTTTTTGGAGATGGGAAAGAAATTCCAAAAATTGCATATGATAGTCCAAGTTTTTGGGGAAGGGAAAGAAATTCAAGAAATTGCATAGGATAGACCACGTTTCTAGAGAAGGGAAAGAAATTCCATAAATTGCATATGATAGTCCATGTTTTTTGGAGAAGCGAAAGAAATTCCATATGATAGTCCACATTTTTGGAGAAGGGAACGGAATTCCTAATAATTGCATATGATAGTCCACATTTACGGTGAACGGAAAGAAATCCACAAATTCCATATGATAGTCCACGTTTTTGGAGAAGCGAAAGAAATTCCATAAATTTCATATGATAGTCCACGTTTTTGCAAAAAGTAAAAGAAATTTCAGATATTAAATATAATAGACCATGTTTCTGGAGAAAGGAAAGAAGTTCCAGAAATTGCATATAATAGTCCAAGTTTTTGGCAAAGAGAAAGAAATTCCATAAATTGCATATGATAGTCCACGTTTTTTGATAAGGGAAAGAAATTCCATAAATTGCATATGATAGTCCACGTTTTTAGAGAAAGGAAAGAAATTCCACAAATTTCATATGATAGTCCACGTGTTTAGATAAGGGAAATAAATTCCAGAAATTGCATTTGATAGACCACGTTTTTGGAATAGGGACATAAATTTCAAAAATTGCATATGATAGTCCACGTTTTTGGAGAAGGGAAAGAAATTCCAGAAATTACATATGATAGATAGTCCATGTTTTTGGAGAACGGGAAGAAATTCCACAAATTGAATATGATAGTCCACATTTTTAAGGAAGGGAAAGAAATTCCAAAAATTTCATATGATAGACCAGGTTTTTGAAGTAGTGACATAAATATCAAAAATTGCATATGTTAGTCCACGTTTTTAGAGAAAGGAAAAAATTTCCACACATTTCATATGATACTCCACGTGTTTGGAGAAGGGAAATAAATTCTAGAAATTGCATATGATAGACCAAGATATTGGAGTAGGGACATAAATTTCAAAAATTGAATATGATAGTCCATGTTTTTGTAGAAGGGAAAGAAATTCAAGAAATTGCATATGATAGTCCACGTTTTTAGAGAAGGGAAAGTAATTCCACTAATTTCATTTGATAGTCCACGTGTTTGGAGAAGGGAAATAAGTTCCATAATTTGCATATGATAGAACATGTTTTTGGAGTAGGTACATAAAAAACTAAAAGAGTAGGGATTTAGAAATACTAGTCACTTTGTTCATCAAATCTTCAAATTAAGCTTGAAAATCTGTTACATAACCGATTTGAGAAAGTTTAGAAAGATCTCCTTCAATGTCTTTGTACTGAGTTCGGCTGAAACAAAGGCGAACAGAAGTAAGGAACATCCACCATGACATTAACAGATTGTTACGTGTAGCCCACTGAAACCACACAATCGTGTGTCCGCTGGAGTGCCATAGAAATTGAATAAGGCTTCAATTTAGAAGATCCAATAGAGTGAGTTAGATCCATGAAAATGTGGAACTCTTAATTTCAAAAAACGTTAAGATATTTGATCATACCGATGGGAGTTATGAGGTTGTCAACCCTAAGGCCTGCAACATTAGAATCAACCTCCATGAGACGAAGGAGGTGAGTGGAATGAATTGAATCATATTGAGATTCAATTGATGATTGCAACATGAAATAGAGTGATCCAGTTTGCGCATCAATTAGGATTAAATGGCACTCATGAGGTTAGTAGTGTTCATGATGAAAGTTCCAATGATACACCTAAGTTATAAGATGTATCGGATTATACACTCTTTGAGTGAGTGCAAACTCCAAAAGAGAGAAAAAAGAATATTCAGAGAGAAAAGGGGGAGTTCTTATCATTCAACATGCCCAAAAATAGGTGCAATTTACATCATATACGCTCAGGCATAACCAACTTGCGAGAAAATAAGAAACAACTAACATAATAGAAAATAACATAATTGCGCTCAAGGCATTCTTTCATACATAAAATCATTTATCTGTGTTGGCTTCTTGATGACATGTTTGTATAATATTGGCCCATCCTTCTCTACTTTCATTACTTCTTCAGTTTGTGGTATTGGACTTTCCCCATTCTCTATTTAGTCTTGCTTATATTTGGACCCCTAATTTTTTTAAAATGACAATTTTACCTTTTAATGTTTTTAAGCAATTTACCATTTCATTTTTTACTATTCACCAAAAACACCAGAAAGTTGCACCTATACGCATGCGATCCGGAACACCTTAGGAAAGTCATCTGGTATGCAAATTAACCATTCGGAACAATTACGAAAAGAATTTCGGTTTAGAAAAATATGTTATGGGAGACATTAAAAAAGTGTTTCGGAATGGCTGGAACCAAATCGGAACACTTACTGAAAGTCATCCGGTTTGAATTTTTGGTAACCGAAACACTTCTTTCAACTCTTTTGGAATGCTTTTTAATTTTTGTTTTTCAGGTATGAAAATTCCGCTCCAAATTTGCCAAAATACGAGAAATTTGTAGATACCACTGATGTAATCACAACTGCTCAAAGATTTTCTACACAAAAATACATTATAAGATGGATTAAAGAGGTTTGAATCAGAAATAAAGTAATTGTTATTATCACCCGTTCATACACCGAAACAGGCAAGAAAGGAAGAAGCAACAAAGTAATATTTGGTTGCGATAAATGGGGAAAATACAAGGACAAAGGTGAAACTCAAAGTGCGTGTAGAGATATGGACGTCCATTCAAAATCAGGTCGACTTCGGAAAAATATGGGTCTAAATGGAAGGTTGATGTAAAATATGGAGTTCATAATCATGGATTACCTGATAGATTAGAAGGTCATGCCTTTGTTGGTAGGTTGACCATATATAAGACATGTTCCACCTAGACACATATTGATTTTGCTGTAAGAGCGAGATCCTGAGAATATCACTCGGACCACGCAAGTTGTAACACCCCATAAAATTCTTTATTTAATTTAATTAATTTTTGGATTAAATATTAGAATTATTTGAGTTAACTGAGAAAAATGAAATAATGAGGCTAATGGTCCAGTGTCGCTTTGAGTAGAAGGGGGGGTGTCAGTTGTGAAGCCCATTACTAATGATAAGCTTATTTTCATAAAATAGAAAAATAGAGGAATTGTGGGAGGAGAACCAAAAAGGGAGAAGAGAAGTCTGAACGTGAAAGAGCAGAGAAGCGAGGAAGTGCGACGCGAGGAAGAACGAAGAATCAGGTAAGGGGAGACTCTTCCGTTTATCTTCTATTATGGGATTATAGGTAGTATGATAGAATTTGATCGTGTTATTCGTATCAATTGGGTTATGCTTAGGTTATAGAATTGTTAGGTTTTTGGGGAGAATTGATTTATAATGATTGTATTGATCATGTATGGTGTTAATTGGATGGTTGAATGTATTATAAATGTGTTATAATATGTGCTTATTTGCTGTACGTAAAATCTGGTTGGAATGGAATTGGTTTGGTAGTGACTCGGTGAAGGAAGGGCAAAATCGCAGGCTGTTTTCTGAGATTCGGAGTTCTGGAAATCGCCAGTTCGCGCCGCGTCCAGGAGTTGGCGCCGCGAACTGCTTAGTAGAAGGCCAAGAAGTTTTGTTGGGTTCAGTACGCGCCGCGAGCATATGGCCGCGCCGCGAAGGCGTACTTATTTGCTCGTTTCGCGCCACGAACACATGTTTGCGTCGCGAAGTTCTTGGCAGAATGTTGGAGATTTTTGACTCGCTCAGTTCGCGCCGCGAACCAAGGTTGGCGCCGCGTGCTGTTGGTGACAGGCCATTTTGAGAGTTCAGAAATGTGTAACTTTTAAACCGTAAACCGGATTTTGGTTCCGTTCCGAGCATAGTGAAGCTAATCAGATAATTTACATAATAAAATGATGTTTTGAGTTGTGACTCGATTTTATTTGGTTGTGGTGGTTTATGCTTATAGGTACATTAATGAATGTTTTACCTGTATGATGTTGTGGTTGTAACCGGTGTTTATTATACATGTATTGTTGGCGTGAAATATGTGTTTTATTAATGATTATGACATTTGGTCGATTTATGTGGGTGATGAGCATGTTATGGTTGATGCATGCATTCATAATCATTTTGTGGCTGGTCCTTGACGATGGTGGATCAGTGGTAGCTAATTCCCATTGTGTGGAATTAGTGAGTGGGTGTTACCGTATCCTTGATGATGGTGGGTCGGTGAGTTGGGTTATCCCAGATTTTGGTACCACATGCATGTAGTTGCATTGCATTAGGCTGTTTGTGCTATTATAACATGAATGGAAGATTGTCCAATGTTATAATATGTGTTGATTTGGTTGTTCGCTTACTATTGTATGATTTGAATCTGATCGTAATTGTGATTGGGTGAATGGCATGTGAAATGATATTTTATTATCTATATCTTATAACATTAGTTAAATGTGAATGAGACTCACCCTTACTGTTGTTATTTTTCAGATTGAGGAGTAGCTCTCGTACTTGGTGAGGATTAGCTCGTCAAGTAGTTCGTTAGAGTCAGTTGGGTTTGTGTCATGCTCTGGTCGTGTAACACTGGGGACGTTGTTTAGAGTTATTTGTGGAACTCTTTTTATTTCAGTATTTTATTATGGTGGTGTTTTAAGTCTATGACTTTGGATGTTGCATTGTTCAGATGTTAAATATATTTCCGCTGTGTTAACATGACGATCTGAATGATATTGAGTTTAACGTTCCTTTTCATGGCATGACATGAATATTATTTTAATTATGTGGAAGTTGTAATGCCCTTTTCATGTTTTACTCTGATTATTGTTTAATATTATGCGGGGTATTAGAAGGGTGTTACACAAGTATATAAGTACAAGAGTGTGATAGAAAAAGAGATAATAGGTCCAAGAAGTGAGATACAACATTTACTTAAGCTTATAAAGGATGCAAACTATATTTACTTGAGTAGAAAAAGAGATGACTCTAAAGTTGTGAGAGATATTTTTTGGGCTCATCCCGATTCGGTAAAGTTGATGAATATTTTTCCTAATGTCTTAGATATGGACTGCACTTTTAAGACAAAAAAATACAGTCAGCCTCTGTTTGAAATTGTTGGCTTGACATCGACCAAGTTGACATTTGCTGTTGCATTTGCTTATATGAAGTGTGAGTAGACAGAGAGTTTTTGTTGGGTCTTGGATAAGCTCAAGAAATTTTTTGTGAAGAAAGATTTATGTCCACAAATTATTTTGACAGATATAGATCTTGCTTTGATGAAAGTAGTTGAAGTTATGTTTCCTACGACGATTAATTTGCTATGTCAGTTTTGCATTAACAAAAATGTCAGTGCAAAATACAAGAAATATGTGGTAAATGTGCAAGATACGATAGAGACAATATGGATGGGTGTTGTATGGGCTAGTGATGAGGTTGAGTATAGTCAACAATTGTAACAACTTGAACAGGCATATTTTGATTGTAGTGAATTCCTTGATTATATGAAAGGCACATGGTTGGCTCCACATAGGTAAAGATTTTTTGGAGCATGGATTAATCGAGTGCCTCATTTGGGCAACACCACGACTAATCGATATGTCATATTTTTTAGTATTTTTATTATGCATTAATTTTTACGATGTTATTTTTTGTATATTTACTTTGTTTTATTTTTAGGCTTTAGTCTGCACATTGGAAGTTAAAACATATGATAGGAAATAGTATTGGTGACATGGTAAAACATTGGAAAGCTATGAATGATAATTCGTAGTTACAAGTAGGCAGCATTCGAGCTTCTTTTCAAAAAAAAAATTATGAGGTTGAGCACGCACACATAAGTCCCTTTTATGGTAATCTTCGTGGTTTTGTATCGAGAGTTGCTTTGAGACGTATTGCTGAAGAGTTATCGAGGGTTGATTATGTTATGTGGTTGTACTAATAGAACAAATTATGAGTTACCTTGTGCTTGTGAGATAGGAATATATGTTCTTGGTGGATTTTCGATACCAATAGACAGTGTTCATCTTTATTGGAGAAAACTAAGTATGGAAGGTGAGTTGCAGGTAGATGAAGAAGTTGGATGAGAGCTGGATAGGAGAAGTGCAATAGATGAATTATGGATAAGGTTTATATCACTAGATGTTATTGAGAAAAGAGCATTAAAAAGTAGGGTTTGTGAACTTGCTTACCCCAGAACAACTTAAATGTGTCCTCCACCTGAGAAATAAAAACCAAAGGAGGAGTGAAGAAGAAAGGGAAGAAATCGGATGGGTATGATGTTTATAGAGATCCTTCGTATCATGAGTATGTTGACCAAGCATCTCAATCTTCACAGAGGAAATTTCAACCATCATAGACTTCGAAGAAGCAGTCACAATCAAAGAAGCAAACACAATCAAAGTAGCATTTGTTCACTCTTCATTTTCTAAATCATAGTAGGCCATATATTCCAGAGGTAGATAATGTTGAATCATATGCTAATTAAGGATTTAGATTCATTGCATTATTGCATGGGTATAGGGATGATGGTTGGGCAATTGTTCGTCGAGACTTGGACATGGAAATAAGAGACAAAGACAGGGAGAGTTTGTATGAGAATTTGTTCGGTGATCGGTTATTCAAAGTGAGAGAAGGGTTGATGATAGAGTCCATTGGTTTACAGCCACCAGAGAAATGGTTGACACTACCAGACATGAGTTGTTTGATAGAGAATTGCTATAATGTCATTCTTATGCATTTAGTAAACGCATGCTTACTTTTTCTATGACAACCTCACATTCACCAGCTGCCTCTATTTATTGCATTGGTCTTGTCAACAATAATCACTGGGTTCAGGTAGTTAATTTAAAAATTTTACTTTTTTAAATAACTCGCATACTTTACTTTTTTTTTAATATATGACATACTTTACTTTACTTTATAATCAGGTAAACATGAAAGATGGATTTCCATTGCCACCAGTCATAGTATATTGGAAGAAGTTTCGTTCTCAAGTTGTGACATCTTGGATGTTAGGATTTGCAGGACGTCTTCAACTTTAGCTACAACTTTCGTCTATATTACCATCATATGTTAGTTTAGAATAAGTGACTCAAAAAAAAACTATTTTTGTATTATTTGTATTATGTTGACTCAGACATGTTTAGCATATGTTAGTTTAGCATAAGTGACTCAAAATTAAACTGTTTTTATCATAACATAGTTTTGAAGCATTAAATTTTTGGAATAATTGCAACAAATATCTCTTAAAACGTTAAAACTTTAAAACTTAGACTGTAGCAGATGATTTTGGACGTTCAAGCATCTTCATGACATCGTCGACAGATCTTGTGATTAAGCTTCCAACTCAATCGGCCCCTTAGCTATCCTACGGCGGTATGATTTCCACATGGCCTTCATATCGGCATCGCACTTCAACTCAACAACATTGTAACTTACCCGTCCATTAACATCCACGCTCCAATCTTCACGGTACGAGATCTTCCTCATCACTTTGTTATCAGTATCAGGAAACTTTTCATTCAACCAGGATGTCAATGCCTCGAGGTTCCAGAATTCGTCTGGAATGGGAAACTTCACGGGCTTTTTCTTTCCAGTGAAATATACTTCTACGTACACAAAAAATTAAGGAAGAGGCATCTTCAGAATTTGTCGGTGCAATCACTTTTATTCAAACATAAACCAGGAAACATAAATCAGTTCAAACGATAAATTAAACATAACTCATAGTTAAACATTAATTAAACATAAGTCTTAAGTAAACATTAATTAAACATAAGTCTTAATTAAATATAAATTAATCCAAAAGATGAATCAAACATAAGTATAATAATAAAACATAAAATACAACATAAATTAATGCGAACGAAATATGAGTAAAGCCTCAAATAAATCAACATATCGTGAGTCATCCTCATCAGCATCAGTTTGGTGGAGAAATCGATGAATCAACATGGAAACACGAGACCAACTCGGATCAGATGGTCCTGCTTCAAAAGCATGAATTGGAACCTCTCTACGCGCAACACATGGGAGCGCACCAACCTAGGATGTGACACACGATAATACCACTCCAGATATCCATCAACAGTCTCAAATGGAAATGTGGCATCTGCTGTCTCACAGACCACCTCGACGGTGATTTGATCGTAAGCAATCCACTCCACAACAATATAATCATCAGTCATCGTACTAGCAGGAGGTGGGGTGGAATATACTGCTTGTATTCAAACTGACGTAAACATCTTGTACAGAAACCCCTTGTACAGACATATCTCCTAGAAGGGGCGCCACTGTTTGTGATCCTCGAATAGGCATCATATGACATTTGTAGGTGTCAGAGCGTCCAAGATAGGTCTCAGCTCATCTACCTTCATGGCTCCTTGCATGTACGACCATCTCACATCCCTAGGAAGTCTGTGATTCTCAGATGGATTCCAATTCTCTCCTCTCTTTTCATCTGTGGAAAAATACTCATGAATCCAGCACTATTACAAAATTAATACTGTTAGTAAACAAATGTAATAAAAATACAAAAATTAAAATATAAAAAATTAAAATATAATAAATTTAAATAAATACATGTAGAAGAGTAGGATATACACCAAGCTACTTGCAACTGAACATGGGTGCATTTCCAAGATATTTGTATAGGGTAACCAAAGTAGTGGATGCTCAACTGTAAGACTCGTATCTATCCAAGTCTGTAAATAACAATAAATATCGTGCCTCGACAAGCGTAAAAGTCTTGTCGAAAAAAATGGTACAACCCACCAACATCATCAAATATGCTCTGGTCGCATATGCCAAACTACCAGCAGCTCGATACTCCATGAATATGTCGTATAACCATGCCAGATTATAGTAAGCGCCCCTAGAATCACGAACTTATCGGTGAGCATCACTCTGATCCACTATTAAATACTCAATGGAAAGCTCAACAACAATGTCCTCAGTGACATGATCGGGGCTCCATAACACGCCCCTGATGGGCAAGTGTAGCAGACATGAAACATCATCCAAAGTAATGGTCATCTCACCAAATGGCATGTGAAATGATGATGTCTCCATATTCTACCTCTCTATAAATGCGGTAATAAGATATGGGTTTATCTTTGTCATACCTGACTGAGACACCCAACGCTTCATCTCGGTTGGGAGAGCAAGAGGAACCCTCTCCTTAAGCTTAAGCCCGTTCCAGCCACTTTCAGCTCCTTCTTCGCACCTCTTTCCTGAAAATAAATAAAAATCCATATTATAAAATATATAGAATAAATTTCTTTGACTTACATCCTTAAAAAAAAATTATTCGATATAGAATAAATTTCTTTTACTTACCTTACCATACCATAGATGTCGAGCAATATGATGCTCGTACCTCACAAGTGAAGATGTATCTGTAGGCCCTCTCGGAAATCCAACAGGCGGTTGTGGAACGGGTGCAGAGGGACCAGCATGCTCTGTCTCTCCCAACATAAGTGCATCGTCGTGTCGTCCCAAATTTTGGCCAGAAATCCTTCAGTCTAATCCTCGTCTACGCGTCACTTTCAAATTTACAAAAAATCAACATTAAAAAAAAATAAACCGGAAGGCTTTCAAAAATTGTTCCTTTTTTAGTCTGCACGAACCGGAAAGCTTTCAAAATTTGTTCCAGTGTGAGTCACCAGAAACCGGAAGGCTTTTAAAATCTGTTTTGGTATGGGTCTGCACAAACCGGAAGACTTACTTTGGGTGTTCCGATATGCGCTGATATAAACAGTAAAAGTTGAAATTCTTGTTTCGGTGTGTATGTCTGTAAATTGGAAGAGTTTGTTTAAGTGTTCTGATTTGGGTGATTTTTCAGTTTTAGAGAGTGTTTTTTTTAAGTTGGGTGAAAAAGTGAAATTGTGAAGAAAAAAAATATATCTATTTATATGAGGGTATTTTGATAAAAAAAAAAATCGTGTAGAAATATAAGACTAATTGTAAAGATACGAAGTAAAATTTTCTCATAACAGAACTCCATTTGCTTCATGGACAATGGTGAAAATATAAAATTTTGGTTGGACAATTAGTGTGACATACCTTTAGTTCAAATGTTGAATATTCCAAATATATTTCATAATTCTCCCGTTTCTCCTATCATTAATTTCATTGATAACAATTGTGGTATTTTCCCTAAAACCTCATGTTGGTTTTTCTTGATATGCTTAGAATTGTTTCTAATTGCTTCATTCTTTTGATTTTGTTGAGGATATGAGAGCTTGGAATTGCATTGAAACGTGCATTCTCACTTTGAATCATGCTTATGAATTCATTGTCGAACCTAATCCAATTTCCTTGTGCAACATGTTTCCTTGGAATCCTAGTATTCTTTCCTCAAAATCGATGCTTGTTTTGATGGCAATTGTGTTCATTGGAAATCATGTATCTCCAACATTTTCTCCAAATTCAAATTCTTCAATGTTTAACTTTTTTTTTTTACTTTAAACCAGCGG
This sequence comes from Vicia villosa, assembly GCF_029867415.1. Classification (NCBI taxonomy): domain Eukaryota; kingdom Viridiplantae; phylum Streptophyta; class Magnoliopsida; order Fabales; family Fabaceae; genus Vicia; species Vicia villosa. The sequence continues at coordinate 1,557,138 of NC_081185.1, forward strand.
TTTAGTCCGGTTCAGAGGCGAGTTCTGGCATCAAGTGGTTTCATCCCCCTCCCGATCGCAGTTATGGGGGATCAAGTGGTTCTGGCATCAATGTTTAACTTTTTTGTTCTTATGCATTTCAACATCCTCTTGTGACATCTTCAATATGTTGATGTTTTGTGACATCCTCTTGTTCTTGGTTGGCTCAAATGCAACATTGATGGGATGACTATTAAAAATCCGGCTCTTGATGCCTGAGGGGGAAGTTTCATGAATGATAGGATGGAACATTTGTGAAGCTTCGCTTCTTTATTAGGCTGCAAATGTTTTTCTTGCTGAATTAATTGAAACTGTGATAGCTTCTTTATTAGGCTGCAAATGTTTTTCTTGCTGAATTAATTGAAACTGTGATAGCTTAGGAGAAAATTTGAAGAAGGTTTGATTGAAAACAAACTTTTTGATGGTTGTGAAAGCTTTTGATGATGTCTCTTTGATCCCTTGAGGAAGAACTAGATTGTTAAACTGCTTGGTCAGTTTAATTCGATTTTTCATCTTGTTTGATAAGAAATGATTTGGAGAGGTATTTTTCTTTGGCTTGTTGATTATTTCTCAATATATTTCTGTTCCTTGGTTTGGATATTTTTATTGATGTCATCTTTTGCCCACTGTTATAACTTATAAGGTAATGATGAGAAAGCAAAATCATAGCAAAGGGCCAAGCAAAACTCTCTCTACTCCCTTGATGTGACAAATACATGTTGAACAAAAAGGGAAAATTTGTTATCAAACATATTTTCTCCTATGTTTTTATTTTTTTTGTTGAACTTTTTAAAGAGAAACATAATGTGGGACAATCAAGGATTTTAACCCAAGACAATCCAATCTAACAATGTTGACATTACCGACTGACTAGGCTTCTTTTATATTATTATCTTCTTTTATATTATTATCAACTAATACAACACTTCAATTATAAACAAACATCTTAATACAAACTCCTCTTTTGTTTCAGAACATAGGATGTTGTTAATTTGCTAGTTATGCATCAAACTACCATCAGTTACAAATAACCAAAACACTAATTTATCAAAAAAGATTTTGTTTATATTTTTCAAGATAGATTAAATAGACTATTAGCAATAACAAAAATGCATTTCGAAATATATTTCTCATACAAATCTCAACAAGTTAGTCAGCACAAGCACGGATATAACCTAAATTGACAACATATAGTACAGAGTACATGGTGATTTTAGATGTACTTGAGACCAGAGATATATTGTTGCCTAGTAATTATATACTGGGCCAGTGAATATATAACTCCTAAGATACCCAAGATCTTAATCTTGAGAACATCTGTACATGCAATAGGAAGCAGATTAAGGGGCAAAGTTATCCATGGTGGTGAGTCACTCTGTTTCGAATGGCTCCATACGTACCTGGTGAAAATTATGTGACTGGGAAACGTAAGAACAAGGAGTGCCAAATTCTTCACCATAAAAATCCAGTCTGGCCCACCGATTTGAAGACCCCATCCACCAGCATTACCTTGCCAAACATCTTCCCATATGCTATATAAGGCAGTTAAAACAAAGTAGACTGAGATGACAACAGTCACAGGAAAATATCTGTGTTTGTCCCCAAAACCAGCAATGAAATCTGAATCCTGGTTGAGCAGCAGAAGGATAGGAGCCAGGAAAAATATAGAACGGTTTGAGCCACCAGTAAGGTAAACATTCAGGACCAAGCATATAGCAAAGCATAATATTGTGGCGACGTTGCCAACAGAAGGCATCCAGGCTCCATCAGCAGCCATCTTCTTTATTGTAAAAGAAGGAACAGTAGAAGCCCGGCGGTGCTGCGTGAATCTTGCTCTTGGCAGAGAGCTGGCAGATACATTTTGACCAGAATGACTATGTCGAATTCCACTTGAATCAATGACCTTTTCCCGCATAATTGAAGCAAGTTTAAATTTTATTTCCAACGCTATGAGCATGAAAATTGCTGCATATAAACCAAGAAGAGATGTTCTGGCACCCTCAATAGCAAGCAATGTTGTAAGCTGCCTCTCCTCCTCGCCCAAATTTCCTATCTCACTATCTTCGAGAATATTTTTAATTCTCAGTTGGCCCTCCAAAAGATAAGTAACTGGAAAGAGAGCTACAAGTAAAGCAAATACCCAGGGCAAAAGCTTTGTGCTTGAAGCAGAGGGCATATGAGTGAAGATAACAAAAACAGAGGCACAAACCATAGTGACAACAATCAAAACATCCAGAACTACTGCCCAGACAAAGTATTCCGCAGCAATGTAGATACCAAGGGCAAGACCCATAACAATGGAGTAAACAGTCCTTAGTTCAACAATATATTTAATGGGTATGATAGATGTAATGGATGCTAGAGTAAGCAAAATAGCAATAATAATAAGCCAAGATGGCCAGGTAGGCTTCCCAGCTATAAACCCATAAATCGAGATATCATCAGCAGAATGGCGGGCAGTTTTGATAAGGTCCGACTGGTAACTCAGTGACAAAGGAAGAGGTGGCTGCATCAAAATTAAAAGTAGACCAGTTGCAACTACAAGCACCAGACTCCTCTTTGCAGACTGCAGGATAAACAAAAAGCTTAAGGTCAGTCTTTAAATAGCTTACATGAATCGGGAAGGCACGATGTCAACCCTGATTTCTAATTAACTAGCATGAGAGAATACAGGTTTGCATTTGATAATGAGTAGTCCACAGTCCATACTCCAAAACCAAACATCGCAAAACAGTATATTGGATAATTAAACATACCAAAACATGAGAGAAATGAATAGCAACAATTGGAATACAAGCCACTCCAATCAACAGTGTACAGAAGCCCAAAATTAAACCATCGGAAGGAGACCTTCCGTTCCACCACTGGAGGGCTTCAAAAATTGTTTCACGGCAAAACCATACAGATAAGGCAACTACGCTGGCATGCGCATAACCTTGCCATGGTTTCATCCTAGAACCTGTTTTTGACTTATCCCTGCAAAATCCAACAATAATGAAGTACAATGAGGCTGACAATAAAGTGCAGAGGCATAATTACGGTCAAACCCCTCCTCAAACTGACAAAATCCAGAGACTCGCAAAAATTACCTATAAAGAAGTAGTGGGGGGGAAACAGCCAACAAGAGGACAGCTGAAACCCATACAACAGACTTAGATGCAATAAACAACATGGAAAGCTTTGAAGAAAAGAGGCAAGTCAAAATCCAAACAGCTTTTCCTCCAATTCGATGATCCACATATAGCCTTCTCACCAAAGCTAAACCCAATAAAGTTGTCATAACAACCATATAGCTAGGATACATCACCACATCTTCAAATCCATAATAGTAAATGCTGGAGTAACTGAAAAATCGGCTTTCAATGTGGCATAAGAGCAATGCATGGCTTATCAGACTGATCTCAGACAAAAAGTTTATCTTCGAAGGCAGAAGAGTTAAACCAGGAATAGCCATAGCCAGGACAGCATTTGCAACAATCAGCTTACAAAAAGATTTAAGGGACATGCCAGCCAACCAAATATTTAAATCCCAAAAGTTGTGCAGCACAAACCATGTGACCATCAAGCTCCCAAGAACAACAAAAGCAAAGTATGAAGTTAAGCTCTTCTTTTCAAAAAATCGAGCCAAATAAAAGCCAGCAGCTGCAGGCAGGGGCAGGAACTGCAAATCAAGATAGATAATAGATCAATCAGAGTGTAAATGATACGGGTAAATTAATTAAATATTTAACCATCAAAATGAGTAGTGTAATCATGTACCAGAGAAGCCAGTAAACGAAAAATTCAAATAGTTCAGGAAAAACACCGGGAAGTCAGCCAACCAATACAGATATGTCCTGATTAGTTTTTAGGGTTATTTAGTGGGGTGAATCATGAATGTTTAATGATAGTGGATAAAGAAATCACCCGGTAGACAGAAAATCAAGACACAACAGAGTTGATGAGGATATAAAACTAGATACTGCACAATTTAGTGATAAAATGCAAAATGGCACAAATTGAGAAGATATATACCATGGTAAGATTAATGGTAATGGGATAGAATAAAGTGGAATGAAATGACAGTATGAAACTAAATCACATTGCCTTCATTGTATGAAATAGGACAGAATAGAAATGAATATTATTGGATGCATTTTGTTCCATTCCCAAACCAAAGACCCTTCATTTCCCCTGTTACAAATTACAATTTAGGAGGTATAGGATGAAACCAGTCTCTTTCCATTTTTTTCATAAAAATATACAAACGATGGAATTGAAAATTTGTAATTATACTCCAATCCAATCAATTTCATTTAAATCACCATCTAATATCCTAAGAAACCTGCAAATCTTGTTTTTAGTTTCTGATTATTCTCTACAACAAAGTCGACAAAATAGTAATTCCTAGCTTGAGTCAGACAAAAGAAGTAGAAATGTAAAATTATGAAATCTTAACACTAGATAGAAGATATTAGGGGTTATGTCTATTTAAGAATCTATCATAAATATTCATGTTGTAAAAAACGAATAAGGCTTGATTCCAATAAAATCATGATCATAAAAAGTATTTAAATATATATAGTTACTTCCATAACAAGAGGAGCACTAGCACTAGCCTAGCACGTACACGTAACCACTAGGAGCAATAGAAGTACCAGGAACAATAGATGACATTTTCCTGACACCCAACATGAAGAACCAACAACCAAAAAACAGCTAATGATAAACAACATCAAACGAGTATCACAGCTGGAATCAGTCCAAGCTCTCACAAAGGCCGAGAGAATCCTGCACAAACCAGAAACATGGAAAGACGTAAACCCCATGGGCCACCAGAAACAGCTTAGTTTAAGCTCCACAACCACAAATGATGTAACACTCAAGATGTGTAGTCCAGACGACAGCACAAACGAGGTTGTATAGACAATGTCACACCGTCAAAGCAATAGGGTTCAAAAGGAAAAGATTCAAAGAAGAATAAACCAGCATTTTGACCTCTTCGAGTATGGGACATTATAGGTCTAGTCTTTGAAAGAAGGGAAATTTAATAAATAAAGTCCAGTTACTTAACATTAACAGACCTGCTCACCTGACACATTAAATACTCTGTTGCATCTATGCAAGTATAATATGTGGCATTTGTCTCTGTTATGGATTAAAATAACCTAAATAACCTCAGTCATGTCCCTCTTTTTCAACCTCTAACAAATACCACCTTCATCAATGCAACCATCCTCCACTTTTCCAAATCAAAAGATGTTCCACTCACTCAGGTAGGGTGTGTTCTCTTCTATCTCCCTTTAATACTTTGAAGACATGGACTTCATGCATGAGACTATCCATTTCTCTTTCTCTCGTTGTTTCTTTCTCAATATTGATTTCTAAGACCACCCTACAATTCTGGACCCCTTCTTTCACCTTCCATATTTGTAAGCTTTTTTCTTGCATCATCTTTACATTTTCGATAACCTTACATACCCCTAATAATTCACCTTAAAAAAAATTTTAAGGCCATAAAGCTAAAAGGCTTAGCTTGCTAAAAATTCTGAAGCCACCAATCCTACACCAACAAACTTCTGAAGTGAAGCTAAAAAATTCTATATATCAAAGTAATAAATAGTGCCATTATGGTGAATGGGGAAGTTTTACAGCACTATCAATTCTTGAGCGGAAGCTAAAAAACAATTTAAGCAAAGACAACATCAACAATTGAACCATTCAATATATAGCTCTAAGTTATGTTTTATAAGCCTTTGCTTTTCTAGCTGCCCAACACATTAGAAGATTGAAGGGATCTGAAAAAAGGAGAGTGCTTATCAAAGGAACTGGTGAAGATGGTTGAATGTGCCAGAGGTTGGAGAAGAGTCGTGTGACTCAAGGTGTTTTGGTCATTGTAGTCCCTAACAGAGAAAGATGCCACATATTACAACACATAAAAAATCTAATCAGGCACATAACATGAAGCAGAAAGTAATGAACTTTAGCATAGAGCCTCAATTGATTGACAGCAGCTTTTTTGAATAAATAAAAAAGTCCTTTCAAGAACTACAATTAAGTGACATAGCACTACATTTTCAAGTTACAAAACTGTGGTTTTACTCATCTGAAGCAGGTTAATTTAGACTGAGAGAATACAAGATGTCATTGTTTAACTAAGTGTGTGAGTAATTTCTGGCAAGATGGGTTTAAAGAAGATCGGAACACTGACAGGTACCTATTATTGAATTCAGCCACACTCTTTTATAAGCTTGCAGCTCGTTGGATATGTTCACTCATGGTAGCTTCATCATGTGCTACCGTGTGACTCACAAGAAACACAACTGTTCCCAACTACTCGTGTTTATAAATACTAAGCACATTGCAAGTCACAAACAAACATCATATTTCAATTGCTTACTACCGTTTTACTACCATGCACCACAAAGCTCAGCCTTAAATATATCTGTCAAAGTTTTAACTATCATACTAAGATCTACTTGACTACCTAGCATGTTTACATTATCAGTTTCAACTCAACGCTTACAGTCTCTTACAGGCACATCAAAGAAGGACCAGAAAACTGACTGAATTGCTCCTTTTTAGCAACAAATTTTTTAATATTTTACAGGATTCATCCAACCCAAGAATAAAGGACAACTATAATTCAAATATAGAATCATATATAGAATCAAATAGCTCTACCACAAATAAACAAATTTGAATTCCATTGAAGCAAGAAATCTCAAAAGTAAGTCAAAACCTACTCACCAGTACAGGGTATCCAACAACAACAGCTCCAGCAGCACTGACAACAATGGCAGAAGTAGTGAAAGCAACCGAGCTCAGCGCATCAGAAACCATACCCATAGAATAAGCCCCACCAGCAGCCGCCCCACCAAGCATAGTAATAGTAACCAGAACATAATTCAACGGCGGCGGAACCTGAATATACCTCCCAAACGAATGAAAAACAACCCTAACCTCCAACGCAATCACAACAAAAACCAAAGCAACAAAACCATTCACTAGCCTTATACTATGCAAATGAGCAGCATTATCAGAAACCCACCAGAGAGCACCTCTAGTAGAAGCATAAAGCTGAAACAAAAACGGAATAAAGAAAAGCAAAACAAGGTCACAGAACGAAGCGTACGAAGACAAAACAACCGAGTAATGCGTAGCGAGATGAAAACAAAGCGGAACAAAAAGCAAATAGAGAGTGTGAATGCAACTCTCCAGAGGACCAAGTATGAAACTATCTTTCGGAGCTTCACCGCCGTGAAACCTAGCATGATGATTAATCTTAAACGACGAAAGCCTCGGAACAGAGTAAAGCCAGTAGAAAAAACAATTAAACGCCATGAGGTAATAAGCGGAGTTGTTAATTCCGACGGCGGAAACAGCCGCCCATGTGAATAGCGAGGAGGCGGTGATCGGGAGGCAGGCAAAGAGGAGACGTTCGAGCGCGGCGACGACGGTAGGGTTTTCGAGGAGGAGGAATTTGAATTGTAAAGAAGACCAGATTCCGATGAGGAAGGTGGTGTGACCGCAGAGGAAGGAAGCGAGGATGGTTAGGGTTACGGAGGAATTGAAAGTGGAGTAGAGAGAAGGTGAAGCGGTGAAGAAGAATGAGAATTGAGCGAAGATGAGTGAAATCCAGACGGAGAAGAAGGAGGCGGGTTTGAAATTGAGGGAGTCGATGATGTAGGAGATCATGAGGCCGACGATGAGAGTGGCGGCGACGGTGGAGCCGCCGAGGTCGAGGAGGAAGAAGGCGGAGGGGATGAGGGAGATTGCGATGAGGTGGTTGTGGGAGAAGGTGGTAGGGTTTTTGAGAGATCTGGAGGAGGAAGATGAAGATGAGAAAGAGGATGAAGATGGTGATGGTGATGAAGGGAATTCATTGTTGGTGGTGAATCGAGAAATGGATTCTCTGGAGTTAGGGTTAGGGTTTGAGGAGGGGGGTGAAGAGATGGAAATGTAGGGACGGAGTGAACGGGGTTGAAGCATTTTGGGGTCTGTGTTGACTCAGACGGAGCTCGTTGGGACACTCTGAAGAGAGAAGAGAAAACCCGTAGTAGAGAAGAAGCTGATAATTCGTAACTGAAACGGTGGGTGTGATTGTCGTTTTGGTGTTTGTTGGATTTGGGTTGGGTTAGTTGTGGAATTGCGGGCTTGTTAGGCTTGGTGGGTTTTTATGGAATGAAGATGAAAAGAATCTACATGCCACCCCCTTTTCTATCTGCCACTTTCCCAATTTACAATTTACAATATTTCTAAAATATCTTATATTATTAATTCAAAAATTTTACTATTTTTTAAAAGAAAATTATTGTTGCAAAAAATAACTAAAAAGTAAATTTTCGTAGCTTTTAACAAATTTTCAGTACTTTTATTTATACGATACCGAAAATTATTAGATTTTCAAAAGTTTCTGGTATCTATTTACCAGGAATTTCAAATTTCCGGTGCGATTTACTGGGAATTTTAAATTTCTGATACTTTTACAGAACTCATTATCCCTTACCAGAAATTTCCCAAATTTCCGTTCGCTATCGGAATTTTCAAATTTCTGGTGTGTACCGGAAATTTCTTTAAACGTGAAATTTCCGGAATGGCAAATGAAGTTTTATATCTTTGCGGTTCTAAACCAGAAGCTTCAGATTCTTCTACGGATTCTTTCAGTGATCTTACGCAGTACTTCGTGACATATACGGTATATTTACCTTACTCATACACAATTTTTTGTTGTTTTTATCAATTAATGCAGTTATGTGATTGTACGTTTTTGAGATTGTCGGATTTTTGAATCACGAGATAAGGTTCTAGAATTGGCAAGTGCTATTGGAAGAACTCATGGTGTTGCTGTTGTTACAATTCGATTCGATTCTGCTTGTGGAATGCGAGGGAGGAAAGATAAATTCATAATGGGCAGTGACCGAGGAGGAAATTACAAAAAAAAATGAAGCTACGGCCCTTTCTGATGGAAATTCTACTATGAGGCTTAGATGCCCATTTAGGCTGAGATCTGCTCCGAGTGATATTGGTTGGAAGGTGGTGGTTAAATGTGGGTTGCATAAACATATACTAGATAAGAATATGTTAGGTCATGACATCTTGGGGCATCTAAAAGATGATGAAAGAAAGTTTGTGAATGACATGACGAAGTACAATATGGCACCAAGGTACATCGCGTCTGTTTTTAAAGACAAAGACCCGGAAAATCTCACGAGTATTACCCAGATATATCGAGCTAGAGCAACCTACAAAGTGGGCAAGAGAGGTGCGCTGATAGAAATGCAAATGTTATTGAGCCTTATTCACCAAGAGAAATACATGTGTTGGTCTATAAATAAGGATAATTCAGATATTGTGGTTGATATCTTCTGGAAACACCCCGACTATGTCAAGTTGTTGAATATGTTTTCTCTGGTGTTGATTTTTTATTGCACGTTGTCACACCTCAAAATTTGTCCATCATATTTTGACTCAAATCACTTTCAAGGACTCAACACTATGCAAGAATTGGGCACATCTACTTGTCTCCTAAGCAATAAGCCACAACTAGGGTTTTGTTTCTCTCAAGGTCAAATCAAGTTTTAAGACCTCAAATAGGTCTCATGGCCTCTCATATGCTTCAAAGGATCCTCATGCTAAGTTCCAAGCTCTGATTCCCAATATTGCTCAGTCAACTGCTCAAATGATCAATAGTCGACTAGTTTGACCTGAAAGTCAACTATGGTCAAATTACAGTCAAAACTCCTGATTTTTTGTCAACATCAATATTTTGAAGTCACATTCATCATTTGATCAAATATTGATCATGATTCATCAAGGAAAGCTTAGAAATCATCCAAAATTAAAGTTACTAGATTAGGGTTTCTAGGAGAAAGTCAACCCAACTTTGACTGATCATATCTCTCTTATGCTTCATCAGAAATTTCCCAACCAAATCTCAATTTTAGTGAAATTGAATTCTCTACAACTTTGTCTCTATAAAGCCAAGGCAAAAAATGCTTCATTTGAGAGATAGGAGCCAAAACATTACGGGTATTTTTGAAAGTCAACCGAAAGCTGTTTTTTGTCAAAGCCAATATCATCAAGATAAAATCTCTAAATACAAAAAAGGTTCCAAAGTGACTTACAGAGGACATCTTGGTCTTTCCAAAAAGTTCTATAACATTTTCATATGACATATATTGAGAGAGTTATGACTTGTTGAAGTTGGCAAATTTTTGAAGAAATACATGAAGCAAACAAGGATCAAAATGGATTTTTTTGCAAAGAAGCCCAATCTGTTATGATTCAATCTTGATTCTCAAGCCATCAAGGAGATCTAATCCCAATGCCATGAATTTCTAATTTTTATTTTATTTTATATTGATTTTTATTCATTTTAAAAATGATATAAATCAAGTAATTAGGATAATAATCAAAGATTTGATTGGAGAGAGTATTTTAACCAAATCCAATCACCAATTAAACAATATATTTGACTTAAGTTCGTGGAAATTGAGATTGGTGAGAGAATGAGCAAATTGGCCAATTTTAGAAAAAATTGAAAATCAAGATTCATCAATTTCCAATTCAGGATTCAGTGGAGATTTGATTCAAGTTATGACCTAAAATTCATCTACTATATATGGACAAGGAATCCTAATGAAAAAAGGACAAATTTCTGCAGCCAAAAACCACAGTGAAGCTCTTAAAAATTCAAGAAAAGTGAATGATCAAATTCAAGATTGGAGGCTAATTCAAGGCATCTTAAAGATTCAAGCACGTTCCTGAAGGTGTTCTGAAGTTGTACCAATCGTTACAAGGCCCTGAATCATCAAGAACGCACACCTAGAAGTCACGGTTTGGCCAAAAAAATTTAATCTCGATTTCATAATTTGGTGCATTATAAATGAATTTGGATTGCATGATTGTGTTTATCGTGATGCTATGTGTGGTTCTGGAAGTTTAATTGCGTTTATTTGCTTGTATGGAGAATCCGCCATTAATAGGGTTTGAAGCTTCAATTTGGGGTTTTACATTTAAGGTAAAATTAGGCCAAACAAAGGACACCACCATGCTCAGGGGATCAAAATGAGTTGATCCATGGTTTCACTTTGAATTTCTATTGCGTATTTTGCTATTTGTGTTTGGCAGGGGCTACGGAAACGAAACCAAACTGTGGGTAAAAGTCACAGGGCTAAGACGACGGCTGGAGGAAGGAGACGAGGACGTGTCACTCCCCCATTGGCCAGTTCACGCGCACGCAGAATTTTGAAATCAACATGATCCAGCGCATACTCGTCCACACACGTACGATGTGTCTTCATGCTTCCAGCCGTTGGATCAAAGGCTCCCCAGATCCAGCGCTCCTAAATACGTTGGTGCACCATGGACTCCCCCAGGTGCGCCACACAAGATCAGACGTCAGGTTTTTTTAAATTTTTTTATTGTTATTTATATAATCCTTTTATTTTTCTTTTCTTTTTTTACTACACTTAATTCAAATATAGGTTTAACAAATAATTTTAATTTAAACTTTAATTAATAATTTTAATTTAATTTTAATTTTTAATTAGGTTAGTTAATTTTAACTAATAAGATAATTTAGGTTTCAATGTTTTAATTAGGATAAATAAAATAATAATTAGGTTTAAATTAAATTATAATTAGGTTTTTAGTTTAGCCTTTAATCAGGAAACTATAGATAACTCAAAAGGTATGTATTGTCCATTAACTTACCCTTGGGTTTTTTACCCTTAGATTTGTACCCTTAGGTTTTTTAGCCGTAAGGTCTTTAACAGTAATTTTATTGTTAGGTTTGTTCACTAATCCTCAAGATTTTAATTTTAGTTTTAGGTTTGTTCACTAATCCTCAAGATTTAGAATTTATCACCATAAAAACATGTATCCCTTATTTTCTTTCAAGGCGCGATTTATCTTTTCATCTCATATTCCATTGATTGTCGAATGCCCTCTGTTTAATTTTATCCTCTTATTTTTTGCTTTTATTTAATATGCATTTTATTTAAATTTTTTCCTTTATTTCAATTATTTAATTTTCTGTCATTTAAAATTCTAGAAAATGTGTATAGGTCGCAATAAGTTTTCTTGTAATAGTTTAGGTTTATAATTTTTTCCTTTTAAGTTTTCTGCCTTTTCCCCTGTTTGGTTTGTAATTCCCCCTCCCCGAAGTCTTGTAATAGCGTATGAACTCTTATTTATGCCTTTATTTTATATTAATTGCGTGGTTAGTAAAGTAGGGAGTGGTAACCTCTAAATTGAATTTAGCTCGCCTAATACAAGATAAATATCTAAATCGAATTCACATGATTGTCGCACCCACACACCTTTAGGGTAATCCATATTATTCTGCCTTTTTCGATCAAAAATAGTCAAAGTCCCTCAGATGTAGGGATACCTTAGCTTGCTGCCTACGAAAAATCATCATAAAAAGATCATAGTCCCTTCGAGTTGCCTACGATTTAAAAATAATCTTGTCCCTTGATGTTGCATCGATAAATGATGATTGTCCCTTCAAATGCTAAAGTATCCTTACTGGTTGCCTAAATGATTATTCTCATCCTTTCCTAAGACTTCCTACCCTTCTTATGGTATGGATAGACTTATGGCAAACGATGACCCTCGATGACCCTTTACATCCAATGAAAGGACTACCTATCCTTCTTATGGTATGGATAGCCCTTTCAAACGAAAGACTTAAAGAACAAGAAAGACGAACTTAGGGTAGGTAGTTCTTAATTGCTTGCTCAAATCAAACATTCAAAATGATTTTCACACTTCCTTTTCAAAATGATTTCCAAAAGGCTACACTTATTTACAAGTTAAAGTCCTTATTCAAAATCTTTTCTAATCACACACTACATTTTTTCAAACACTTCAAACAAAGTGAGCTAAGCGATTAAGAGCCCGTGGATAATCATGGATACAAAGGGTGCTTACACCTTCCCTTTGTATAACATACCCCTCGAACTCAATCTCTTTTTAAAAGGTCTTTCTTGTTCTTTTTGCCTTTCCAATTGGATAAAATAAAAGTCGGTGGCGACTCTTGCTATCCGCAACATTTCAAAAAGTCAGTTCTCCCACCGTATTACACACGTACAAGACAAACAGGTTAGAATATTAATATTAACTTCTCCTATCTTAAAAATATGTATAGTGATATTGTTTGTGAATAATTTTTTTAATCATGCAGGTAACGGCTACCACTGCTTGAGATTGTTGGTGTTACATCAACAAAATTGATGTTTTCAGTTGCTTTTGCATATTTGAAACATGAAAGGGATGAGAACTTCACATGGACACTAGAGAGACTCAAGGAGTTGTTCTATTATGAGAAGTTGCTACCAGATGTCATGGTGACGGACCGGGAACTTGCATTAATTAATGCCATTGATTATGTGTATCCAAATGCGTCTTATTTACTGTGTACGTTTCATATTTCAAAAAATGATAGCATGAAATGTAAAGACTATGTCAAATCAGAAAGACAAGAACATGTCATGGACAAATGGAACAACATGATGTATTCAAATACATAAGACGAATTTGATGTACATCTCAACCACTTCGAGAGTGTCTGTGGTGATATTCTGTCATCTGTCAAGTATGTGAAAGAGACATGGTTAACACCATATAAGGAAAGATTTATTGTTGCATGGACTAACAGAGTCACTCATTTAGGGAACATAACATCAAACAAGTACATTCTAAAATAAAATATGTTTATGTTTTCTATTTGTTAGTTGTTTATTTAATGTGTCTATGATTTCTAAGGTGGAGTCTGCACACTGGAGACTGGAGAACATGTTGACGACAACTCATGGTGATTTATGTGCAAGTTGAGAGGCTGTGAACACAATGTTCAAGTTGTAGCTAGGTTCCATAAAAGTGTTATTTCAAAAAAGTATCGTCAACATTGAGCATCGGTATAACACTCCATTCTATTCTAAATTGCACAATTTTGTTTCAAGACAGTGTATACAAATCATGGGAAAGAAACTAGAAAGAGTCAAATTTGTTGGTGCGCAAGCAGAGGTGTGGTTGTTACATTAGAACAACACATGGGTTACCGTATGCGTGTGAGCTCGTTGGCTACCAGATTCTAGGCATACCTATACCTTTGAAATCTATTCATGTGTTTTAGATAAAATTACAAATTTCAGAATATGATGTGAGTCTTGACGAGGGGACGTGGGATTAAGAAGAGAAGTGCGAAGAGTTGAGGTGACAATTCAATACTATGGATATTGTGGGTGAAAGGGCGTTGAAGAAAAAATTTTGTGATATTGTGTATCCATCCATATCTTCAGTGTGTCCATTGTCGGTGAAATACAAGTCAAATAGAGAAGTTAAGAAGAGTAGAAAAGGGGAATAAAGTGATGTGCATCGTGATCGAAGTCAGTGAGAATATGCTGATGCTTCGTAGGGGAGTCAGACTACAAAGAGATCATGCACACAACCAAGTGGAAGTCAATCTTCAACCATGTCGATTGGTAAGCAACCTTATATCAATTTTGCAAAAACCAAATACTTGTCACAGTTTCCTGCTTTCTATCATCCATACATCGATGACATTATTGATGTCGAAACAGATGGAAATTATGGTTTCCGTTGTATTTCATTTGCCTTAGGATGAGGGGAAGATGCATGTTATGATGTTCGAAGACAACTGCATACTCAAATCCAGCAACACGCGGATTTGTTTTCCAAGTTGTTCTATGATATTGTCTCTGATGTTAGTAATTCATTACTCGTAAAACACCTGGATTTTTAGGATAACGAGAAATGGATGACGATTCCTAATATGGGTTACCCTGTTGCTTCTAAATACTGTGTTGTGTTTGTTTCTCTTTCCATGTTAATGAACATAACATTTTTCCCACTTCTCATAGCTCCAACCACATACACGAGTTGACATACGATCATTGTTGTTGGTTTTATCAACGGTAATCATTGGATTCAGATAAAGTTGAGATCCAATTGTCCACTACCTCCCGTCACTGGTCGTTGGAGGAATAATTGTTCTAATAATGCAAAAGCATGAGAATCAGCATATGCGGGTCGGTTTAGACACTGGGAAGAATTGACTGTAAAGTCAGACATTAGGAAAAATGTTTCCAAGGATGCAAAAACAGTTGTGATGTTGTAATGATAGATATGTATAACATTTATTTTATTTATATATTAAGACGATTCGTTATTTTACAGACATTTATGATATGTTATTCAAGTTTTTAAAAAAATTAAGTCCCAATATTACCGGAAATTTGAAATTTCGGGTATTTTTATTTTACTGGAAATTTAAATTTTTTGGTAGTTTTATACACTGAATTCATATCGGAAATTTGAAATATCCAGTAAAATTTCCGGTATTAATATTAACATGTGTTACGTACCGGATATTTCAAATACTCGGTACTGGAAATTTATATTTTCGGTAAGGATTATCATGCGCAGTAATTTGGTAAACCCAACCAAATATCTAGTACATTTATGATTCGGTACTTCTTCGAAAAAAATTATTGGATTTTTCGAAAAATCTGTTACCTCATTTTCGAATAAATAAATAAATTTTATATTATCGGAAATTTCTGATAAATTACAGCACTTTTCAAATTTTATCGGAAATTTTAGGTAGTATAAAAAATATTTGAAAAAATTTATACCGAAAATTTCGTTCTTGCCACTCGCAAAATCTGTTCAAGGACAATTTAAGAATTAAGAAAAATTGAGGGGTATTAGACATGATTTGGAGGGTGGAATGTTAAATCCACCACATACTTAAACCTTTCATCCTCTGAATTTTTCATAATATTCAAAATATTCTTCTCAAAACTTAATCAAAAAATAGCGTACTAAAAATTCGGTGGTGCAATTGTAAAATTAAATAGAAATAGAAATATTCGATAGTTAGATTTTTATAGATTGAAATAGAGAGACATTTTCACTTCAATTGCAATTTGGCGAGATGAGCATTACTCTAAACAACGTCTCTTGTTGACTTCACCTACTCTTCAACGACGTGTTCTTGAGCCCTCGAGATGTCACTGAAGCAGTTGTTGTTAAACTTGGTGTTGATTATTTAGCAGTGTCACATAGTGACACAATATAACATGTTCGTAGCTGCAGGTGTTTATTATAAGTTGGAGTGGTTATACAACTTATTTAAAGATCATCGAGTTGTTTGTAGATGGGAATGTGCGACCAAAACGTATATGCTGATGTTGGTGGGTTTCATAATTTTTGTCGCCAAGACTTTTACGCTTTTCAAAAGGCATGATATCTATTACTATTTACGGACTTGGAAAGAAGTATAGAATACAATTAGGGAGCAACTACATTGGTTACCCTTTACAAATATCTCAGAGATGCTTCCATGTTCAATTACAATCAGCTCGGTGGATATCCTACTCTGCTACTAGTATTTATTTATTTTTATTTAATTTAATTTAGTTTATTTATTAAATTTGTTTATTAATTTTGTAACAGTGCTGGATTCATGAGTCTTTTCCAACAATTGGAAAAATATGAGAGAATTAGAAAGCATTTGATAATTGTGGACTTCCTCGAGCTATAAGATGGTCCTATAAGCAAAAAGTCTTGAAGGTGGATGAGTTGAGACCTATTTTGGACGAGTTGACACCTACTGACGTCATATGGCACCCATTTAAGGATCATAGAATATGGCGCCAATTTGACGAGTTATGTCTGTACATAGAGTGTTTGAAGTGGGGTGACACAATTGTTCCTTACTTACATAACAAATGTATACGCTAGTTTGGATATATGCAGTATGTTCCACCCTACCTCCTAGTTATATGACGATTGATTATATTGATGATGAGTAGATTGGTTACCATTAGAGCATCGTTGATGTGATATGTCTAACACCATTGACCACCTTTCCATGTGATACATATGTTGGATACCCGAAGTGGTATTATCATGTTTCACATCCTCGTGTGGTACTGCCCCCTCGTGATACGCCAAGAGAGGTGTCAGTTCTTGCTTACGAAGCAAGACCATCTGATCCGAGTTGGGCTCGTGTTTCTACCTTGCTTCGTCATTATCTTCAACAAGTTGGTGCTGACGAGGATGAATTATTGTTTGCGTATTTATTTGAAGCTTTGCACATTTCTCGTCCACATTGATTTATCTTTATATTTTAGACTTATTTGATTTTTATTACATATTTATAGAGAAATTCTATACATGCAACAAAAAAATTGTAAGATGCAAATCGGACGACTTGATACAAGTGTTCCAGTTAACAAAAAATCAAACCAGATTATCTTGTCTACAAGAGTTACGATATACATAAACGTGCAAAGTAGAACTCATTTGGCAAGTGTTTCGATATATTAAAATTTTTAAACCAAAATCAAAACTCTTTTTGCTAATCTTTCGAAAGTTATTTATATGTAAACCAAAACTCATTTTACAAGTGTTCCGGTTACAAAAATAAATACCGAAATTTATTTTCAAATTCTATCCATATTAAAATTTTACTCTATATATTACTATTTTCACCCAATATTTGCATATACACCCTTCACCCTTTTCTATGTATTCCGGAGATTATTTCCATAGCATAACTATCTAAAAATACCCGATATCTATAATATTTAATTAAGATCAAATTTAAATAGAAAATGACATAAATAAAAGAACAAAACTAAAATAATGCTTTTAACTTCTTATCAATCTTATCAAGGGTTAAATATGTTTAAAGTCTCTCATCTAAATTTTGTTAATGAATCATTCTTCTAAATTTTGGAATTTTAACATTTGATCCCTCCTGCAACTTAATGATGTTTTTTACAACTTGACAACTGAATTAGCGACGATTTTTAGCAACGTTTACTGTTTAGTGACTAAACTAACGACGATTTTAATTGGAGAGACCAAAAATTAAAATTCCTATCTTTAAAAGACACTAATCTTTAACAATTTTTTTAAAAGAATGAAAAATAAAAATGACTAACTTTAAAAACACTTGAAACATATTTCTATTACAAATATAAAAACCACGTTTAAAATGTGTGAAAAAACAATATTTTGTAACAAAGCGATGTCTTTTCATAAGGAAAAAAAGGTAAGAACATGACTTTATACACTATATTATTCTTTTGATATTTATTGGTAAATTCTTAAAAATGTTCATATACAAGGAAGAATATGACTTAGGTTTATCTGATTTTATTTTTCTTTTCCTTATAGGTTTCCTATATTGATTTTATGTTTTTTTTTTAATTTTTAAATTACTTATTTTAAAGTTCTACTTATTGGATTATTGGAAGTAATTTTACACGAAATGTTTCAGATATTAAAGTGAATACTATCTCTTAGTTAAAATCAGAACCTTGATAAATAACTTATTTTTAATTAAAAACTAGTAACAAACCCGTGCATACGCACGGGTTCTGTTCGGTTACGCGAATTTGGATACATCATTGATTTTAAAAAAAAAATGTTAAAAAAAATTAGATTAATAATTGATTATTTCATATATAAAAATATTTAGATCAATAATATATTTTTTGTATACTAAAATATTTAGATCAATAATATATTTTTTTCCCGTGGTGGCAAAAAATCAAATAAGGATATTTTGGACTTTTCCACAACCATTAATTTTCTTATATTATAGATTGATAGATTTTTTTTGGAAGAAAGAAGTGAGAAAGTGATGAAAGAGAAAAAAAATAGAGAATAGAGAGAGATTTGATAAGTTTGATCAAATATAAGAGTTTTATTATTTTAATAATAAATTTAATAACTTTATGGTACAAAGACAAAAAACCACAATTTTAATGTGGTGGCAAAAAATCAAATAAGGATATTTTAGACTTTTCCACAACCATTAATTTTCTTATACTATAGAATGATAGAATTTTTTTGGAATAAAGAAGTGAGAAAGTGATGAAAGAGAAAAAAAATACAGAATAGAGAGATATTTGATAAGTTTGATAATATATAAGAGTTGTATTATTTTAATAATAAAATTAAGAACTTTATGGTACAAAGACCAAAAAACCACAATTTTAATGTTGTGGCAAATAATCAAATAAGGGTATTTTGGACTTTTCCACAACCATTAATTTTCTTATATTATAGATTGATAGATTTTTTTTGGAAGAAAGAAGTGAGAAAGTGATGAAAGAGAAAAAAATAGAGAATAGAGAGAGATTTGATAAGTTTAATAAAATATAAGAGTTGTATTATTTTAATAATAAAATTAAGAACTTTATGGTACAAAGACCAAAAAACCACAATTTTAATGTGGTGGCAAAAAATCAAATAAGGGTATTTTAGACTTTTCCACAACCATTAATTTTCTTATATTATAGATTAGAGATTGATAGTTTTTTTTTTAAAGAAAGAAGTGAGAAATTGATGAAAGAGAAAAAAATAAAGAATAGAGAAAGATTTGATAAGTTTGATAAAATATAAAAGTTGTATTATTTTAATAATAAAATTAAGAACTTTATGGTACAAAGACCAAAAAACCACAATTTTAATGTGGTAGCAAAAAATCAAATAAGGGTATTTTAGACTTTTCCACAACCATTAATTTTCTTATATTATAGATTGATAGATTTTTTTTGGAAGAAAGAAGTGAGAAAGTGATGAAAGAGAAAAAAATAGAGAATAGAGAGAGATTTGATAAGTTTGATAAAATATAAGAGTTGTATTATTTTAATAATAAAATTAAGAACTTTATGGTACAAAGACCAAAAAACCACAATTTTAATGTGGTGGCAAAAAATCAAATAAGGGTATTTTAGACTTTTCCACAACCATTAATTTTCTTATATTATAGATATCTACATATTTATATATTTTGTTTGTTTCCAATGTACTTCACTTTTTTTTAACATAATCATGTGTTTAATTATGTATTTAAATTAAACTAGTTAAAAATTAATTTTTAAAAATTGAATTGATCAAATAGATTGAACTGGAGATCAGAGTGGTCATCGATTTGATCTGATTGTTTGATCGAATAAACTATTGAACTGGTGTAAACTGGTCAAAGCCAGTAAAAAAACTTAAAGAATCGAAGATTTAAATGCTTGTTTTTTTAGAAAAATATTAGTAGACTATATTCAAAATTTATTTGTAACAACTTTTTCTCCTTAAAATTAAATTTATTAGACAAATTATATTAGTATTCAACTTATGTTGTAATTAAACTTTGTTCAAAATTTATTTGAATTTATATGTTGATAATTCTCATTGCCATAAAAATTCTCTCAATTATCACAGTAGAAACTGGAATAGTCGGGATAAGACGGAGTAGTTTATCAATCAAGAAGTAAATTTTATTCCTAAACACGAACATAATTTATGAATAGTTGATAAATTCTTCAAATATGTTAATCGACAGTCATCAACAAGAAATTACCGAAGCTGAAATTGTAAAGTAATCTTCTCTTGTTTATTGAAATCCATAAGATAATATTTTTCAACTAAAGTGCAAATAGTATCATTGTCAAAATATTTATAACTATCCTTAGAAACAATTTGGGAGTTGATTTTTGGAGAATTTTGGACGGGAAGACTTTGGAGAGTTGCGTCTATATTTTAAAATATGTTTGTTACTTAAAAAAAATATAATTTTAAGATATTATTGTTTAAACTTTTTATATTATTTTTTGAAGGGGATGGCTAATGTAATATATTATTTTTTAAACATTTTAAAAGTATTATACGCATTTCAAAATATAAACGCAACCTTCTAAAAACTCCCTTTCAAAACTTTTCAAAAACTAACTTTTAAACAACTTTTTAGAAATTAAACACAATTAATAAATTCATTGTTTTTTTTCAAAAAAATGTAATAGTAAATTTTCTCTAAAAATTGAAAATTTTATAAAATAAATAAAAATTCGTATAAATAATTTATTTATAAAATATAGGGGTGTAAATTATAGATGTACAAGTATAATGTAAAAAACTAATTAATTATGAACTTAGTGCACTTTGAAGAGAAAAGATATAAAACAAACCTATAGAGTAAATACAATAATGGAGTATATTACTACTTTTCACCTAATATTTGCATATACACCCTTTCTTTGTATTTTCCCCTTGCTTTGAAGTTTATTTCCATAGCGTAACTACCCAAAATACCCAAATGATAAATAGGATTTAATTAGGATTAAATTTAAATATAAAATAACATAAATAAAGAACAAAACTAAAATATTGTTCTTAACTTCTTATTATTATCAAATATAAAAGATAACTTAATTGTTGCCGACATATTGAAAACGTGTGAAAAAACAATATTTTGAACCAATGATGTCTTTTCATCAGAAAAAAAGTAAGAACATGACTTTAAACACTATATAAAAGAATAAGTTCTTTTGATATATGGAAGTAATTTTACACGAAAATTTTCAGATATTAAAGTAGATACTATCTCTTGTTAAAATCCTAACCTTGATAAATAACTTATTTTTAATTAAAAATATCTACATTTTCTATATTTTGTTTGTTTCCAAGGTATTTCACTTTTTATTATCATCATCATTGTTTAATTATATATTTAAATTAAATTAAGAGAAAATGGGTGATGCACTGTAAAAAATTTTTACACTGTCAACCAATCACGACCATGAATCAGGACAAGTCAGACTGTAATTTTAAAAAAACTTATATCACATGGCAAAACAATTTGTTTCTATTGGATGACAGTGTAAAACTTTTTAACACTGTCAGTGCACTACCTTTAACCTCTTAAATTAAACATGTCATGTCAATAGCACCGGTTATAAACTAGTGTTTTAAAAACTGGTTTGAATTGGTCAATTGAACCGGTTAGATTAGAAATATAAAAGTTACCGATTTAATCTGATTGTTGATCCGAATAAATTATTAAACCGACGTGAATTGATCTGAAAAAAATTAGAAGTTTAAATACTTGTTTTTTTTAACAAAGCAACATCGTTTTGATAAATTTTTTTAAAAATAGAATTAAAATATATCTAAACTTTATTTAAAATTATTTGAAAGAACTTTTCCTCCTTAAATTAAATTTATTAGACATGTTATTTTATTATTAAGTTGCAATTAGTCTTTGTTCAATATTTATTTGAATTTATATTTTATGCTATTTTATTACATGTGATGAATATTTTTGAACTTGAATTTAAAGAATAAATTAGTAAAATTATAATATTTTAAAATTTTATAGTGCCATGATTTTTTTAAAGACCGAGTCATCTGACTATCGATTTAACTACTATATAATTTTGTTATAGAGACCAATTTATTCAACTGAATTATTGCAATTCGACCAATAACTCAGTAATTCGATCAGTGAACCAATGATTCAATACCATTAAATTTGATAACTTAATATTATGTGCCGTGTGTGATTTAGTGCCTGTTTGGTTTGGCTTTTAAGCCACCAAACTCCGTTTATGTGTGTTGGGAGTTTATGTGTGTTTCAGCCGGGATTCAGAAAAACTACAAAAGATAGCTTTTTAAGTAAATGTGAATTTTCACCATGATTCTATCTATGAAACTGTCACCAAACCAAACATAGTATTAAATATATAATTCCTATTTGAACTTCACCTAATAATAGAGTTATACATTTTGACAATGGTGTCTACTCTTAGTAGTAACGGCTAACTAGTAACACGCCATCTATATCTTAGATTGTGTGTTCCATTCCACATACTCAATCATGCTTCTTTGTAGCAATTCACACGCTTTCCACCACCAAAACAACAACTAACCAGTATGCCGGTGGATTATTAAACTATAACTCAAATTCATCTACACTTTTTCTCAATAGTAATGGATATAGCTCTCTTTTTTCCCCACTAGGATAAATAACTAAAATACACTTTTTTTTTTCTTCTTTTGTACGTATTGCAGTGTACCATTCCTTCACACTTAATAAAGCCAAAGCCAAACGTGTTGCCAATTATTTACAGCTGTAGTTGTACAGACATTTATTTGCTTCACAGTGTGCCAGTGTACAACAAAAAAATCTACTCCTATTCAAATACTTTTTTTCTTACAAAACTTTTCATAATGCTAAACTGCATCATGATGACAGTTTTCCCTCCCCAATGACAAATTGCTGTGTATTCTACTGCTAGATCTTAAATCTGAGTTTTAGTTTTAAAAGATTGGTGCCCTACACCAACCACCAAGAATAGTCAAACACCCTAGATTCATTCAAGTGCAGTTTTTGCTAAGGACCACCTACTACTCTATGAAAAGAAAGGCCTCAAGAGAAAAATCACAAAGTTCACATAACCTAAATGAAGTTCAACTACCAGATTAAATGAAAATCAAGACATAAAATGAAACTTTAATGAGTCATATCAATGTTAATGCTAACAAGAAAAATATGACAATCATACCAAAAATAGTCTCTTCACTATTGTTTCGTTCATACAGTTAGTATTCTAACATTTTTTTTTCGTAAAAATGCAGTTTTATTATTTTGATTCTGCGGCGTTATCTTTGTCGGAAGAGATTTCGGTTACTGATATTTGAGATGAATACTTCTTGATTCTCAAAGAAATAAGTACACTAGATAAAATACCGACTATGGGGAAAAAGTAAGACCAAAATTGAGATTTCTTGGAGCCGGATGCTGTAGCAACAGCTGCACCGGCGAGGCTTCCGATAGATGTATTCTGCAAGATCATGGGGAGGCATCCGACAACGGTAGGGAGAAGAAAATCCAAAAAGAATCTAACTTCGGTTGCAGCTAAGGTATAGTTAATAATATAGGATGGCACAGGTGAGAATCGGGCAAGAAGAACAAACTTCCAACCGTCTCGCGCAACTCCGTTTGAGAGGATTTTGAAGTATTTGTTTCTTTGAGCCCAGTCCATTGCTGAAGTTGAATTCCTGAATATTAACCTGAAGAAACCAAAATGACAAATTTAGAACATCTAATGGAAAGAACATTATTAACATATGAGTGTCCTTGTTAGTTGTTACTTGAAAAGGATTGACTCTGTCGTAAACGCCAGACGCCAAATTGATACGTCAACATCGATAATTATTTAAGAGGACTAATTACTTATAGAACATTGAATGAAGAATACATCATTAACATATGGACGACACTGTAAGTTTTTGCTTATAAGAAAGTGACACAAACGCGGCACTGACACATCTACACCAATACGAGTCGGACACCACACATCGACACCAATATGAATTGGACACCACACATCGACACCAACATGAGTCAGACACCGGACATGTCTTTAATATGAAGTGTTGGTGCTACATAATGGTACTGCATAATCGACACCAATACGTGTCCACAAAGATGTGTTAATCTAATATCAGCAATATGGGCTTTGGTTTTTGACACATGAATTTCAACCAACTAATCTAAATTTCCAACAAAATTGTAAGGCAAATTGAATATAATTACAAAAAAACAACATTGAACTAAACACAACAGTCAACATTAGATATTTGATAAAAATTTCCTAAATCCAAATATGCTTATTTATGAAATTAACCACATGCAAGAAAAGCACAAATTATTCTTTTACATGATGGAGCAAAAGTTTACAAATTCCTTTCATTATTTGACTTGTGTAAGAGAAAAAGTTTTATTGAAATGCAAAGCAAAAAAGTAACCACAAAGACCAAAGATAAGAATATAGCTTAAGCATTAGCACACCAGTACCCTACAATACCATAGAATATTTTCATAAAAGATGCTTCAAAAAGGGCCCAAAGTGTACCATCAACAAAAAAAACAAATATAGTAAGATCCTAATGTTCCAGCAGTCCTTTTCTAAACACAATATTAGGAAATCAAAATTCCAATTCTGTCTATTTGAATAATCGTGATAAACAAGATTGGTGACTCACAACAAAAGAGAATTTCTTATTCCCGCTGCTTTGGTAAGCTTTCATCTCAAAATTTTTTTAACCAATCATTTGATTTCAAAAACTGTGGTGAATAACTTTGAAAATTTAAAACAAATAAATCATAAAGTAGAAAACTACAGTAGCATATTAAAAACCCTGATATCATATAAACATAGTCTTCAATTTTAATTCCAATAGCAAGACCACTATTTCCAACTGCCTATAAGTTGATGTACAAAAGAGCTTATTTAGGCTTACTTAATGACATAGACACTATAATTTTGGAAAAACTTACATATAGGTTTTTCCCGTTTCAGTTTATTTTAATTTAGGTTATGGACAGAGCTTATGTAGAGTAGAGCTTACTCCTCATTGCCCTATCTATTGAGTATGACACATATTGTTGATAATGAAATTATTGTCAAATTCGTAAGCACAGTTGGCCAAACTTCGTAACCAATCGGGTGTGTCCTTGCTCTTTATTTATCAGTTTACTTTAGAGCCGGTTTTCAGGTTTTGTTCTCCTAATACAATTTGACTTCTCATCAATCTCAAATTCTACTTTTTAGGTATAAAAATAAACAATGAGAACACATCCAAACACAAACAGTTTATTAAACTTAAGAGCTTATTAGTTATCAATAAAATTCCTAACTACCTATAACAACTTAATCACTTAATTGTTGGTTTAAATAAGACAAATTGACAACTAAAACGCTAGGTATCATCAAAGAGTTTAACGAATAATATACAATCTAATTATCTAACCACAAATTAGTTTAACCCAACATCCAATTAGAAATCATCATATCAAAATCTCACTTCATAACACCAATTTAAAAAATAACTACAAAATAAGAGATTCTCATTGGACTATTAATGTTTGGTTCCATGTTAAG
This sequence comes from Vicia villosa, assembly GCF_029867415.1. Taxonomy (NCBI): domain Eukaryota; kingdom Viridiplantae; phylum Streptophyta; class Magnoliopsida; order Fabales; family Fabaceae; genus Vicia; species Vicia villosa. The sequence goes on from NC_081185.1 coordinate 1,582,904, forward strand.
AGCAGTCCCAATTGATTCTGGAGATGTAAAATTTGATTTTGACATGTTTGTTCTCAAATTAAGTGTATGTTTGATTTCATGGTTATTTAGAATTGATTCTAGATGTATAAAATTGATTTTGACATGTTTGTTTGTTCTCAAATTAAGTGTATGTTTGGTTTCATGGTTATTTAGAATTGATTCTGGATGTATAAAATTGATTTTGACTTGTTTGTTTGCTCTCAATTAGAATTATTTCTGCTTTCTAGAATTAATTCTACTTGAAGCTAGAATTTGTAGCTTTTAAGTCTAAACATGAAATTTACACTGAAACTTACTGTTCAACTCAATTTTGTAAGAATTTTTCCGAACATAAATCACTTTACATTCAACTCACTTTAGCCAAATTTACGGACTCGATTCACTCAAAATCAATTTTTTCCACTGCAAAACTAAACACACACGCTAAATTGATTCTACCTTGAAGCTAAGACTTGTAGTTTCAGAGTCTAAACGTGGTTATTTCAAAGAACTTGTTGTTCAACTCACTTAATACATAAATATTCAAACATAAATCATTTTACACTCAAAATTAAGTCATTCAAAATCAATAACATAATCCATTTTACATAAATGATTTTCAGGGAATTGATTATGTAAAATTGATTCTGGATAAAAGTGACTTAAATATAAAGTGGTTTATGTTTGGAGAAATTCTTGCAAAAGTGAGTTGGACAATAAATTACATTGTAAAAAAATCACATTTAAAGTTTAAAAATCATGTTTGATCAAAAGCTACAAATCCTAACTTCAAATAGAATCAATTCTTAAAAGCATAGTCAATTTTGCTAAAGATCAATTAAACACGTCAAAATCAATTCTAGGCGTGCGCAATCTATTCTAGATGCCTCAAACGTGAAATTAAACATAGACTTCATTGTTGTTTGTCTCTTTTACATAAATATATTTGACTCTAAAAAATTAAGTCATTCAAAATCAATTTTTCTTGCCTCATAACCAATGCACTAACTCTAAAACTAATTCACCCTAATTACTCCTTTTTTTTTTCTCCTCATCAAATTCACATCACCACAAGAGTTCAAAAACATAAACAAACACAACAGATTCAATTCAACAACAACTAATCACAACTAACTCATAACTAATCAAACTAATCCTAACAAATCTCTAACCATCTCTAACAAGCAAAACCATTAAACTATCATTAGATCTGAAAAAAAAATCCATTACCTGCCAATCGAGAACGAAAGAGAAGCCGCAAGGATCTTCGCCGAGAAAACACAAACAACAGACGTTAAGAATCCGAAGAGAAGAGAAGCACCGGTTTCGAGAAAAATGGCGGAAGGTAAACAAAGAGCGATGGAGATTGTGTGAACGGAGATGTAAAGAGGAATCGCCCAAATCCCTAATTTATCAGATAAATCGCTCATCCATTTCAGCAATGATTCTCTGTCCCAACCAACTCCGATGAGTTCGCCGCCGTAGGATCTTAATAATAAGGCGGCGATTGCGACTATCGCCGCCGTTTTCCACCACCATCGCGCCATTAATATTGATATTATTATTATTTTTAAACCGAAACTGTAACTATAACAACGACACCACTGACATTAAAATGTAACACTTTCGCTTTGAATATTATTTATTTTTTTAAAATATTTTGTAGTTAATTAATTTAATGCTAGCGGTAGCAGCGTCGTGTTGTCGGTTTTATGATCTACTATATATATTCATACAAGAGTGATAATTATTTTGGTTGACTATGATATTTGAATTGAATATTTTCTTGTTACTTGTATTAGTATTAGTTGTTGTTTTAAAGTATATTTAAAATAATTAAGAAATTATAAGTAAGATTTGTTTTCCTTAGCAAATGTCAACATTTTTAAATTAAAGAAAAAAAGAAATATCCATTTAAAATATGAGAAATATCTATTTAAAATATTTCACATTTGTTACGTGTATTCCGTCAAATCACATTTTTACAGTATTTTGTGTTCTTTATGTTTGCATAGCTAAGTATTTTCTATTATATTTGCAAAAGGAGTTCAAGTATATATGGTTGATTTATGCTAGTGCATTGACTATTATATTATTGTTATCTTATAATGATACTAGGGTATGATCGTAGGTCGAAGTATCAATAGTTTTCTCAATAGTCTTAAGAGCTTTCCCAATTATTAAGAGCTCGACCAAAAGAGCTCCCTCGATAGTAATATGAGCTCGTTTGAGCATCGAGAGCTCGGTTAACTATCAAGAGCTTGCCCAAAAGGAGAAAGAGATCACTCAAGACTAAGACTATCATGAGCTAGGCCAAGACTATCCAGAGTTCGCCTAGGTATCAAAAGCTCGTCCAAGAGAAGCAAGAGCTCGCCCAACTATCAAGAGCTCGCATAAGAGGAGCAAGAACTCGCCCAACTATCAAGAGCTCACCCAATAATATTAAGATCTCACCCGAGTATCAAAAGCTCGACCAAGAGGAGCAATAATTCTCCAAGGCCAAGACTATCACGGGATAGGCCACAACTATCAAGAGCTCGATCAAGAGCTTACCAAGGCCAAGACTACAAATGCTAGGCTACGACTATGAAGAGCTCGAGTGAGTACCACGAGCTAGGTAAAGACTATCAAGAGATCAACCAAGAGTTTGCCTAATCGTATTAAAAGCTTATCCGAGTATCAAAAGCTCAACCAACTATCAAAAACATTCCCATGTATCAAGAGTCCGTCCAAGACTATTAAAATTTTAGCCAATAGTAGCAAGACCTCGTCTGAGTAGCAAGAGCTTGACCAAGAGCCTTCATTATTCATTGAACCAACTCAACCCTTAATATTGAAACCTTCTCGACTAAGCTAAGCCCGACTAAAAGAGATATGAAACATCCATTAAAATAATTTTATTATATAGACAAAGCAGATTTAGGGTCTTTATGAACCAAAATCAGACAAGGGAGAATGAGCATTGATGGTCATTAATTGACTTTAAGTACGCAGAATGCTCAAAGTTGAAATGAGTTAAAAACTTACAAAACAAACTTAGAAAATTCATATGCAACTCATTTATAAAAGATTCTTATTAGCTCTCATTAGTAAGCTAAACGAGTGAGTTTCATTTGTCCTACATTGAATCAATGGAGTAACAATGGTATACTTTTGAAACTCCAAATTTAATTTAAAACATTGTATGATGTATTTAATTTATTATAATAATATAACCTTTTGTTTAAAAATATATAATTTTAGAATTAAATTTTGATTGGATAGTTTTGTATTATAAGAACCGAAAGTTGATTTGTTTTGTTTTGTTTTTTACAAATGGTTCAAATGAGTTATTTAAAAAGGCTTTTTATTATTATCTTGGATTGAATTGAATGGTGTATTTGGTGATGCTACATTGCCCCTTTATGTATAAAAAGAAAAAGTATACATATGTAGGTTTATTTAGGGAAGGTACATTGTTCCCTTAAAATGTAATTAAAAGCAATTGTGACATTATCCAATGTGTTAGTGAAACTATATAACCACAACTTGATACGTCTTTTGAGTTATATTTTGGCATGCATGATTGTCACAAATTTGTAAATTATTAACTTGTGGATGAAATACCTAATTTTGTACTTTATCTTTACCTAATTGTTTAGTTTACGTATTAGTTTAAATTTCGTGACAACATCAAAATTAACCAAACATGTTTCGAAAAAAAGTTATTATCATACGTAACTATATAGCTAACAACATTATCACATATATAATCAAAAACAAAAACAAAAACAAAAACCTTGAACACCAATCACACACGATGGATTTCTTATGTTACTAATTACATAGTGACACCTTAGGTAGAGGAATTATTAAATCTAATAACTTATAGAATTAAATGTATGGCTGTAATTAGTGTCAAATTGGTGTTTTTAAAGTTTGCTCTATTTTTCTTATTTGGCACTATATGTCACACAATTTGAATGGATATGATAAAATAAGATAACTTGTGAATTGAATTGCATGTGCATTTTAAGAAAATATATTTAATTTATATGTATGTAAAAATTGTTTTAGTACTATAGTCAAATTTAAGAGTTTAGATAATAATTCAAATTAAGAAATTCAAACTCAAACACTAGTTGATTAGAGTTTACAGTTTGTTTGTTATTTAGTGTACAAGTCCAAAATATATATATTTAATTTGTAAAATTCAATAATAGTACTTTTTATTTTTTATTGTTTCTCTCCTCACTAAAAGTGACTCACGCACTTACAATCTGATATTTAGAGTTCCTGTTAGGTTCTTGATCGTGTTTTCAAGAATCAGACGTCAGTGGTCGTTTTTCTGAGATCGTGGGTTGTTAATCAATCGCTGCAAAGATGAATGATACTAATGACATTATGAATTCTCTTCCAATCTTTGACGGTAAAAATTGGAACCGGTGGAGCAAGTAGATGAAGTCTTTGTTTGGTTTTCATAAAACCCTTGAAGTGGTTAACAATGGTGTCATTGAACTTGCTGACAATGCAACCGATACTCAGAGAGTCATTCACAAGGATGCGAAGAAGAAAGATTGCAAGGCTGCGTATTATATTCAGTTGGCGGTAAATGCGGTAAATTTTGATCAACTTTCTCATGCTCAATCTGTGAAGGAGGAATGTGATATTCTTGCCAAGTATTATGAAGGATTTAAGAAGGTTAAAATTGTCAAATTATAGATGTTACGAAGGCGATACGAATTACTGCTGATGGAAAAAGAAGAAAAGCTTGCAGGCTATGTCGCGAAGGTGCCAAATCTTCTTCATCTCATGAAAGGCTATAGTGAGTCCCTTACCGACAAGATGATAGTTGAGAAGTTAATGCATACGTTAACCTCTCACTTTGATCACGTTATCATAGATATTCAAGAATCCAACAATCTTGAAACCATGAAACATGAAGATCTGATTGGTTCGTTGGAGGCACATGAGTTATGAATTATCGAGAGGAAAGAGGTTCAATATTTGATACAAGCTTTGTAGATTAAGACATGAAAAAAGCATGTGGGTTGGAACAAATTCAAAGGCAAATGAGACAAGATTCAGAGCAGAGATCCGTTAGATGGATCTTGGATTTAGATTTTTTCCCTCTAACCCACGATATCATACCTACTTCGCGAGTGACGTGATGGATCTTTGTATTCTATGGGTCACGGGCATTAGGCCTTATGCATGACCCATAAATTTTTCCTCTAAGCCATTTTCTCAGCTCTATAGGGTGAGTGCATAATTGCATTTGTCTTTTTGTTGGTCGCTGCTTAACCTGAGTGGAAATTTAAGATGTTGGTCGTTGTCTTTCGTCTTGTAGACTTCCTTATCCTTTTTTTTATTATGCTTAGTGAGACTTGGACAAGTAGTTCTATAATATGTTGATTTCCTCACTCATAACATATGATATCATCATCCTTTTCTTGTGTTCTCTTTCGGGCGGGTGAGTCTTTTTGAAATTTACCAAACCTTTGTCAGAATATATGAGCTTATTTCTTTTCAAGTATCGATTGCAGCGTTTAACGAATAAACCCATCTCCTATTCTTTAGGAACTTCTTCGTCAGAATTATCATTTTCTTCCTTTGATTTCTTTGCTTTAGATGACGAAGATTTCAAAGAAAAATCCATTTTCTCTTCCTTTATTATTTATTTCTTTTTCGACTTTACTTCGCTATTCGCGAGTCATTTCAGCTCATTTTTATGTTCAACAAGTTTCCCAAACAATTTTGATATGTCTAAAGTACTAAGATCGTTACATTCTTTTAAGACAATAATCTTTGGTTGTCACTCCTTACACATAGACCTTAATAATTTGTTTGCACAATATTTTTTATAAAAGGACTTTCCTAATTTGTTTATTTTGGTGATTAAGTGGAGGAATCAAGTCTGCATGGAATCCACAGATTCTCCAGATTTCTTACGAAAAAGTTCAAACTCCTTTGTTATCATGCTGATCTTAGAATCCATAACATCTCCAGTTCCCTCATAAAGGGTTTAAAGAGCATCCCACATAGCTTGTAAACTCTTATGATGTGAAATTGAATGGAATACTTTCATGCTTAAAGCTGAGATAATTATGTTCCTCGCCTTCAGATCATATGAAGCATTTTTAGTTTCATCATCTATCCAATCATATTGGTAGGAAAATGGAGTAGAGGAACAATCTAGAGGAGGGTGAATACACCCTTTTAAACAATTTAATGTTTTTCAAAAAGAGATATCAGAGGTGTTCAAACGCGCAAAATTCTTAAAGAGAAAATAGAAATCTTATGCTTGTATTGGAAATCAATCACGGATCACGATTATAAAAACACAATTCACAAATATCACATATTGTTCAAAGACAATACACAAAAAGTTACACATTATATTCAATTGATAATTCGTAAATTACACGAAATGTGTTCTTTACAAAAATTCAATTATTGTAGGATTCTAACACCACTAGTCCACATATTTTAATCAACACTAAAACACAAATAAGTTTTAATTCTAACAAAAATCTAAACTTATGTAATAAATTGTTACCAACATGAATTAACGATAAACTACACTAAGAAACGATAATCTAAACATGAAAATTAAAATGTGTGTGTGAGAGAGAGAGAGAGGGAGAGAGAGAGAGAGAGAGAGAGAGAGAGAGAGAGAGAGAGAGAGAGAGAGAGAGAGAGAGAGAGAAGACCAGAATGTATATTGGTCAGGCTCTATCATCCTCACTGGAGCATACTCTACTCTTTAATGGTTTTCCATTGAAAATTTTTCTTCCACTAAGTTTTTCATTGGAGTATTTTTTGTTAGGGGAGAATAGTAAGTGGCCCCTCATCCAAGGGGCACTACTATTTTCACACCTTTATTTTTTAAAAGGGTTTGGATTTTCATTAAGTATTTTTGGATTTTTTTTTTAAGAAAATGTTTTTGTTTTAAAGGATACAATGCAAAAGAAAAGAAACAAAGTCTAATGGGAAACTTGATCCTAAATGTTGTCATGCAAAGATGGACCTAAAGTTGAGATGAAAACGGAAAATCTAACCTAAAGTTATCATACATCAATGATCCTAAAGTTTGGATTGAATTAGGTAACCTTATTTGAAGTTTTCATATTTGGATAGAATCTTAAAGTCTAGCTCAATCCAAATCTTAATCAAAGATTAAGTTGGACTAAACAACCCTAAGGGAGCATGTGAATCAACACAAGTAATGATCAACAACACCTAAGTAAAACAAATCTTAAATACTAAATAAAAACTCAAAAGCAAACCACAACTTAAGCACAAAACAAGACTTGAAGAAAAAACTCAAATACAATACTCAACTACAAGGATTAAGCAAAAAGAAGCACATGTCATGTTATAAGCCAAAGTTAAAGCATGGAAGCAAACAATGTTATATTGAAGGAATACTTAAAACAAAGACCTCAAAACTTGAATCAAGTAAACATGTGAGCATGTCATTGTCAATCATCAAGCATAAGATTATCAAGTTTAAGACATGCTAAAGCCCTAACAAAGATGTCCAATAAGTTAAATCATGAAAAGTTTAGACATAGCATCAAGCATTAAAAAAAACACCCAAAGTTTATTGACCAAGATAAATGCATTATATTGATGAACTAGTTCAAAAAAAAAAATTAAAAAAAAAATTAAATTAACAACATCAAAATAAATAAGACATCCTAAAATACCACACATATTCTTGGGCATTTTTTTTAATTATCACAATAAAAAGAAAATAATAATAAAAAGATTTAAAAAATTTGACACCTTAAATTTTTAAAATACTACACATTTTTTTTGGTATTTTTTAATTATTAAATTTAACACCTTAGTATTATTTGATTATGAATATATATATATATATATATATATATATATATATATATATATATATATATATATATATATATATATATATATATATATATATATAGATATATATATATATATATATATATATATATATATATATATATATATATATAATTTCTTTTAATTATTAACAAAATTATTAAAAAGCAAATTTTAGTCTAAGAGAAGTATAACCAATCGATGTTTAAACATATTTTATATCGCATCAAATTATTTTTTTATTTCACGGGTCATTATCAACATAGTAGCTATTTTATTTTAATTAACAATTACTATTAATTGAGAGATAATTTTTATTTTTAAATGTTAATATTTCATTTTTATTATCTCCATCTTATAGTATTTTTTTATATGATTATTTAATATAATTGAATTTATATGATCATTTTTCATTTATAATTAAACCATAGTGATCTATAACATTTTCTTTTAATTGTTGTTGGACCGTCAATTATTAAATTACCTGACCCAATTTTGCTATTGTGTTCTTAACCTATCTTAAACATTTTTTTGTGGATCATTATTTTCTATATAATTATTGTTAAATTTACAATTAAGTAAATTATTTCATATTTTTCATTTATATTTAAAATTTTACATTTGCATTTGTTAAAATTTTATTTTTTCTCCAACTCACATGTCCTTTTTTATATGGTCATTTATTACACACAAAATTAGCACATGAATACGATAATAATGTTTAATCTTAAGGGCCACTTTCAATACAATGCCTATTTTATTTTAAACAATAATAACTTTTATTTGAAAACTAAAGTATTTATTTTCAAATTTCAAAACGATTCCTATGGATATTCGCTTTTCAAAGAATTGGGAGTATAACAAAGCAATCAATAAAACTCTAACTCTATTCAAGTAAAACAATTCCTTTTAATTATGCATATTGCTTATAATTCCTTTTATTTATATTATACATATCATTACAAAAATACTACACCAGAAAAAAATCACCCGTGCGGAAGCACGGGTCTCTGACTAGTAACTTTACAAAATACTAATAAATTAAATCTAAAATTTCAAGTGCCACATGCCATACGATAATAGGATAATAATGTTGGTGATACAAGCCGCATGTTAGATGATTCGGCATATTCTTTCTAAACCCAACATGAACCTTTGCACCGCCCTTTGTCTCTCACATCACACAAACACTGTCGAATAATGGCATGAAAATTGCACTATACTACTTTTTATTTATATTATGAATAAAATAACAAATACACTATGCAAGTGCAATTCCATCTCATTACTAACTAAATTACTTTTCATGCTTAGTGATGTTCTTAAATTACCTAAATACGTACTTTAACAAATAGTAATACAAACCTAAACCAATATATGGTTGTCGTTAAGGTAGTTGTTGTAGCTGTTCATTTAGTATTAAACTGCTCTTATTTGGGTTTTTTCTAATATTGACTTTGAATATTTTATTGATCCAATGAACACACTTAATCGGTAAAGTAATCATTAAATAAAACTTAGATGTAAGGTCATTGTCATATAGTATTTGAAAAGTCAGCTAATTGAATTTATTTGTAGATCAATGCATTGAAGTGTAAACAAAAGTAAAATCTTGGAATCCACTTAAAATGCAATGGAGTACGCAGAAATATCATATTAATTAAAAATAGAAGATTTGAACATTTATAAGTAAAAGAACTCATACACCAATAATTTTAAAATTTTGAAAAAATATGTGATGTAATTCTCACAAAAGTGTATTGCTCAAGAAAAGTTCTCAAATGTAAAGATACTATCTCGTGTTGACCTTACCGAATTGCCCCAACAAAATATAAACACAATTCGTCGAGTTGCGTAAGTAAACAATTGTGTTCATTGTCTCGTGATTAATCGCCTATTTTATCTTATATTACTAATTAATGTTCTAACAATTGATATCAATTAGAAAGTAACCATATTACAAAATTCGACACTTTTCAAGACATCTCCTACCCACCACCATGTGGGAAGTACTTTCGATACAAGTGAGTCGATCCTTCACTTGAATTAACTACTCATGATACTTGTTGAATCATCAATTTGGGGGTTCAACATGAGAGAGCATTTTTTATTTGGGGTTTTTTCTTTTATGAGCAACACACCTTCGTGAGAGACACACCACATACTCACCAAAAACTTTAAGGTGATATGTGTGTGAGTTTTCTCACTTATAAATGCCCAAGTCTCCATTTTTCTAATTAATGCGGAACTTCCCCGCATTTTATTTCTCAATACTTCAAACTCATATTTGTTGGCTTGATAAAATTTACAAAAAGCATTGCTTAAGAAAAAAGTGATATAGAGGAAAATGATTTGACAAATACAAAGAAAATGATTGCATGATTAATATGTGTATGTGTATCAAACAAGGTAATGTAGTATATCTTAGATTTTAATAAGTGTATAATTTATATGTTTATCACTATCAAAATCACACACATATTAGTTTATTTAGACACGAAGTGACACAAGAAACACCTAACTTATGTTAAAATAAGTATTGTCTTGATAATCACACATTAGCCCTATTTTATATCATTTTTTTATCAATTTGGATTGAAATATGGAAAAGCAATGAAAAAGAGATCAACTATCGAATTAGCCAATCATCTAACTCAAGATCTAGAAGCTAAAGCCAAACCAAATGCGTTGGGCAGATTCTGACTTGATCAACAAATGAGAAACAAAAGGCATGGCTCGAAGACAAGGACAATTTGTTTGGCAGATTTTAGTTCGACCAACGAATTTGAGACATAACCAAAATGGTAAAGAACATGAAGAATTCTCTGGGTGAAACTATAATTCGCCCAACAAATTTAAGGCGGCAAATTAAATATCGTTAAGAAGAATTAGGAATTAAGCAAGCCAAAAGCACAATTTGTTGGACAAATTTATTGCTCGCCCATCAAATGAGACCAGATCTAAAAATTCTATGAATAAAGGAGCTTCGTTGTTCATTTCAAATTTCACATTTCTACATAATATAAGTTGGTTTATAGTTTTGTAAAATCTTAGTGAGAGAGTGCCAAAGTTGTTATAATAGAGAAGGTTTGTCGAAGTGATCGACCTATGAATAATATGTCATCCAAAATGGAAGGTCCTGTTTCACACCTTCTATCTAGTACTACTATAGAAAACACTTCTAACATTGGACGCGAAATACATTTTACCTCGACAAAAGGATCGAGGTAACTATGTGAGTCATGAAAAGTAATGACTTAACACTTAGGTTTTTAAAACATCAAGGTAAAGGTTTATTATCGCATGGATTCGAGCCCCAATTTCTACACTTTTATTATTTATAAAAACTAGTGCCTTTTGTTGCTGGATATGGTGATCCACACTATAAAGGTGTTATGTGTGATATAAAGTATAAAACATGATATGCCATTACTCTTGAAAGTAGGTCAAAATAATGGAAATCATCAGTTCAATCTGCCATAGTGGCTCTGTGTACAATTGAAGCGGAGTAAATGTCAATTGAGGTCACTAAGGAGGCTTTTTGGTTTTTAGATTTAATGAAGGAACGAGATGTTAAGAAACATGGAATTCAATTGCATTGTGATAGTTTAATTGTCATTCATTTAAAAAATAATTAAGTGCAACACATCACAACCAAGAATATTGACATGAGGTTTTATAAGATCGCAAAGTTATTTTCATCTCGAATCATATTACTTGAAAATGTTCATACATTAATGAATGTGACATATGTGTTGTTCAAGCCTATCACTAATGACAAGTTCAAGCATACTTGGACATGTTATTTCGGTTCTTAGTGTTAAGAACAAGTTTTACTCTAGTTTTTAAGATGAGAATATCATGTCGTAAATCTTCATAGGTGTTTGAGATTTGAAAAAGGTGGATATTATTGAGTATGACCCGTAGTTAGTTCTAAAAGGGGTGAAACGTGAACCAATTGTGGGCATATCCTCATATTTGGCCAAACTATTTGTTGAAGGGGTGCAGTGACTGATACCCCCCGAGATACAGTTCATGCGCAATATTATAATTTAGACTGTATATGGCTAGCAACAGTGTAAACCTTAATTTATTAAAGAAATAATATGAAACTCCAACTACTTTATACTTGTAGACGTAGGCATACTTAAGTGAACTACATAAGCAAATAATCATATTCATTGTCTTATGATAAATTGTCTATTTTATCCTATTTTACTAATTGTTCTAACAAGTGTCCATAATGCATACATAATTTCTTTTCTTTTTTAAATAGAAAAATAATAAATTAATAAGCGGGGGCTAAAAACTCTACTAAGTACAAAAGATAGGTACTCAAATAGCACAAAATTTGTCAAGCTAAACTCCAAAAACGAAACTAAGAATAGAAAAATATCCAACAAACACCACCGAAAAAGCCAAAAAGATAACATTAATTATAAATGACTGAAATGTTGAATATATTAGAGAGGTGATTTATATTCCTAATTTTTGAGGTTTTGGACGGAAATTTGGCGTCTTTGTGTATCTTACGCTCTTAGATAATTATCGTGATGTGTTTTTTCAGAAGGTTCCCCAATATCACTAAAAAATGGTATTAAAACTTTGGTCAAACTTGGTGGAAGAGTATAAAAGGGTTGTTGTTATTGGAGCCTTACAAAAAAGTATTTGTAACAATATAGTTAGTATGTATACTTTGTTGGTAATCACAAATATGTAAGTTTAAAATTCGAGAAGCTCATAATTTAGGGAAATATTGACGTGTTCAAGTGCGAGTGATTAGTCCCACATCGATTATGAATAAGTCGAGTATGTTGAATATATAAGAGATATGACTTGGTTATTTAATGCCTTCAGATTTTGGATGGATATGTGGTGTATCTTTCTTGTGATCTTGTAGCATTCGCCAATTATTGCTTCTAGTTCTAATGCTCCTCAGTGTCGGTCTATCTTGTTGAGAGGCTTAAATCCGTTATTTTTTATGGTAGCTAAGATTTGAACCCTTAACTAATAAAATATGAAACATTCATTTTCTAAATTAATCATAAGAATATATGTAGTAATATGTCATTTTATAGATTTATAACTAAATTATTCTTTTATAGGTCTTTTTTGACCTAAACTTTTGAGGCCTAAAATTCTAACCTAGGCCACAAGACCCTTGGATTTGACCTGCATCTTATTCCATACATAGGCCGTGATGCGACTCATATGTCATAATAGTTTAAGTAGAATGAGGGTAATTATTTAATGGTGGGAGCTACCATGCAACATCTTTTTAACTTGATGTGTCACCTACATAGGCTACACGTTGAGTCGAAAGAGTATATGACGACTTGAATGTGATTGTCTACCCGTGGAGGTAGAGTTCTAGGTCTCATAACCAAGTACTTTAAATTAGTTTGGTAACACATGCCATATGAAGTTTCATTATAAAAAATGTACATAGTTTGATGATCAACCAATCATTTAGATTCTCTGAGATATTGATATTCCAATAGATCAAATTGGCCATCAAATGCCTAAAAATGATGAAAAATAGTTGAACAACATGTTTTACAAAAATTCTGATTTAATGTTGAGAAGAACTTCTAAGAGAAGAAAATTAAATATTGTTAACAATTACATTATGTATATCAAAGAATGATGGTATAATATTGAGTTGAGAATGATCCTGAAACTTTTGCACGATTCATAAGTTGTAAAGAGTAAAATTTATGGTATGATGTGATAAATTTCATTAAAAATAACAATATTTGGAATTTTATAGAGTTAGCTATTAGTTGTAAACAAGTATTTAAAATCGAGAAGGATGCATTAGATAATGTTGGGAGATCAAAAGCTAGAGTTGATACCGAGGGACTTGCTCAAAAGAAGATAATAAATTACGCATAAACTTTATCCCATATGCCTTTTAAATATTCTATGTGTCAATTTGACTTAGTTGCATATTTTGACTTTGAGTTATATCTTATGAATGTGAAACTCATTTTTCTTAACAACGATTTAGAGTATGATATTTAAATGAAATAGCAATAAGGTTTATCCTCTTGTGATGATGAAAACTTGGTTTACAAACTTAAGACTATCATAGATATTTTAAATTTTATGGAATAATTTTTTTTCATTTGAATTTTTAGAAAATCCTATGGATTAGGACATATACCATAAGGTCAACAAAAATAATTTGTTTCTTTATTATGTATGTAGATGATACTCTATTAAGGTGTTTTATTACCAAGGATAAATGATTATTCTCTAAAAACTTTAAGGATTAATAGCTATTTACCCCCTGTCATTTGGGGCCTTTACGAAAAACCCACTGTAAAAAAAAAGTCACATGGATGACCCTATAATTTTGAAAAAGTCACTATTAAAACATTCCCCATGCTAAGTCATCCAAAATGTTGATGTGTCACTCCTTTTTTGTTTTTTCCATTTTATTTAAATGCCACATGAGTTTATTCATTTATGTAAGGACAATTTTACCCCCAACCCTCCACTACAGCTGCGCAACACCTCTCCACTACTCCACTCAACCCTGCAAGTTTCAAAAACATAGCCACACAAATCAGAACAAGAACCAAATCCCAAACCTTTCTCTAAAACTCACATCCAAAATCACCTGCATAATTTCACATCCAAATTAAACTCTGCATAAATTTAACTTATCTTCCTCCAAATATTTCACATCAAAAATCACCTGCATAATTTCTCCACGTTACAACTTTCACTAAGTCTAACATCATACACAAAAAACTATTAACTTCACCATACCAAAACCATTCACACAGAAACAGAGGAAGAAAAATTAGAGATGAGCTGCATATTACTCCAACTTCATTCTATAGAAATTAAAACGAGCTTCCTCCAAAATATGTCGCCATAGATCCAATCTTCATCTGCATAAAGATCCTTCATAGATTCCAATCTCTATAAGCATAAATCATACCATATATGTCATCTTCTTCACCATTTCCAAGCACAAAAACTTAATTGGAAAATATCATCACCGGTTCACCTTCAAAACCTGCTTCAGAACTAGTCTACACAATTTTCAATCCATATCATTAGCTTAACCGTAAATTCATCAAGTTCTTCATTACTGATTCCTTTGAAGCAACAAACTCAGAGACGCATCTCAGAAAGACGAATCTGAACTCTGCACTCAAAGTTTCAGGCGAGCTATTCACGAATCGATTTCGAACGGAGGAAAGACGAATCAAACGACGTACCGGAGATATCCCGAATTATTCTTCATCTTCAAGAAGAGAGACGAGCAAAGAGGAATGATTCAAAGCTTTGTATTGAAGTTTAGGGTTCTCAATTTTGTTTGGATTTCATGATTTCTGTGTTGGTTATTTGTTTGTGCATGTTTGAGGAGACCAAGTGAGAGCGTTTGAGTTCGAATCCGAGAGAGATGACGTTTTCTTGGTTGTTGTTTGTTTTGTTTGAGTGAGATTCAGAAGAACAGAGAATACAGAGTGAATCGATTGAGTCACGAGAAAAAGAGAGGGAGGTAGCCGAGTGAGGCCGAGAGAGAGAGAGTGGAACTGAGGATTTTTTATGTGTGTGGTAGTGTTCTGCTTTGTTGGTTTGGTTACAGAGATATATAAGCAGAGAGATATGACGTTTCTGAAGAACAAATGAAGACGTTTCTGAAGAACAAATGAACAGTGTTGTTGTTGAAGCAGAGGGAGAAATTGAAGAAGATATGAACAGTGAGAGGGTTGAGGGTAAAATTGTACTTACATAAATGAATAAACACATGTGGCATTTAAAGAAAATGGAAAAAACAGAAAAATAATGACACATTAACATTTTGGATGACTTGGCATGGGGAAGGTTTTAATAGTGACTTTTTCAAAGTTATAGGGTCATCCATGTGAATTTTTTTTGGGTTAAATATGTTTTTGGTCCCTATAAATATCTCAATTTTGACTTTTAGTCCCTATAAAAAATGTATTGACTTTTAGTCCCTATAAAATTACTTTTGCACTCACTTTTGGTCATTCTACAGGGACTAAAACTGAGTGCAAAAGTAATTTTATAGGGACTAAAAGTCCATATTTTTTTTTATATGGATTAAAAGTCATTTTGGATAATTTTATAAAGACTAAAAAGCATATTTAACCCTTTTTTTTACAGGGGGATTTTTCGTAAAAACCCCATAAAGGATAAATAGTTATTAACCTAAACTGAATATGAGAAAGAAATTTTATGTTATTGACAATAAAATTCATTGAGATAAACATGGAGGTGATTTAGGCTATCGCATAAAATATATATTAACAAAGTGTTAGAGAGATTTTATTTGGAATATTTTTCACCAAGTATTTCTCTTATTATGAGGTAATCTTGGTTACTACTTTGGTTACTACTTTATGGAGAAGTATTACGTCAACCTTGGTTACTACTTTTATTATGGATGTTGAGTTGTATTTTGGAGTTTAGAATCGAAAATTTCTTCACCCACCTCCTAATCTTCTTACCCACCCCTGGTGAATTTACCACAATACCCCTTGTTTCGGAAGTTCATTTTCGAAACTGTACTTTTTTTCTTAAAAAAGGTGTTTTCGGAAATGTATCTCCGAAAACGTGTTTTTTTTAATATAAAATATTGATTTCGGAGATGCATCTCCGAAATAAAGTTACTTTTCAGAAAATGTGGTGTTTCGGAAGTTCATCTCCGAACGCACCCCCTTGGAGAATTCGGAAATGAACCTCCGAAAATATGTTTGGACAGAATAAAATGAAAAACAACAACAATTCGCTTTATTTAATCGGGTGAAGATTACAACGATAATATTACATAAAATTAAAGTTACATATTGTTGAACACGGGTAGGTGGGGATGAGAGAGTGGTGGGGAGAAAAAAAAGCTTCCAAATTTCAAAAGGTTTTTTTATTCTTTTAATAAAAATACGTACTACTGTAAGTAACAAATGACGGAGGAGGTGTAACCGGGGTCAGAACATATGACGGAGGAGGTGGATGTCCGGAGGAAGAAGAACCGGAGGTACGTCCACCGCGAGACAAAGGAGCCAATCAATGTAAGCTATAGTTTATCATTATCATCAGGGGACGTCATTACAAAAAATTGGGAAAAAAATCTTATTATTTTTAATCTTGATTTTTTAGAAATGACGTCCCCAGATGATAATGATAAACTATAGCTTACATTGATTGGCTCCTTTGTCTCGCGGTGGACGTACCTCCGGTTCTTCTTCCTCCGAACATCCACCTCCTCCGTCATATGTTCCGACCCCGGTTACCACTTCCAAAAACTAACATGATAAATCCAATACAAAAACACTGTGCGATACAATCCGAAATCAGAACAAAACAAAACAAAACACGTCAAACAAAACAAAAACATGTTATTCTGTCCGACGAGCGTTACAAAATACACATCAAACAAAATAAAAACACGTTATTCTTCCCGACGAGCAAACTCCTCCGAATGAAGATAATTATACCAATCCTCATCCCACTCAGTATCAGAACCATCAGCGTTGATCACGCCTGAAGGCTAAGCCTGCACGTCCGAGCCCGAGCCATGGACCCCCAGGGGACGAGAAGCAGAACCAGTCAAAAGCTTCTTCTTCTCCTTCACCTCCTTCACCTCCTTCACCTCCTTCACCTCTTTCACCTCCTTCTTTGAAGAACCCTTTCTTCCCTTAGCGCCCTCTTTAGAAGACGCAGTCCTGCGTGCTGGTTGGTTGCCTGACATGTTCCTGTAAACAATTGAAAACGATTAATATGCATAGACAAAATAAAAAACAAAAAATTTGAACTTCTGATACATTTCGGAAGTTCATTTCCGAAAACTGGGATGGAGGTGTTTTCGGAAATGAACTTCCGAAACACCCCTGCGATGGAGTTTTCTGCAACTTCCATGGCAGACCCCTAAACCAAACTTCAAACCAAATCAAAATGCTTCTAAACAACCTAAATACTACTAACAACCTAACCATATATCATTTATGCAATTAAAACCCTAAATAACATGCATTTGAATAATAGATCTAAAAATTTCAAAACTTACAAAGTGTTAGGATTGAGGGCTTTTGAATGTTGTTTAGCAGTGTGATTGGAGCCTTGATGCAGCTTTGGAATTCTGTTTGCACAAATTTTCGCCTTTGCCACTTTTTGTTTTGATTTAGGGTAAATGATTGGGGGAGGGGGAGTGTTTTGATAAATCTGCAGAAATCGCAGTATTTCGGAAGTGAACTTCCGAAATAATGTTTTCGGAAATGAACTTCCGAAATAAGTCAATTTTTTCAAAAAAAGACGCTTTCGGAAATGAACTTCCGAAGCAAGGGTATTTTGGAATTTTCGCTGGGGGTGACCCCCCATAGGGAGGTGGCCAAAGAAATTTTCTTAGAATCACATATTATATTTTTGGAATTTTGATATTTTTTTGTGTATGATGATTCAGTGGTTGTCTTTATGGCTAAGAACAATAAAAGTAAAAATCAAAGCAAATATATTTTTATTAAATACTTAGGCTCTACATGAATAGACAACTTATTTGTAGTTAGGATAAGTGTTTATCATGCTAAGCGATTATGTACAAACTATTTCTACACAAACATAAAAAAAAAAAAATATAATTTTTGAGAACTTATGAAAATACATTAAAAATAGCTTATGCACTTTGTTATAAATTGTTTATATAAGTTTTTTTCTTATTAAAGAATCTTGCAAAACTTATGTTAGGAGATGGATTTAAATAAGTCAATTCAGAAGACTTTTAACTATTCAAGACAATTTTTTTTGTTTTGTTTTCACCATCAGCATCCAATCGATCAAACCGTTTAATGAAGTCAGCTCTAACATTAAATAGTTCTATCCCTATCTAAATCATAGTTGTAGAGATCAAAATATAGTCATTCATACTAAATCAAACGTCAATCTCCATGAACTAAGTAACTATTAATATTCAAGATAAAATTAAAGATAAATAAGTTATCATTGAGTTCATTAACATTTATTTAATGATCACTTATTCTTTAAGTAAGGGCATGCCACGACTAAAGTTTAAGGAGTGTAGATAAAATAGAATTTAGATCCACTTTAGGATCTAGACATACAATTTTGTGGAACTCTTATAACATTGTGTATCTCTTACGTAATGAATTCATTGTTTGGATAAGGTGAGAGAGAGTGTAGTAAATTTAACATTGAATGTTTAACTATCCAAGCAATTTTGAATTTAAAAGCCACACAATGTAATGGTTCATAGGTTATGGATATAGAATATAATGAATGAATATTATGATAGTGATAATGGTTATCAATGCATTATGATGGTAGAGTCTCTATAAATAAGTTGATGATTCATAAGTTTCTCACTTAATTTTCATCTATATGTGGAGAATGAAAACTTGAAATACTTAAGAACATAAATATTTAAAGCTCTTCCCTTAACAACATTGATTAGAGATAATTTTTCAAGTTTAATTTATTATGGATTTAGTAGTTAATATTTTGTATTGAAAATAAAATACTAAAAGGTTGATAGACAACATTCAACAACTACTACTATAAATTCAGATACATAATAATATTCAAATTTTAATCATAGCGTTCAACCTAATTAGGAGGTGACAAAACGGGCCGCTTGACCCGCTCTGCCTTATGACTGCCTTGCCTTATGTACGTCAAAAAAAGAGCGGAGTAGACAAGCCCGTCAAGTCAAAATGAGCCTAAAAATTATGTCGTCTCGCCAAAGTGGCGGGTTGGCGGACGACGGATTTGTCCGTCTATTTTTTTATTAATTTATTTTTACATTTTTTAATAGATTAATAAATTTTTTTACCTTTCAATTAAATTTTACACTTATTTTTTAAAATAATTTTTTATAAAATAATTTTTTTAACAAATTTTACTTAAAAAATGTTACGTATATTTATAAATAAATGTATAAATTAAACCATAAAAAATTATAATTATTAAAATTAATTAAAAAATACGGACTTAAGGTAGAATAGGCTCAACGAATAAGCGAGGTGGATTTTGGCGGGACAAGCATTGACAGACGACGGATTTTTGCGGTGTCGACTTTGATAGATGGAAGATAGAAAATTCCAAGTCATTTTATAGCAGGTGTGCGGGTCAGTCCGACGAGCCACAACCTGTATTGTGCATCGGTACCTAATAGTATTACCGTTCAATCTAATAATATTGACTTCTACCCTTAAAGCCTTAAAGTAGAATTTGTATTGAAAATAAAATACTTAAAAAGGAGATTAAACAATAATGGCTATTAAAGAAAATGTGACTATATTTAGAGAGGAGTTTGGACCATTGAAATTAGTACTACTACCTCTTAAGCCTTGCAATGTGTGCCTAGAATTTATTAAATGGTCCATGAATAATTGACTTTGCTATAAACATGGTTCTCTAAAAATGCTAGAGAATCAAAAGTTATTCTCTCTTTTCAAATGCATAATCAATTTTGATTATTGTATGACTATGCAATTTTAAGTATTTTCTTAGAGATGATAATTAGGTTAACGGTGGTTAACTTTTTCAACAAATATGCACATATGGAAAAATTAAATTGATTTTTTTTAAAATTTTAATTATATTTTTATGTTCATAAAATTACTATTATTTCAAATTCAGATAATTTTATTCTTTTTTATATATTTATATATAAAATTGATAATATATATATTTTTTAACACGTGTAGATTATATATATTTTTTTTAGGAGTGACACACTATTTAAAAACTGAAACATAATCAATTTTATATAAATAAAAAAAATTAAAATTATTTAAATTTAAAATATATAAATTAGTTCTATAAATCACCTAAAATATTGGATAAAAACTATAGTTAATTTTTTATCAGGGTTAACTGCATCATAATTTAATGGAATTTATAAACATTTAATTTATCTTTTATATAGAGACAAATAAATGAGTAACAAAACTGCATTTTTCAAAAATGTGGGAAATCACATATTTGAATTCGCTTCCCAACAAATTCAATATTTTTCAATGACCAAATTTCTCAATACTTTTAAGAAGCTTTTATTTATTTATTTATGTGGATAATATTTTATTGTTTCTGATTTTACGCCGCAAGGATATAAAAATTCAAAATTCTGAAAGGCCAAATTGAAAAGCCAAGAGTCTCATGTATACTCTCTTCTAATAATATTTTTATTAAAAAACAATCTTTCTTTGTCTATTGAACGTTAAATAATAATATTGTACATGAAGACAATTTTAATATTAGTTATAATATTATCTTTTTCTTTATAACTAGTGGACTTGGGCACTTGGCTAGTTGAATAGGAGAGATACCAAAGATTGCGATCCTCTTAATGCCCACAAAATCACTAATATCAAATTTCATTTTTATTTATTTATTATTGAGAAAAAGGATGGAATCATATATCATGTCAAATTAAAAGAATTTTAAAACATGCCAAATTAAAAGAATTTTAAAATTATTTATATAATATGATAAAATGATATATTTTCATTGATGACAGCGTAATATATTGTCAGTGTATATCCTTTAAATTCTTATTTTTTAATTAAAATTTTAAGTTATTTTATATTCATTAGTTTAATAAATTCATATAGTTTTTTTATAAAAAGAATCCATTTAGAGTACTATTTAATTATTCCAAAATAGAAAATTATTTCTATATAACAATATTTTTAAGTAAATTTTTAAACTACTTACTATTTTAAAATATATCCTAACCTATTAAAGTGCAAAGTTGATTCATAAACATCAACTAAATTTTTATAAGATTAATTTATTATTAATTTGATTTTTTATTTAACCACTTACTATAATTTTAATATCTAGCATTAATTTTCTTTGTCAAAAAAAAAAAATATCTAGCATTAATTTTGATAATTAATATAGATAAATTTCTTTTAAAATTATTATTTTATAAATTTAATTCATAAATATAAATAAATACTACTGTCAAAAATCAAACTCCTACATTTATTTAATTCAACTAATATTTATCGGATAAGGTATCTACCTGTCATTATAAACGTAATTAAAAAAAAACCTTAATTTTTAAAAAATATTCATATATTTATACATTTCTAAATTTAAAAAACTAATTTTTAAAAAATATTCATATATTCATATTATTATATAAATTTCTAAAATCATATCAAATAAAATACATATTTAAAGAAATTTACGAGCAAAAAAATTAATTAACAAAAAAATTAAATTAAAAAACATTTTAAATGAGATTATTATGAATTAAACTTTCTTATTTTTTTCCTTGTTTAAAAAAGTTTGTTATGAAATGTTGTTATCTACATCTAATATATATGAGATGGAGATTTTTTTTCCGGAAACATTGTACTAGTACCTATCAAGTACAACAAATAAAAAATTAAATAAAACAATAAATCTCCACAAATAAAAAATATTAAAAAAATAAAAAAAAATTCATGTATTTGTGTGCACTCTATAAATCGGCTATAAAAGTGTGTGAGGTAAAGAAAACCAAAATCTAAGCTCAAGAAAACAGTAAGAAAAAAAGACTCTCATAGTTCTTTTGCACTTCAACAACAAATCTTCATAACTTTCCATCAACATTGCATTCTTTCCTCAAGTAAGAGAAAAAAACACCTTCTCCTCTTTTTCTTTTCTCTTTTTCCATGTATAAAAAATATCATAATCTTTTTACATTTTTGTTATTTTCATTATTTTTATTTTTTTATTAAATTTTATTATTGTTGAATGTGTGTGTGTGTGTGTATATTATAGATAATAGATGATTGAAAAGATTTGAAGAAGAAAAAAAAAGATGAGGAATTATGAAGCAATAAAGAGTTTTGAAGAGAATGAAGAAGATTTGGAAATTGGAAATCAAGAACATGAACAAGAACAAGAACATGATAAAAACAAGAACCAGATCTCAGATTCTTCAGCAACAATGAAACTGAAGAACAAGATTGTTGTTGATGAACAACCTAAATCTCAGCGTTTGCTTTCACTTGATGTTTTTCGTGGCCTCACCGTTGCGGTAATCTCTCTCCACCTTTCTTCTTATTACCTTAATTAATTCTTAATTAGTTTTAATTTTTTTTTTGTGATTAAGCAAACGACGTCGTTTTGTTGTGTTTTGGTGTTTGTATTATAGTCTAAAAATAATAATATTAATATTTAATAATTATGAAAATTTTAGTTAATTTTTTAGGGTTAGAGAGAGAGAGATATTTTTTGTTTTTGGGGTTAGATTTTGATGCTATACCCAATTTGTTGGTTGAAGAATCCAAAGAGGTGCACGTGGTAAAGTGAGGTTGCTTTAAATTAAAGTTAAGAAGAATTATGTTTCGTGTTAAATTGTTTTAATTAATATGATTGAGGATTAGTTTGTTGGTTAATTAGAGAACCGTCCATTTAAATAGGATTACGGCTACTTGACCCTTTCTTATTAAATTCTCATTATATTCTCTCATTATTTTATATATTATATATAATTGAATTTTTAAAGTCTGGAAATTTATTCAACTGACAGAACTCGATATTGTTTAGTTGAATGCGTCATCAGAGTTTGAATACTAATACTCACAATTGTGTGTCTGAGTTTTTAATGGTTATTATCATCTCGATTAGACAAAAAAAATAATAGTTAAAAGTATTATAATGTTTTTTTTGTATATATGATACATTTTTTATTTAGTTTATTTGTTTTTCTTATGATAACATGTTATTTAGTTAGCTCAATGATGAATTTGGTTAGAAAAGAATTTACTAAAATTACTATAAGTTGATAGTTATCTTGAAAATTTATGAAATGGTAATGATTGTTAAATTTCTAAATCTAGTAAGATATTTTTTGTTTTTATTTTTGTAGAATTTGTTAACCTATTATAGCTTTATTTATTATTAATATTATTATAGTATAAGATATTTTTTGTTCCCACTTGTATAAAGTTTGTTAACCTATAATAATTTTTTACTTATTTTCTATATTCATTCAACTGCATAGCCGTCCGTTTTAAAAGAATATATGTACCCATTACATAGAATTTCACAATATTCTCTTATTTTTTTAATATCTTCTTATAGAAAATAATAATATATTTCCTTTATTATTATTACTATTATTCTATTTACATGGTCAAAAGAATAATTTTTTTTTCTATTTGAGCCAATTTTCTTTTTTTGTATTTTATTTAATATTTTCTCTAGTGTAATTTTAAGAAAAATATTGTAATTTTAAGGAATAAATAAATAAAAATATCTTGATATGATATGAATAAAAATAAAGTGGAGAATATATCTCAATCATAGACAATAAATAAAGTATTTACGTGTCTTGTGAAACGTATCTTATTTTCATGACTCATTCATATAGGTAATTTTAATTTTTGCACCTCCACCATAAAAAATGATTGTAAATGGATTAGGCTAATAAAAATGGTGTATTAGTATTAAATAAATAAAGTTTAAGGTTTATTATAAATAGAAATATCATTGTCAAAAAAAGGTGTGATAATAAAGTATGGTTGGTTGGTTAGATGTAATGTGCCTAACCGACTCCTCAATCACCACTATGTTGCTTTATCAATGGGAGATGACTTTGAAACGCAATGCTTGTGTGTGATTTGCTTTTGTAACTAGCAATCTTCATGTGATCATTTTTACATGTCATAACATATTACATGTATATCAAATTATACTATGTAGCACTGACACCTATGAAAAAATGTCATTGTCTGAAACTGACACCGATACATGTGATTATGTTATTAATAGGTTGATATGTCAATGTTGTGTTTCTGGTGTCTGTGGTTCGTAGGTGTGGTTTTAGAAGAAGTTATTATCATGTTATTTGAGGTGTTTATTTAGGCATTGAATTTGTTTGGTGTTCCTAATAAATACTAGAATATTTGGTGATGTTCACATGGGATTGTACACTTTTGCTTCTTTCTTTCTTCCAACAATACACATGTACATAATTCAATCATGTTTATAGTTTGAAAACGACAAATTTAGTTAGGAAGTTGTTGTCTTGAGGTTCATATTTTGTCTTAGTGTAATTAATGAATGTATGATGAAGTAGAAGATGCATTGTCCCTAAGATTAGTTTGTTGATTCACGAACCGGAACCCCTATGATTGAATGTCTCTGCAGAGCTACCAACTGAGCTGACTTAACTTGATTTAACTAGACAAATGTTAGTTTGTGCTAATAGTGAATTTATGAAACTTAATGCAGCTTATGATTCTGGTGGATGATGCTGGAGGACTCATTCCAGCACTCAATCATTCTCCATGGAATGGATTAACAATAGCAGATTTTGTAATGCCATTTTTTCTATTCATTGTTGGTGTTTCACTAGCATTCACATACAAGGTATGTTACTTGAATTTGCGTTTATACATTTCGATAAATTGTTCATTTAATAACCTAACTAATCTGTTTCGTTAACAGAAACCGTCTTGCAAAATTGATGCAACTAAAAAGTCGATTTTACGGGCACTTAAGCTTCTCGCATTAGGCATTTTTCTTCAAGGTATCACCTGAACTCTTGTCTTTGTTTTTGTGGCAAGTTTCAATAAGTTTGTTCAATTTGCGCTACGCTACGATGTTATGTATATGTTGGATAATGAGAACTTGCATTCTGTTGTTCGCAGGAGGTTATGTTCATCGCGTAAACGATTTGTCATTCGGAGTCGATTTGAAGCAGATAAGATGGATGGGGATACTGCAGGTATGAATTGAACTTTTGTGGTATTGTGTTCTACAACTTATTGATCGGTTTTACTTTGTATAGTTATGATCATTACATAATCGTTTACTTTGTTTGGATGCCAGAGAATTGCGGTAGCGTATTTGATTACAGCTCTCTGTGAAATTTGGCTAAAGCGTGAAGATATCGTTAATTGCGGATCAACCCTTTTGAGAAAGTATCGATATCAATGGTAAGCTTGATCAACCCTTAAGAATTTATATGATAAAAACGTAACTTGTGTTGCAAGTTATGGTTTTTCCTTTTTTTTCCAATTTCTGGCTGTGCTGTTGTTAACCGATTTGACTGAAACAGGGCTTTGGCTTTGTTTCTATCGGTCTTTTATCTTTGCTTGCTGTATGGGATGTACGTTCCTGATTGGGAGTATGAAGTTCCAACAGAACCTTCTAAAGCACCTTTGATATTTTCTGTGAGTGTTCGTGACGTATTACTTTTTCTCGTCGCTTTTTCTGATATTGGTTGAAAATATGAATTATATATCTATCTGCGCATGCGGCAGGTTAAATGTGGAGTGAGGGGCGACACTGGACCAGCTTGCAATGTTGTTGGAATGATCGATCGTAGCTTGTTGGGTATACAACATCTTTACCGGAGACCAATATATGCGCGGATGCCCGTACGTTCCTTTATGTTTTAAGATTGTTCGTGATTTTTACACCGAAAATGTATCGAAGTTAAGCACTTTTTTCTAAATGATACCTAATTTGTTTGTTTCAACGTTATTTAAATTTCAATAGGAATGCAGTATAAACTCTCCTGCTAATGGACCTTTGCCTCCTGATGCTCCTTCTTGGTGTCAAGCTCCTTTCGATCCCGAAGGACTCTTAAGGTGATTTTCCGCTATCTGCAATTGATAGCACGACTGAGCTTTTTCGTTTTCGTTTTCGTCTCTAACTTTGTGTCTACTTCGGAATTATAGTTCAGTGATGGCTATTGTTACCTGCTTGATTGGCTTGCATTATGGTCACATTATTCTCCATTTTAAGGTAATCCCCAACATTTTTCTATTCTATCGTCTTCATTATGAATCATAGATACCAAACACGACAGTGACATATCAACACTCATAAGAAAATGATTTAATTGAGTGTAATTATGTGTTAATGTTATATCAGATACTGACACATGTTAGACACATGACACACTTTCAATATGAGGGAAATCATTGTGTCAATGTTATGTCAGTGTTAGATACAGATACATGTCAGACGCCAGACACCAGACACAGTTTCAATATGAATATCATTGCTACATTCTTCTTCAAATTATGAATATTGATGTTGTTTCCTTATTGTTACATGCAGGATCATAGAATTAGAATCATATACTGGATGATTCCAACGTCTTGTCTTGTAGCTTCTGGTCTTTTCTTGGATTTATTTGGTAACCATTCTCTCTTAACTTTTTTGTCTATTAATTAATTTCTATTCTTTGTAGTAATAATCAATTAACATAAGCTCTTGTGTTGTAGGAATGCATGTAAATAAAGTTCTCTACTCATTGAGTTATACTTGTCTCACTGCTGGTGCTGCTGGCATCCTCTTTGTTGGAATATACTTGATGGTTAGTCATTAAATTTAGCGCCGGGTTAAATTGATCTATTTGAGCTTATCTACTGACACAAACACTTCTGAGATAGTACGGAAAAACTTATGAAAAGTTTGAGACATGTCAATAAGTTGTTTTGAGTTTATTCTCGCACGCGTTTATTGAAGTTTTCTAATCAAATTCTTTCTTCTTCCTTGAAGGTTGATGTATGTGGATATAGTCGCATGACATCGATTTTGGAATGGATGGGCATGCATGCATTAATGATTTATGTCCTAGCAGCTTGCAACATTTTCCCAATTTTCATTCAAGGATTTTATTGGGGAAATCCTCATAATAACATTGTAATTTCTATGCCCCACTTTTTTAACTATGAATCAGATGTTTTTCTGGTTCAATGTCTGGTTCGGTTTTTAAAACATTTTTTTAACTATACTATATGATTTGCTATTATGAAAGTCCAAAACATGCTTCACTATCTAATAATGTTGTATGATTGTAAATTTTTTTTGTCACAGCTAAAGTTAATTGGAGTTTGAACATGAAGGGAAGCAAATATGCTAGTGGACAAGAAAATTATTATGTTGTCAAATGGTGAGACATATTTTGTTTCACCAATGTCTTAGAGTAACAAGGAGGACCAAGCAATGTTTGTGGATTTTTGAGACAAATTTTGAGCTGGTGGTCTTTTTGTTCAAGAACATGAACATGAATAATGTTTCTCTAATCTATTGATAAAGTCACCTAAATGGATGATGCATGATGTATTTTGGAGAAGATACATTTCTTCATGGCATAGCCTTTTTTTTAATTTTTATATATAGAAAAAAAGAGCAGCTTTTGTTTATAGTATCTGACTGCTAAATATTTTGTACTTTGTATCCTTGAAATGATAGATTTCAAGATGAGATATCAATGTACAACTTTTGCTTTATATTTATTATTATTAGCTTAGAAATATGTCAATTTCTTGGTGCATATATATGATTGAATATATTGAGAAAGGTCAACAAATACATGAAATGAAGAGGTCAAAATAGGACCAAAAATAATTAGTTAAATAAAGAGGTCAATAGATAAATATTTGGGATATGTAAATTATATTTAAGTATTTTATAAATAAGTTTTTTATCTTAATTTTATAAATAATTCTACATTACAATTTCTTGATCTAAATGTCTAATGGTTTTTTGACCCAAGATGTTGTGGATTTCAATCCGCATCATTGTTAACTGTCTTAATGAGATTCTTCATTACAAATTAAGTGTAAATATGATATGAAGAAAATATAATTAAACATGAAAGATGATAAGAATATAAGTATTGAATAATTTATTCTTCCAATCAATTGAGTCTTATCTCATCTCACTGGAGTTGGTTAAATTGATCAACTTTTATTATAATATTTTATTTAGGACTACGATGCTATTCAAATTGCTAAATCCTCTTTCTCTAGTTGTTTAACTTTTTTCTACCTTATCTACTCTCATTATCACCGAATTTATATATTTTTTTTACAAACACAAACCACCATTTTCTCTATCTTATCTCAAACATTCTAATGTTTTCATTTCTAATCATATCCTGTCTATTATTATCAGACATCTACCGCAACTTCCTTGTCTGTGCTAGACTTATTTTATTTTCGTTTTATTTTTTAAATGTCCAACGTTCTGTCCCGTACGTTGCTGGTTTTATTGCAATCTGATCAAATTTTTCCTTTAGCTTGAATCGTATCTTTACATAAAATTTCTGAAGCTCTCTGTTTCAGCCACCCAACTTAAAATCGATGGTTTATATCCCCTTTTATTTCTCCATCATTTTATATTACAGACCCGAGATATTTAAACTGTGTGACTTGAAAGCTGATATGGTTTCCAATTTTTACCTCTAAGTTAGAAACATTTATTATTTTGTTAAACTTACATTTCATATACTCCGTCTTACTTCTTAGAAGAAAAACACTTGTTTTTTAAAATCTCTTCTTCGAGCTAAGATTTTTGTATATTGTCTTCTACATCTTTTTTTATATTTTGCAATTTTTATCCTCCTTAACAATAAGAATCTTCAACCAAATGTAATTATTCATAACAAAGTAAAGGTATTATCAAGTATATTACTTTACAATAAAAAAATTCTTTAAAAAACAATTTTTATTTATTCATTCTATTCAGAACTGTTAAAGCAAAAGATAAGGTAGGTATGTAGCACAAATTTTGTGTGTAAACTAGGAATCAAATCATTATGGGCTATCATGTGGACAAAAAATACTTTTTGTTGGTTGCAAGTGACAAATAACAAATCCTTATGGGCTTTCTTATGGTTCTAAAGTACTTTAAGTGGTTGGCCAATACTTTCCAAATCCCTATCCTAATGAAATGAAAGGGATAGAGGGAAATGTACAATAATGTATGTCTCTCTATTCATCATGACAATTGACAAGGGATGATTTTTTACTTCCATATGTTATTTGAAATAATAATTTATGATATAGTACATGTTGTGTGTTTATGAGGAGGCAGCACATTGAAAGTGATTTTTATTTAATGAGATGCTGACATTTTCTTGGTATTACTACAAAACTTATCACCAATTCCAAGTCTAAAAAACCTGTGTGGCAACTAAGATATGAAAACCACTACAAATATTATAACCATAATTTTCAAATATTTAAATTTATGTTCATTAATTAACCATCCAAATTGTATTCAGAATTTCAGATACATACAAGTGATATAACTTTCAAGTTTTCAAATATATGATATATTCATCAACAGTGTGTTCACATACTCACTTATACATTATAGATACTAGTTTTCAAAGTTGTGTTCAGTGAATAGTTAACAAGTTGTGACACTTCTATATATTCATAATATCTAAAGAATATCATTAACCATATATTTGAATTTTTAACCATTCAAGTTGTTAACGTAATTTGAGGTTAAACTTGGGTCAAAATAACACAACTCTTGACACAAAACCAGACTAGTCAAATTCTAATCAACTGCAAAATGAGCAAGTCAATCAATCCATTATCCATATGTTGCATAAACTAAATTAAAACAAAAATGTGTATATAGTTGATACAATTGGTAATATCCATGTAGTTCTTGTCATTGATCAAACACCATACAAAAATTTGCATCAGAATTCCATGAAATATCAACCAAGATTGGTGACATGGTTAAACTCATTCGTCCGCAGCTGCGGAGGAGTGGTGAGGAAAAGTAGCCCACACATCTTCCCATGTCCTCTGGCCTTCAGATACTTCCCTAATAACAGAGGCAGCATTTTCCACATCAACACGTACTTGATCTTTGCTGTCCCTCTCCCGAATAGTCACCGACGTTGTTGAATCCACAGTGACAGCAAAGGGAACACCAAGTTCATCTGTTCTTGCATACCGTTTTCCTATTGATGTACCTATTAACATTTTTACAAGATACATAAACAAAAATGTTAGGTTTAAGCCTGATAGAAATGTGATTAGTGAAGTGGGACCTAGGCCAAGGGTGTGGAGAGTTTACACGAGGAAAAGGACAACAGGAATTAAAGATGATGACGTGGCTGTGAATGAATTAAGTGCATGAGAGTGGCTATATATAGCTACAGCTGGAAGGGAATAATCAGGAAGGAATTCAGTTAGGATTTGGTGGGGTCACTTTTGGTGATTTGGGAGCACTCCGTGCTTGGGAATTGGTAGCCACTACCAGTTTGTTTTTTTCCATTTCTTCTTTCCCTATTTTCCCGTAATTGTGGATCTTATAGTAATACAATTGCAGCCTCTTTATTCTTATCATACTGTTTTATCCATTTCTTTACTATTTTGTGCTTTAAGACCCATCAATTGGTCCGACCTACCGGATCGAACTCACACCACGAAGACGATTGTAGATGCCAAGGAAGCCTAAGATGGGTGACCGAGTTGATGCTTTGGAGACACAGATGGGGAATGTGACAACAACGCTGCAAGAGCTCTCTCTGCAGATGCAGCAACACGCTCAACAGATGCATCAACAAAGCGTGGTTCTAGCGGAACTAAGCAAACAGATTGGCAAGAAAGGAGACACTCTTGAAGGGGAAACTTCTGTGGGTTACTCTACACAGAGTGAATCTCGTCTCGCTGGAAAGAAGGTGAAGTTGCCTTTGTTTGATGGTGATGATCCTGTGGCTTGGATTACACGAGCCGAAATTTACTTCGATGTTCAGAACACATCTAATGATATGCGTGTGAAGTTGGCTCGCTTGAGTATGGAAGGTTCAACCATTCACTGGTTCAACCTGTTGATGGAGACAGAGGATGAGTTGTCATGGGAGAAGCTGAAGCGAGCGTTAATTGCTCGTTATGGAGGGCGTCGCTTGGAGAATCCATTTGAAGAACTCTCGACGCTGAGACAGAAGGGGAGTGTGGAGGAATTCGTTGAAGCTTTTGAGCTGTTGTCTTCACAAGTTGGAAGACTTCCGGAAGAACAATACCTGGGATATTTTATGAGTGGATTGAAACCCCAAATTCGGAGAAGAGTGCGTACCCTGAATCCTCGCAATAGGATGGAGATGATGAGAATTGCGAAAGATGTTGAAGAAGAATTGAAGGAGGAAGACGACGATGGAGAGCGTCGTGACGTGAAAAAAGGAGGGTACGAGCGTGTGGGCCAAAGGGATTGGGCCGGGTTACTAAGGAGTAAAGGTGGGCCTCAACCCAAAGATGTTACTCGTTCATTTCAGTCGGGTGGGTCAAACCCGAGTCAGAAAACGGGTTCAATTGGATCCAACACAAATTCCACTTCCTCTTTGATTTCTTCAGCGCGTAAAAGTGATGGAGGTTCGCGTTCTGGCACGGCGGAAAGATGGAAGGGAATCCGAAGCATCAACAATGATGAATTCGAAGAGAGGAGAGCAAAGGGTTTATGCTTCAAGTGTGGGGGAAAATACCACCCTACGTTACATAAATGTCCTGAAAGAGCTCTTAGGGTTCTAATCCTAGGAGAAGGTGAAACAATGACAGAAGAAGGAGAGATTGTGAGTATGGAGGATGTGACGGTGGGGAGTGAAGAAGAAGTGGAGGTGGAATGTAAATTGATGGGGGTATTGGGAAGCATGGGTGAATCTCACACCATGAAGGTTGAAGGAAAGATACAGAATGTAGATTTATTGGTGTTGATTGATAGTGGTGCGAGCCACAATTTCATCTCTCCCAAAGTAACTGCTGCGTTGGGTCTTGTCATCACACCTACAGCAGCTAAGAGTATCAAGCTTGGTGATGGTCACAAGGTGCTAACAACTGGAGTGTGTAAAGGGATCAGTATGAAGATAGGAGGGATTGAAGTAACGGTGGATGCGTTGGTGTTGGAGCTAGGGGGAATGGATATGGTGTTAGGAGTTGCTTGGCTAAGCACTCTTGGGAAGGTGATTATGGATTGGAAGGCTATGACTATGCAATTTTCTTACGAAAATGAGTTGGTGAAATTGCAAGGTCAAGGCAATAAGGTAGTCAGACAATGCTATTTGAACTCATATCTTGCGGACATTCATAGTAGAACTGAGCTGGGCTGGTGGTGGGTTCATTTACGGTCGATGGAAGCAACCAAATCAGTGGTTCCCAAAGGCTTAAATCCTATACTTGAAGAATTCCAAGAAGTGTTTGGAGACAGCATTCAGCTACCCCCTGAGAGGAGTCAAGTGCATCGGATTAGGCTTTATCCTGATCATGGTGCCATTAATGTCAGACCCTACAGGTATCCTCATCACCAAAAAGAAGAAATTGAGAAGCAAGTGTCAGAACTGTTGAAAGCTGGGGTTATTCGACCGAGTATGAGTTCATTCTCAAGTCCTGTGATATTAGTCAAGAAGAAAGACAAGAGTTGGAGAATGTGTGTAGATTACAGGGCTTTAAATAAAGCTACAATACCAGATAAGTATCCAATTCCTATAGTTGATGAGCTGTTAGATGAACTATATGGAGCTACTATGTTCTCTAAAATTGATCTAAAATCGGGATACCATCAGATTAGAGTGCATGAGGATGATATTTCTAAAACGGCATTTCGTACACATAATGGCCACTATGAATATTTAGTAATGCCGTTCGGACTTATGAATGCCCCAGCTACGTTCCAAGCTACCATGAACGACATCTTTCGGCCATATTTGAGAAAGTTTGTCTTGGTATTTTTTGATGATATTTTGATTTACAGTAGGGATATCAAGGAACACCAAAAGCATTTGAAGATGGTTTTGGCTATTTTAGTTCAGCATTGTTTTGTGGCAAATCAAGCAAAGTGTAGGTTTGGCTGTGCTCAAATTGATTATCTTGGCCATATCATTTCTGGAGAAGGTGTCGCAGTGGATCCGGAAAAGGTGAAGTGTATCCTTGCATGGCCTATCCCAAAGAATGTGAAGGGAGTACGGGGTTTTTTGGGACTCACAGGATATTACAGAAAATTTATCAAAGATTATGGTAAAATAGCAAAACCGCTCACAGAATTAACGAAGAAAGACAATTTTTCTTGGGGCATAGAAGCTGTCCAGGCTTTTGAAGAGATGAAGAGGATCATGACTTCTCCGCCGGTGCTAATTCTTCCAAACTTTGATTTACCTTTTGAAGTCGAGTGTGATGCAGCTGGCAGAGGTATAGGTGCTGTTCTTATGCAGCAGAAGCAACCTATTGCTTTCTTCAGTAAAGCCTTATCTGATGGGAATTTGGCCAAATCTGTCTATGAGAAGGAATTAATGGCCCTGGTACTTTGTATTCAGCATTGGAGGCATTATCTATTGGGCAGAAAATTTATTGTGCACACTGATCATAAAAGTTTGAAGCATTTTTTACAGCAGAGAATCTCATCTCCAGATCAGCAGTGTTGGTTGGCCAAACTGCTAGGTTATCAATTTGAAGTCAAGTACAAGCCGGGTCTGGAAAATAGAGCTGCGGATGCTTTGTCTAGATGTCATGGTGAGATAGAAATGAATTCTATCATTTCGTTTCCGTTGTGGGCTGATAGACAGAAACTTTTGGATGAAATAACTAGGGATCCGTATATTCAAAAGCTGATGAAGGAGGTGCAGGAGTCTCCTGATGTTAGACCTGGATTCCAGGTGAAACAAGGAGTTTTATTGTATCATGGTAGGCTAGTGATTTCCCCCGAATCACCCTCTATTCCTTGGTTATTGGAAGAATTTCATAATACTCCTGCTGGAGGGCACTCAGGTTTTCTAAGAACATATCGAAGACTGGCAGATTCCTTATATTGGGTGGGGATGCAGAAGACTGTAAGGAATTATGTTAGATCTTGTGAAGTTTGTCAGAGACAAAAGTATAGTGCTACTACTCCGGGTGGTTTGCTACAACCTCTGCCTATTCCTAATGGTGTGTGGGAGGATTTGTCCTTAGACTTTATCACGGGGCTGCCTAAGTCTAAAGGTTATGAGGCTGTGTTAGTGGTTGTGGATAGACTATCTAAGTATAGTCATTTTGTTTTACTTAAGCATCCATATACTGCAAAATCTATTGCTGAACTTTTTGTTAAAGAAGTGGTGAGACTTCATGGAATTCCTAGCTCGATAATCAGTGATAGAGACCCTTTATTTATAAGTCATTTCTGGATGGAACTGTTCAAATTGCAGGGTACTAAGCTGAAAATGAGTTCAGCATATCATCCGGAAACAGATGGTCAAACGGAAGTGGTTAACAGGTGCTTGGAGAGTTATTTGCGGTGCTTTGCTTCTGACCATCCAAAGACTTGGTCAGTGTGGGTTTCTTGGGCTGAGTATTGGTATAACACGACCTACCATGTATCAATTGGGAAGACTCCGTTCGAGGTGGTATATGGGAGACAACCTCCTGCATTGTTGAGGTTTCTGTCTAATGAGACGAAAGTGGCTGCCGTGGCATTGGAATTGAGTGAAAGAGATGAGGCCCTAAACCAACTCAAACTTCATTTGCTCAAAGCGCAGGAACAAATGTCAAGGTATGCAAACATGAAGAGGAGGGATTTGTGTTTTGAAGTTGATGAATGGGTTTTTCTGAAACTCAGACCTCATAGGCAACAGTCTGTGGTGAAAAGGATTCATCAGAAACTCGCTGCAAGATTTTATGGACCATTCCAAGTGGCGGAAAAGATTGGTGAAGTGGCTTACAGGTTGAAACTGCCAGCAACATCTAAGATTCACCCAGTTTTTCATGTTTCATTACTCAAGAAAGCTGTTGGGAACTATCAGGTACAGGGAGAGTTACCAAAAGATTTGGAGGTGACCGAGGAGAATGATGTATATCCTGATAAGGTGCTGGGTTCAAGAGTCACAGTGCAGGGAGGTAATGAAGTTCAGCAGTCCTTGATACAATGGAAAAACAAAGCTTTAGAGGATGTGACATGGGAGGATAACGAATTTTTGCGTGGTCAGTTTCCTGAATTCTGCCTTGAGGACAAGGCATTGTCTAAGGAGGCGGGAGTTGATAGAAATGTGATTAGTGAAGTGGGACCTAGGCCAAGGGTGTGGAGAGTTTACACGAGGAAAAGGACAACAGGAATTAAAGATGATGACGTGGCTGTGAATGAATTAAGTGCATGAGAGTGGCTATATATAGCTACAGCTGGAAGGGAATAATCAGGAAGGAATTCAGTTAGGATTTGGTGGGGTCACTTTTGGTGATTTGGGAGCACTCCGTGCTTGGGAATTGGTAGCCACTACCAGTTTGTTTTTTTCCATTTCTTCTTTCCCTATTTTCCCGTAATTGTGGATCTTATAGTAATACAATTGCAGCCTCTTTATTCTTATCATACTGTTTTATCCATTTCTTTACTATTTTGTGCTTTAAGACCCATCAAAGCCAATTAATATAGAAACACTTGAATATGAGGGCTGAAAGATCAAACTTGCACTTTGCCAAAAAAATGCCCATTTCATAAAAAGACTCCACGAATACAACATCTTCTTATCATTTCATAGGCAATTTTCTTCTATGTCCTTTTAAGGGGTTTCCTTAACAGACTTGAAAGGAATTGTCTACATTTTCTCCATTGGTGTGTTTCCTTCTTTTCATTGTTTTGTTCTTCCTTTTTCAGTATGAAAGATCTCTAATCCTCTAAATTCCACAGTTTTTCCTTCTTTGGATCTTAAGTAAATTTTTTTAAACATTCATTCATGCAATCATCCCAGCCTAAACCTCTAAATTTTTATTTAACATCAGCCTGCAGGTATAGTTTACATGTTAATGAGAACTTCAATTTTAACAACATACCTGTAATGTCAATCTTATGCGAAATTCCGGCAGCAGTCAACGACTTGGAAATTAATTTGGCAACCTCTTCATACTTCTGATTTTGAACCAGAGGGAAAACTGTGCACTTAATAGGAGCCACAAGTGCAGGAAAGCGAAATACATTTAACTGTTCATCCCCGGCTTTACTTGCTCTAGTATAGAAAGCGTGCTCAAATAGACAATATATTATCCGTCCAATCCCAAAGGATGGTTCAATCACAGATGGTGTGAAAACTCTCTGATGCTCTTTCTTTATCTCCTTGTGAATTGTCACCATATTCTTGTTAATAGTTACAGTTTTCCCAAGTGTACATACTTCAAACTCAACCTCGCCTTTTGATTCCAGTGCAGCCTTCAAATTCAATGCTTCTTTCTCATTCATTGCCTGTCAGAGAAGATTTCATTTCTCAAAAGGTAATGCAGGTAGCTATTTGCAGAGAGTCATGATAGTAGTAAATAACAAAATAGTTCACAAATTACCTCAAGTGCTTCAACCACCTTCTTCTGATTACCCTTGAATGCCAGGCCCAATTCTTTCTTTATGGGAGTTATAACTAATTTCTGAAATAATTCACACACCAAGTCAATTAAAAAGAACAAAAACTTCTTATAGCTGTATTAAAAGTTGCCAATAAATAAACATCATCAGCATTAAACAGTACCTCCACTTCCTTGGGTTCTGAAAATTTTTCATGAGCCACCAGTGCAACACCACTTTTCTCCTGTAGTATTGAATACAAAATCATTATGAGAATACAGTACACCACAAACGCAAAAAGATTTAATTCCCATAGTTGCCTTTTATATTATAAAAAAATAAATTTTACCCCCTCTAATTATATTTTGGATCCTCTCTTTTTTTCTTTCCACTCATCTCCTTACTCTCTATCTCTCATCATTATAAAATCATGTTGCTTTGAAGAGAGAGAAAGATACAGAATTAGGAGAGGAATGGGCAGTTTAAGTGGTTAATAAAAATCATGGGCAGTTAAGTGATAAATAAAAAACTTTATATAGTCATGACAAGGTCACTTGCTGTGCACATGCCCAATTCTTCAAGGTAGCAAAGGTATTGACACATCAAGGTTCATGAATCCTAACATACGAAAACCAATTTGAATTATACTTACCAAAAAAATTTAACCATTAGAATCGTGTTGTCTTGGTTTATTAAAATTTATCATAATTTAAAGCAGTCAGTAAATAAGAGCAATTACCGAGTGGGCACGCAAATCATATGCAGATCTATCCGCAATGCCAACACACTCGATCCAACCATAAGAACACTCAATCTCAGCATCCCAACAGTCAGCGGCATAATGGGCCATCTCATTGGCAAGATGCTGCCTAAATCTCAAACGGTCTTTGTCTATACCGAGATGCGTCAAGAAGAGATATACTCTCCCAATGAAATAACCAAGAGTCTCATTATTGACAATACCCTGATCAAAAATCAAAATAATCATAACACGTGGTTTAGTAAAGAATAGACATCAATTTTAGGGGTGAAAAGGGCATTGAATACTACACTGTTATTGAAGCTGACCTTTGAAACAGCTTCACCGAGACGGAGTCTCTTTGCAGACTGACCAGACATCTGTTCCTCCCTTGGGAACATGAAAAACTCCAAGTCAGCAACTTCGGCATACTTAGGATGAGACTTGTCTTCAGGGTCAACAAAGTGCTCAATTTCTGCCAAGGTGAATTCACGGACTCTGAGAAGACCTTGACGGGGAGATATCTGTAGAAAGATACAGAAACCAGATTAAATCCCAATTCCACAAATACCATACACAAGTTCAAACAAAAAACCCAACAAACCTCATTTCTAAAAGCCTGTCCAATTTGTGCAGCAGCAAAGGGTAGCTTGTTTCCATTATAATAGTACAAGTCCTTGAAATTAACAAATATGCCTTGTGCAGTTTCTGGACGCATAAACCTGCCATTTGAAAAAGGGTTAAATGCTTGTCATGACACTCTAATATATACTAATTGTTATGTGAATTGAACTCCATGTAATCATTTACAACACTCTAATATATACTATATAATTCTAGTGACAAATGGGCTCTAGACAATAGGGGGAGTGCCTTCGATTTTGAGCTTTTAGAGTCTATGTCGCAGCATTTCTACTAGAGGATGATATGAGGGTTGGTTGTGCTTTAAGTTATAAATTCTTTTGCTTTGGGTTTGTAACAAAAATAATAATAATAATAATAATAATAATAATAATAATAATAACAATAATAATAATAATAATAATAAATAATCATAATAATAAAGACAAACAACACAGAAGACAAAAAAAGAGGTTGAAATGACGAACCCAGAAGCTAAGCCAGATGGACCAATTGAAGTTTGAAACATCAAATTGAAAGGGTAAGGATCCGACAGTGGATTCTTCGTTTCAGGAGCTGTGATACCATACTCCTTAATCTTAGCACCAAGTTCTTGAGATGAGAAATCGTCCAGCATGGCAAGCACGTGTTTGAGCTCTGCAGCTTTGTCTGCTGACAATGTGAGATCCTTTTGAAGCTTCTCATTGCAGTAGTCCTTGAGCAAGTGATCAGCACGGTAACATGTTCCAGTTTTCTCGTCCTTAACCATGAGATCGGTGAATTTCTCCACGTGGCCAGAAGCTTTCAGAACAATCTCCGGCGTCACACATGGACAATCAACCTCAAGCATGTTTTCCTCCAAAACAAAATGCTACATGCAACACAACAACAATAATGATACAATTAAAATTGGATCTGTATACACACACAGCCACTTTAAAACCTTTTCCCACCTGTCGATATTTAGACATTCAAAGAACTAAGCCCAATTTGAATAAACAGCTTAATTAAACATTTAAATACAAGTGTTTATCATAAAAATGTTCATGTATAGGTTTTGAAAACAATATTGGAGAAAGAGAAATTTTTATTAATTAAAGTGACACTCATAGGCATTTTCCAGCCATCCCCAAGAGAATTTGAAATCAGTACCTTGAAATTACAAGATATAAGCTTAGTACCTTAAGTATTTGTGTATAAGCTATTTTCATAACAAAAGATAAAATCAAATCAAATTGTTTTCATCTGAGCTATAAGCTATCTCCATAAACTATCTATAGAGCTTAAGAAAATATTCTAAAAACATCTTATGAACATACCGGTAAATCTCATTTGGATAAACAACTCAATAAACCACTGAAAGCATAACTACTTCCATATAAGCTATTTCTATAAATAAAAAATACCAGTAAAATTATTTTCACATAAACTATAAACTATTTTCATAGGCTTACAGAAATAAAATAAACAACAAATCATCAACATGTCTAAGTTGTTTTCCCTAAGTTACCCCTAACATTTAACAAGCGCTTACACCACTAGATAAGCTAAAAATAAATCAATCCAAACAAATCCTAAATCATTTCTACTTAGTAAGTTTTTTCAAACATTCTCCCCCTCTCACTCAGTATGACAGAAAAAAAATAAGCTCAACTAATTCAATCCAAACAGCTCCTAATTTAACAAAATCCAACTCCTAATCTAACAAAACTCAGCTCCTAATCACATTTCATTCATCGCTGCATAGAAATTAATTTCTTAAGTTCACAATTAGTTAACTGATTGTAACTGTTAACAGCTCAAATAATTCAATCCAAAAAGCTCCTAATCTAACAAAATTCACCTCCTAATCTAACAAAATTCAGCTCCTAATCTAACAAAATCCAGCTCCTAATCTAACAAAACTCAGCTCCTAATCTAACAAAATCCAGCTCCTAATCACATTTCATTCTTCACTACATAGAAATCAATTTCACAAATCCACAATTACTCAGTTCACTGTTTGATAACCGTTAACAATCTACCTGACGCCAAAACGAGAGAACATTCGATTTAACGGCGCAACCTGGAGGACCATAATCATACAAACCAGCAACACCGCGATAAATCTTAAACGACGGAATATAAAACAACCGCCGTTCAAGCGTATTAACAACGGATTGACGGAACGCTTCACGCGAATCGGAGCCGGAGAGAAGCGACTGAAGCGATTTCTCGATCGAGGTTTTCTCGAGCTTGAGAGCGTTTAGGGCTTGAACGGCGGCGTCGATGTCAGGCTTCGGTGCGGAGGAGGCTTTTAGGTTACGGACGGTGTTGCCTTGGATTTCGACGGCGGAGAGTTTGAAGGCTAGGGCTTGGCGGAGGGTTTCTTCGGTGGAGGCCATTGAGGAAAATGGAAGAGAAAGAGATAGAGATTTTGTGGCGGCTTTGGATATTGCTCTTAAGTGTGAAAGTAGTAACATAAGAATTTTCAGTGAATGTGGTGAAGTTGCGTTTTGTGAGAATTGGTGGAAAATGGATTGAGTGTAGTGAGAGAGTGTGTAGGATTGGTGTATGAAAGTGATCTTGACCGTTGAAATGATCTGATGGGGGATATGCAACCATGTTTGGGGTATTAAATGGTTGCAACTACTTACTTTATAATTTCCACCTACATTGTTTTGAATTTTGTGGCTGTTTTATTTATGTGTGATTACCTCATTGACAAAGATAAGTTTGTAGTAATGAAAACTCATTTAATTTAGTTGATAAAGTCACATTGGAAAGTTATGGTTTAACTTCTCTTCCCCGACTCTAGGGAGCCTCTAGAGTCTAATTTAAAATATTTAATAAATAAACATAAATTTATTATGATTAAAAGTGAATTGAAGATAAATTGATTTATATTTTGAGTTACTCGATTAGGAAATGGAAGTAGAAGATGAAGTGGTGGAGTTATGTTTCACAATGGTGGAACAATATTGTTGATGCGGCGGTGCGGAGCGGATGGATCTACAAAATTAACACACCAATACCAAAATTTGTGAAAGAATCAAAAGTAACATGAGTTAGGATAAATGACCTGAAATGATACATTTAATCCTTATATATCAAAACGGTTGAAATTGTTTGCAAATGATGCGGCATACTAGAGGGTGGAATCGTCTCTTTTTGGTTAGAACATCCTCCTCGATCTATTTCGGTATGTTAATGTTAAATTTCTTTTTTGACAGTCTCATTGTAAACTTAACGTGATCATTACTTTATTCATATCATAGTGAAACTCATACATAGTGAAAAATCAACAATTTCTGCCATAAAACAAACAATGGTCATCCTGCAGTTCAAATCTGTCCAAAAAAAATTAACATATCATATGCATGCTTTATAGGTTATAAATTGCTGTCTACAATTGCAACAGTAGCCACATCGACTTTATTTGCTCACATTTTGTTACAAAAACCAACGTTCCCAACTTCTATTTTGAACTATGATATGTTTACAACACATGGTGAACATCCGATAAGGCGAAATCATTCATGTGCAACGCGAATGACTTGCTTACCGACGTTTTTTCCGTGGAAAAGTCCAACAAAAGCAGCAGGAGCACTTTCCAAACCCTCATTCATGTCTTCAAAATACACAATCTTTCCTTGTTTATAGAAACTTGAAACCTGTTCCAAGAATTTGGGGAACAAGTGCAAGTAATCGCTTTGCAAGAAACCCTCCATTCTTATGCGCTTATAAATGAGAGAGGATAAATTGTGAATTCCTTTGGGATTGGAAACGCTTGATTGAGAAATCATTCCACAAACTGCAATTCTACCATGAATCTTCATGTTAAGAAGGGCTGCATCAAGCATGTCACCACCCACATTATCGAAGTAGATGTCAATGCCTTGTGGAAAATACCTATCAATAGAGCCATAGAAAAAAAATGTTAGATTAATGAAGTATAACGATCAACTTTTTTAGATTGAGTTATTTGAAGTATCTACTAACATACGCGCTTGTATGACAGAAGAATTTACGGAAACAGTTTATGACATGTCCGTGAGGATCTTGTTTAAACAGTTTAATAAGCGATTATCATAAAAGTGTTTATGCAGAAGCTATTTCTATGACAAAAGATAAACTCAAAATGAACTCTTTTCATCTAAGCTATAAGTTGTTTTTAGAAGCTGTCCTGAAGTGCTTATAAAAGTAAGCTGAAAACAGTTTACGGAAATGAGATAAATTGTTTTCTTAAATTTTCTCAAATAATCTTACAAGTGCTCATGTTAGTAGAAACACTCAATTGGGACAATTCCAAACAGAAACAAGATGTTTCCAGCTTATTTTTCTAATCTCTCTAAAATAACTCTTGAAAACAACGGATAGTATATACGAAAAACAGTTAACATTATTTTATTTTTGTTATAGAAATAGCTTATACACGAGCACTTATACGATAAATGTTTGTGTTGTATGAACTTAATTGGGTCTGATTAGAACTCAGAAGTGCTTGTATAAGGAAGTTTAATTTTCAAACAAGCTACTTCTTAAATCATTTTAATTTCCAGACACAATTGCTAACCATTCAGAACTATATAACATCCTTGAACTTGATACTCACCTTTTTAGAGCTGCATCCAAGTCCAATTCTTCTTTATAGTTAAAAGCTTCGTCGAATCCAAGCTTCTCCTTTAGAAGTTCAACCTAATGTAACGGATTTATTGAGTCAAAAAGCAAACTCAACTAAATGTCTGATCCAAGTATCTATGTTTGATCTATTTTCATACAGAAAAGAAAAGGAAAAAGCAACTTGAGCATTAAGAATAACTTAATTAAGTGTTTATTCTACAAGTTATTCTAGAGGTGTAATTAAGAGCTTATTTTCAGACCTTTTCTTTTGAGCCAGCACTTCCAACAACATAGCAGCCATGCAACTTTGCAAGCTGGCCAACAAGTTGACCCACAGCACCAGATGCTGCAGATACGAAAACATATTCGCCACTTTTTGGGGTACACACCTCATAAAATCCGGCATAAGCAGTTAAACCTGGCATTCCTGTAAATTAACCGGATCAATTCACCGTTCGAACCCTGATGAAACAGAAAATACTAACGTTTGTCTGTAAAAGCGGATTAAAGAAGTTACCTAGAAGACCAAGATGGAAGGAAAGAGGAATGTGATCATCAGGCTCGATTTTTCGCAACTGCAGTGCTTTAGTGATATTGATGATGCTGTATTCCTCCCAGCCAGTTAACCCGGAAATGAAATCACCAGCTTTGAAATTTGGATTATCAGATGCTATTACTTTAGACACGCCAAATCCTTCAAGTGGCTTCATTCATCAAAATCAAAACAGATTAAATTAAACACAGGTGCTCAAATTAGTGTATCTTTGATTACAAGGTGAATATGTGATAAAAACTGATTTTAGAAGAATTGATTTTCGTAAAAGAAAAATGAATTGAACGTAAAATTTTAACATGTATATAAGAAATTGCAAAAAGCTGGACATGTTTTCCAATCAAAATTCCTTAGGCTTTGTTTGGTTTGATGAAATCAACAGAGCAGAATGAATATTAGGATGGAACAAGCCAAATTCTTCGTTCCGTCCAAATCAGATGGGAAGAAATATGATGGTAAGTGATAGAATTGAATGGAATCCGTACCAATGTACCACTTCATTCTGGTATGCTCCATCCAATTTTAAATAATCCAAATAATGGAATACCACTCAATTCCATCTCATACAATTCCGCTCCATCCGATTCCATTAATCCAAAAAAACAAAAAAAAAAACTCGTTGTAGCAACCAAACATCATATAATACTCAAGCACTTATAGGCTTTCGGAAGGTGCCATACTGCAAAAACAGTCTAATTCTGCAAAAACGACCGCGACAAACCAATATCGGAAGGTGCTGATACCAATATCGTTACTCACCGTTTTTATCATAAAGAACAAATTAACTCACACTGCGACGACCGCAATCACCGTTAAACACCTGTACTGACGAAATCGCGACTGCGACGGTTATTTAAAACACTTATCATATCATATATGAGCTTACGTATAAGTTATTTTAGAACTTATGGACACGTCATAACCTACTCTTCCTAACAATTCCACAAGTACTTATGACAATAAATAAGTCATTCAAAAAAGACGTTTACTCTATAAACTATTATATTCTCTCATAATTTCAAAAGTAACAACTAGATGAATTCAAAACTGTGAACAAACTAGTTTAGAAACCAATAAGCGATTAAATTGAAGGAACGGTGAATAAGCAGATAGTGGTTAGTTAGTTAGTTAGTTAGTTATACCTGTGAAGGAACGAAGGGATGAATGTAAGATCCTTGAAAATCACGCATACGACCACGCATATACGGATCGCAAGAGAGATAGAGATTCTTGACGAGAAGCGATTGTGGTGGAAGTTGTTGATTAAGTTGAATATTTGAAAGTTGAAGTTCCATGTCAGTTTGTTTGGGAACTCCATCGATGTAGCCTTTGAATATCACCTGCTTGTTTTGAACTTCTGAATTTGAATTTGCCATTATGAGATCTGAGTTGAAATTGCGAATGACAGGAAGAAGAGAAGCGAAAAGTAGTGGTAGAAAAGTTGGTT
This sequence comes from Vicia villosa, assembly GCF_029867415.1. Taxonomy (NCBI): domain Eukaryota; kingdom Viridiplantae; phylum Streptophyta; class Magnoliopsida; order Fabales; family Fabaceae; genus Vicia; species Vicia villosa. The sequence goes on from NC_081185.1 coordinate 1,627,766, forward strand.
AATCACGTTTGAAATTTAAGCAGTTAGAGAGTCAAAAATAAGCACGTTGGTGGTAGGTGAATAATAATACTACTAGTCAATAGAGATGCACGTGTGCACATAAGTCTCTCCACCTAAATTCTAATTAATTATTATTTACTTTTCACAAACAAATTCAAAAACCTTTCATATTTACTTTAAAAAGCACAATTTATAACAAACTCTGTAGAGACGATCTTTATTTTATTACTTCTTTTGTATTAGTACATTTGCTAAGAAAAGTCATTAACAAACAAAAATACTTGGGAGTAGCTAGAGTGATTCTGCCAGATCTACTCAAGAGTTTGTTCTTCCAAGATGTTAATCTTTTGTCTATTGTGAAATTTAAGTCCTCTTTCTTCACTTTACATGTGAACATAGGAAATATAAGACAGTTATTCAAATTATTAGTGCTCCTAATAGTTGTAATGTTGGTAAGTTTAGTGATTTTGCTCATAGCAACTCTAGGGATAAGGGCCACTGAAGTCTCATAGACAACAACATGATTACAATGGCCACTAGAGAAAACTTGCTTCACAAGTAAGCAAATATCATGCCCAATTATATGCCAATACTCCAATACTATCCAGGTGCTTTGCAAGGGTGCATTTGATATAAAGCAAACTTGACTTCCTCCTCAGTCACATGTTTAGCTAACTCCACTTTTTGGTATTCCTCAAGGGTATGTGTATGATTTACAGCAAATAGATCCCGGTAATTCTCACCGGGAGTATGTAACTTTTTTTATAAAAATTATTGGCCTTTTGATGAAGGGTCTCATCATCAATGCATCAGATATTTCCTGCAACATGGAGGCTGTGAATTTTGTTTATTTTCCTTCTAACCACTGTCTGAGCATGGAAAACTTCAGTATTCTTTTCACCAAATTGTATCCACTTTTCCCTTTATATATGGCACCACAAAATCTCCTGATATAGAATTTGATCAACTTTTCCCTTTATATATGGCACCACAAAATAATTTGATCAACTTTTCCCTTTATATATGGCACCACAAAATCTCCTGATATAGAATTTGATCTTATACTAATGTTACATTCCTACTAGCTTACCACCAAACCATGCATGTTTTGTTGTTTATATTTACAAACAAGTTCTATATAATAATATTCCATTCTTTTTCAATTAAAAAAGCTGCACATATTAATTAGTTTTTTAATTAACTTTTTCAATAATATAAAAATTAAAAAAGCATTATTTAGTTTCTCAATAATACTCCGTTCTTTTATTTAGTTTTCAATAATACTCCATTTTTTTATTTAGTTTTTTAATTAACTTTTTCAGTAATATATAAATTAAAAAAGCTATATTATTTAATAATTATATAATTATAAAATGTTTAAAAGTATTTTAATTAACGTTTTTTTATAAAATATTTAATTAACTTTTTTTATAATTATGTTTAAATGTATTTAAAATATTTTAACGTTTTTTTATATAATTATATAAATGTATTTTAAATATTTTAACGTTTTTTTTATAATTATATAATTATATAAACAAAATGTTAATTAAAATTATTAAAAAAATATAATTATATAAAATACATTTAAATATTTTAATAACTATTTAAATATTTTAATAACTATTTTAATTGCCCAATTTTTTTAAAATGTTAAAAAATTTATAAAACATTTTTATTAACGTTTTTATTTACATTTTTATTTTATTAATATTTTTATAATTATTAACATTTTTATTTTATTAACGTTTTTATTTTATTAACATATATATAAAATATTTAAAATATACATTTAAAATACATTTATATAATTATATAATTATAAAATACTTAAAAATACATTTAAAATACATTTATATATTTTATAATTATATAATTATTAAATAATACATTTAAATATTTTATAAAAAAACGTTAATTAAAATACATTTAAATATTTAATAATAATTAAATAATACATTTATATAATTATTTAAATATTTTGTATGTACAGCGTTTTAAAGTTATTATAAAATAATATTAATATTTGTAAAATGTTAAAAAGTTAATATTTATAAAATGTTAAAAATATTTATTAACGTTTTTATAAATTTATTTTTATTAACTTTTTTAAATATTTATAAAATGTTAAAAATATTTATTAACGTTTTTATAAAATGTTAAAAAGTTTTTGTATGTACAGCTTTTTTTTATTAAATCTATATATATTTATTAACGTTTTTATTAAAAATATTTAAAAATTTATTAACGTTTTTAAAAATTTATAACAAGAAAGTAAGTCATAACTTATAACAAAGTAAGTTATAAAAAGAAAACGTGACTGGTTCAATGGTTGGAGGATCACCCCATAGTCATTAAGACTTGGGTTCGAATCCAATTAATTGGGAGTTTTGCAACCTATCCACACCACCTAAGCAAGCAATGAAGATTCTGTGCCACCTCAACAGATTCAGCGCCAACTCACCACGCCCAGTCAGACAAACAAGGGACAGGGGTGAATAGTATTTAACCCTAATTTATAAACCAAAAATACACATTCAATCTGTATAAAAAAAATATTGGTTACATTTTACAGGTGAAATAATATGTTCTTATAAACTAAATGTATATAAGATTTAATAAAAATTCATAAACACAAAGTGATATAATATCTTGATAAAATAAATGTATGTAATTCAACATAGCTTGTTCAACTTATAACCTCTAGAAAACAAGATTCCAGGTGAACCACAACATACATTTACTTAAGGGAAAAATAGTAAATATCTTTTCACTTTTACTTCCACTAAAATTTAAGACCAACTTGTTAATAATCATTCAGAAAACAATCAAATAAGAATCATTCAACTAGACCTATAACATAGATTCTGGTTACAAATTTATAAAATGGCCAAAAATTCAGTCATAGTAGACTTCATGCGTGCCTACAATGTACTTCAAAAGAAAAAGTAAAACAACGAATACAATCCTTCACTAAGTAAGCAAGCAATTCATACAACACCCATTGTTTGGCACGTCAAAATAAATAAAGCTCGCGCAAACAATATTCAAATGAGAAACTTCAGGTAAGAGAGGGCATCTAAGTTGGCTTCCTCATGTTCCGCCCAGCACGCATTACTTCATCCACCAATAGCAATTGAGATGTTATAACTGGCCTGTATAACATTGAATTGAAAGTAAGAGGTGGACATGGAGTGGAAGTAAATTGACAGTGTCAAATAGTCAATATAGAAACATACCCCGAGTTTATGATCTGGCGCTTCACAGAATAGTTGTCAAAAATACCCTCCAATTGAGGGTCTATAGATTCTCCGGTGTTTAGGTTCAAACCAACAATATTCCCTCTGTCATGATCTCCCTGAAAAAACCCATTCAGCAAGTGGATTATTAGTGACAATATGTCTTCTACTTTATATGAACACTTGCATACAATCACATTAGAGGTGTGAAGAAGTATAATAAAATTAAAGGAAGCATACCGTAAGGGCAATAACCGCATCTTGAGTGTCAAGCCCAGAGTTTTCAGCAAGTGTCTTAGGCACCACAAGAAGTGCATCAGCAAAAGCCTCAACACCAAGTTGTGCACGCTGTTTCAAAGTTACAAATATCGTCGGTGAAATATTCAACTTACAAATAAAATAAATGAAACTTGGAAAATGTAAGTCATTTATATTACCCCTTGAACAGTTTTCTTAACTTCGTTTATCAGATGTTGTCTAGCAGCAACTTCAAATGCACCAGCCCCCTGAAAATGGGCAAGGAAATTCATTTCATGTCAATCACAATCACCATAATAAAAGGTGCAAAGCTAAGTTCTGTATTGAAGGGTATATATAAATTCTACTATCAAAAGCCAATAGAATAGCTGATTAGCTAATCAAATAAAATCTTACCAAGACAACAGATTCATCTTCAATGGTATTCTTTACTGACCTCAAACCATCACGGACAGCGTCTTTAATCTGAGCTATTGTGTGGTCATTAGGACCTGGATCATATTGAAAGCATAAGCATTGCAGATTAATCTCAACATAAATCCAACAATGGCAAAAAATGAAACAGAGGTTGCTGTAAAAATGTAGTGCGGACATGTACGTGTTAGGAAATGAACCTTTAATCAAGATTGTGCAAGAAAAGGGGTTCTTCACATTCTCCACAAATGTATATTTATCTTCACCAAGGACATGTTCATATACCAATCCTGCCCAACCTAGAGATTCAGGAGTCAAGTCTTCTACAGAGTTTACAGCCTCTCCTCCACAAGCCAAAACCAATCTTTCCATGTTTCTCCTCTTTGCTCGGCGTAGGGCAATTATCTAAAACACAAGAGAAAATAAGATCAACAGATGATATAGTACAGGCGAGGAAAATTGTTATAGATGCCAGCCTAAATTCACAACATTAGCAATATGCAATTGGTGATCCATGTGTTCTAACAGTTACATTATTATTTGTTTTACAGTGTATATTTTTTGTGCAAGACAGTGGATCTGATTAAGAGTCATTCTTAAGAATCTGAATTGATAATTGTTTTAAAGCAATTTAGCAGGCATGTGAAATAGATGCTCATATGTTACTTACGCCTTCTCTTGCAAGCATGTCCAATGATGGGGGATCAATTCCTTTTTGGTTGATGACAACAAAACTGCTATCATTATCAGCACAGACCTGCACACATACAAGAATGAAGGCAGTTAGGCACGAGCAATAAGATCAGTTTACTACTTTTTGCAATATAGCAGAAGAACAAAATGTATGAGCGCATTCGAACATGTAAGAATCAAAACATATAAAGGGGAAGTCTTTTCTACCTTCCTTTTCAGTTCAATGATTTTTTTAACTTTTTCATCAACCTGACGCCTTTCAGCTATAACCATGGCCTCTCTCTGTTCAGCATTTGAGTAGAAAAAACCTGAATTTATTTCACTGAAAAGAGAAAATGTAATACTGTTAATGTCCATATACTCAACTCGTAAAGTTGCATTTAAACTAATGTCACTGAAAAGAGAAAAAGTGACGCTGTTGAAGTTGAAGTAATTCTTGTAAAAAAGCATGATAGAGTAATAGAATAAAGGCTATTTACGCTACGTGAAGCTAGCTACAGAAACATAATAGACGAATTAAAACAAATTCAGTTCTCTTGTAGTGCAAATAGACTGGATTGAAAACAGTTTTGAGAAAGTGTCAACATAAAATTCATTTCGATAGCAAAAGACATTTTGAGACTACCAAAATTTTCCGTTTAATCCAAGAAAACCTGGCTTAATTTCAGGTTAACAAAGCCTTCCTCGGTGATGCAGAATAAACATAAAATTTATATTGATGACATCACTTCATGAGCTCACCAGTCACCACAGATTTTCCTACACAACACAATGTGTCTGAAGAAACAAAAACTACAAGCAGCAAAGTAGATGTGCCAGTTGAGGAAAAGCTGGCAACAAGTGGTTTGTTTATACAAGTATTAAGCCAAATACCATTTGAGATTAACTAAACAATTCAAACATCAATTTCAATATTATTCACGGATCTATAACAAGCTCGCTTGGGTTGTGTCCATGCACTGGGGAATATGTATGATAATGTCTTTAACTCTCGAAACTCACTGGCATGTGTTTATAATAAAAGGTGAAAAAGAACCAATTGATTTCCATTTAAGTATGACAAACACCCATGCAGAAAACATAAGTTGGAAGATATTGAGTTGATTACCTCTTTTCGTATTCTAGAGATACATTGCATGTCAAGATATGACAGTTCTCTGCACGTCGCTTCATATCAGGGTGTCGAGAACCGTGATCAAGGACAAGACCCTCAACCTAGAAAATATAGATGAACCGAATGATTGCAAGATAATAATTTGGGAAACTTTATGTAACCCAGTACATATAAGTGACAAAAAAGGTCAAGTTATAGTTAAACATGGGTCACTATTTGCGTAATTGTAGATTGTACAAGATGAAGAATGAATGATTGGGCCTAACGAAACCATCAAGATAGGGAATATATGAAAAATGTGGGTGCAATATACACAATAAGAGAGAAACCTGCCAAGAGATAAAGCTGAGCAGTTTTCACTCAGCTTGGCGACCAAAAATTAAAGAATGTCACAGATAGTAACAAATGCACTAGAAGTCAGACTAGAGGTCTGGACCTAGAAGCTAAAGTCTTTCGGCATTTTGTAATATGTAAGTTCAATCAAATGTAGCAAAAATACAACGTAACTACAGCAAAACAAAGTAGATTGCTAGTAAAACTTACGAGTTGGTACACATCAACATTCTAAGATGTATACAAGTAATTCAGGAAACTGATAAATTTAAAACAATAATATACAACGAACTGAACATGTTCAGCAGAAGAGTGGCATAAAACATACCAAACGTGTGTCGACATCAAACTTTTGCCGCATATGCATAATCTCAACCATAAACAGATCAATTGCTTCCTCAGGCTTACGGATGCATAAAACCTATCATAACAAATTCATTGAACGCCCATTTGTAAAAGGTCAAAAAGACGAACAGTGAAATAAACACACTAACTTTTCATAATTACAAGGACTCAACAAATATCAATATCGCAATACTCACTCACCGCATCAACAACTATATTTGTCAATTGATCAGCAAGTGCCTCATACAACTGCAAATGAAAAGGAAATACAAAATAATGAGAACCTATAGCTATCCGCCGAGTGAAAAACTATACTGTTAAGTTATTTGTTCAATCTATCCACAATTACCAAATTTGATCAACTACCATCTAAAACAAGGATAAAATGAAATAAAATGCACCTTTGTCCTCACTGTTGTTCTTGCTACCATCTTGAGAATCTCTTTGTCAGGCTCGTTACCCATGACAACAGGAGTCTTAAACTTCTCAAGAAATTGTAGAGTTGCTCTCTTTGCAATTTCAAAACCATCAACCAATACACGTGGATGCATACCTAAAATAATCATATATCTCTTAGCATTTGATGCAAAGTAATGATGGAAAATACACCCACAGATATATATTTTTCATATTTTTCATAGGGGAAACTTAAATGAAACTTCGTAACCAATTAACAATCACACAAATGAGCAACAGGGCAAAAAACTCCCTAACCATCATCAATGTAACGCTCAGATTGTCTCATAAGTTCCCCAATGAAGAGGACAGTAGAAGTTGTGCCATCTCCACTAATGTCATCCTGTGCAACCGCCGCCCTAGCAATCATAATAGCAGTCGGATTCTGAATTTGCTGTATAGCACCAACAAACAAAACCAGCTCAGCATTCCACAAAAATTTCAACAAAAAGAAACAGGCAAATTCATTTTATTTTACCATAACAGTTTCAAACTAAACATAAATGCGGACTATTCACTAGTGACACATGCATAAATACCAAACACAACATTAACACATCAACATCACTAATAATTTGCTAAAATAGAAGTAATTGAATGTTCATACATGCGTCAAATTTACTAAAACCATTTTTTAATATATGTCACTTTACTAAAACCATTTTTAAAGTAAAAATAAGGCCTACTTGGATGGGCTTATTTGAGTTTACCTACTAATATAAGTTTTCCGACACTGTGTGTGAGACTTAATCAAAATAGCTTACGACATTTTTCAAAAATTGTTTTGAACTTATTTTTATAAATTCTACAAAACACCTAATGAAAACAACTTCTAACATATATAAAAACAATTCAAATTTATTTTATCTTGTCATAAAAATAGCTTATGCAAGCTTATTCATTAATGCTCATTTTGATAAGCACTTCTGCTATAAGCTGCAAATAAGTTGTTTATCCAAACATGCCCATAATCTTCATCTATAAAGCACCAAACCAACAAGAACACAAAACTAAATCTGTGTATAAACACAGATGCACATACACAACACTAACTAGAAAAAAATGGAAATAACTCATAATCAGTTTGGATTGGCTTATTTGAGCTTATGTTATGCCATGAGTTTTGTGACACCGTTCAAAAGAGCTTATTAAAACAACTTATATAGCATTATTCATAAAAAAAATTGAACTCATTTTTATAAATTCTCAAAAATAATTTACGAAAACAATTTACAGCATATACAAAAATAATTCAAATTTATTTCATCTCTCTTTAAAAAAAATAGCTTATGAAGCTTTTTCATAACTTCTTATTTCCAAATAAGCTGTTTAAACAACTTCATATTACATCGTGAGTTAAATTTGATAAGCACTTGTGCTATAAGTGCCAAGTGCCAAATAAGCTGTTTATACAAATAAGCTGTTTGTACACATATTCCATCGGTACACCATAAATCAAAGCAAAACGAAATCAGCAAACTAACCATTTCTTTCAAGAGAGTGTTACCATCTTTGGTGAGTTTGATATCACCAGAACCACCAACAAGCCTGATTCACAGAAAAAGAGTTAGGTTAACAAATCAAAAACTGAAATGAAAACGGAGAAAGTAGAAGAGTTATTACATTTTGATAGTGCCTTTAGGACCGAGATTGGATTTGAGAACATCTTGCAAACCCTTAGCGGCATTGATGTTCATGTGAAGTGCCTCCGATTTGTTCAGAACTTCGGCGTTAGGGTTTAACATTCGTATAGACATTTTGGCGGAAAAGGAACTGAGATGCGATATGGAATGATCAGTGTGCGTGAAGGAAGGAAGGAAGAAGAGAAGAAAGGGAGCGGTTTAGGGGTTTGGAGTTGCAGTGAAACGACGCCGTTTTTGGATTTGGGTTGCAGAAGCTATTGGGCTTTAACTGATAATGTTCACTTCTTGGCCTATTTTTTTTTTTTTTTGTTAAGGGTGTTGTAAGAAAATAAATGACGAAGAAAAAAATATTAATATGTTACTTCTTTTAATCATAGAATTATCCATTAAATTTTGTGTGCCGATTAATTATTTTAATTCAATTTTAATTTATTTTATAAAAAAAAATTTAACAAAAAGTGCATAAAATTTGTTTCATAAAATTTTATAAAACATATGTTATGCATAAAGTAGTCAAAAGCTATAAAATACAAAAACAAAACAAAAAAGATTGAATGATTTCTTTCTCCTTTTAAATTATTTCATTTTTAGGATAATATCTCTATTTTTTTTATCAAAATCAATTGAATTATTTAAATATGTAAAAATCAAAATCAGATTAAATTTGGATTATGAATTTTGAATATATTAATTAATTTTTTTATGCACTAATTCACAAAGAGGTCATCCACACTGTAAATATTACATACACATTAACACAATGTACATAATCTCACACACTATTAGTTTGGGATTTTTAGGATTTTTTTAGTTTGGGCCTTTTGGAGCTTATGTCTCTATATTTTTTCATTTTGCACCTCGTGTTCCTTCTTATTAGTTTATCTTTTTTTTAGTTTATTTATGCTTTAATATTATAAATTTCGAAAACAAAAGAAAAACATGTTTGTTTTAGTTTTTTTAGGTTATTTAATCTAATTAGGAAAAATTATCGGAAAATAACAAAATTAATTAATTTGTACATATTATTAATCTAGTCCTCGATTAATTTATCATTCATCACTTGTAAATAAATTACATCTTGTATATAAATCACTAACTAATTGTAGACTACAATTCAATTCCAAAAAGACTAAAAGAACAAAATATCTAACCAATCAAATTTCTTTTTCATCTAACTTAATTCGAAACTAAGAGCTTTTCATAAATTAAAATCAACCAACCAATTAAGAGTTGAACTACAAAAGCTCTTACTTTCTCATTGAACAAATGAAATACATAGACATAAGGTTGTGAAACCCTGTCGAGCTCACTAACAAAAAAAACTAACTTTCCCATTTTACCTTCCTTATAGACAATCTGATCGTACCTGATCAGAAGAATCGTCAAGGCAGCAGAATCTGGCTTGGAGAGCAAAATGGGGGGGGGTACCTGCAAGGTTCTCCGATGCTTAAGTTAGTAGCTATCAGAGAATGAGGGTTGAGAGTGAATAGAATAGAATACCTGACCCTCTGGTGAGAGAGGGTATTTATAGCCCCCAGCGCTGGGCCAAGGTTTCCTAATTGGGCCAAATCTAATTGGAGGCCCACGTGCTAGGAAACTGCCAGAACGCCCTTGTGCTAGGGCTGAGTCAGCAGGTAACCCACGTTCTGGATGATCATAGCGTAGGGTTCGGAGGTGGTTGACCGAATCCCCCGCTGCGTGACGCGTGGTCTTCGCGCGTGGATAACTCCCTGACGGTTACCCAGTAAATGGGCCCAATGAATTGGGCCTGCTCGGCCAGTGAGAGGAGCTGGGCCTGCTCGGCCCAGGCCAGAACAGGAGCCCCCCAAGTCATTAGTCTTGTGAGAGTGATGACTTTAGCCAAGAGGCTGGCCGAGCAAGAGTACGGATGTTAGTCGTCAACTGGGATCTCGTCGTACGACTAAGTCTGCGGGGGAAGAGGTTGCTGCTGGGTATAAGAGCCAAGGGTGGTCGGATGGTGTCCTCGAAGACTAGTCGAGGAGACGGCTGTCCCTTGGTTTCCTCTTGATATGCTTGGTTGCTTCTTGTCAGAGTGTGGCTGACAGGTGGCAGTTGTGGAGACTGTCATCATTGCAGCGCCGTTTTTAGGCATAAATGCAGACTGCGCCGTTTGGGTTTCCAAAGTTGTTTCGTGACGTGGCATCTTTTCGTGGATGGAGCTGCCTTGGGGGTGTAATCAATGATGGTGTCTCCTAGGCTGCCTAGGCTATCATGACACCCTTTGGCCTCCTTTCCCTATATAAAGAGCGAGAAGACCATTCATTCGTCACTTAACATTTTGCAAACTTACAAGACTCGCTCACAGCTCTCCACTGATCTCGCACATCTTTCCTCCGCTACTTCAAGTAAGTTCCTCGTCTCCTCCTTGCTTTTATTTAAGTTTTATGTTTTAGCTTCGAGTGCGGCGGGCAGGATTGATGAGTGTGTCGAGCAAGCTTCATGAGTTTGCCGAGTAGTCATAGGAGATCGTTATTTCTTTCATGCGTTTGTCGAGTAAGATTTGAGTGAGCGGGACAGGAATAGTTGAATTAGACGTCCAGGCTTTAGATTTAGTAAAGAATAATTTTAATGAGACGAGCGAAGGAGACGGCATGCCTCAGTTAGGGTGTGAGTTTGCCGGAGAGCTAGATGCACCTGTCGTCCATCGCTGTACGTGGCGACTTTACTTTGCGGGTGCTTCTAATTTGGTTCGTCGGTACCCGAGGGGGGTGGAATTCTTTCCTCGTCTCTTTTCCTCGCCCTTTCACTTGACTTGCGGTGGAAGGGTGGATTTGACCAGTCGAATTCACTGTTTCCTCTGCTTTTCAGGTAAATGGCCGACGAGAACAAAGACGATGTCGTCTTCGACATATCAGACGGGGATGAAGCTGTTGGTTGCTCGCAGGACGAGGGTGTTCCCGTCGTCGAGACTTCCCCGAGGAAACTTGAGGAATGGGTGGCCGTTGCTCCGAGGACGATTGCGTCGCGCTTCTCGAGTCGTCCTAAGGAAGCCTTTAACGTCATCGAGGACCTTGACCAGGACGAGGAGCCTTCTTGGGGCGCCTTTGTGCCTAAATCTCATCAGAGGATCTGCTCGCAATTCCCTGATCCCCGTTTCGCAATGTATGAGTTCGTCTTTAAGGAGGCTGGTATCCGTCTTCCCTTCACTCATTTGCAACGGAGTGTCTTCAGTTGGTTGCGCCTGTGCCCGTCTCAGCTTCATCCCAACGCTTTAGCGTTCTTAAGAGCCTTCGAAGTCGTATGTGGGTACTTGGAGGTCGAAGCGACCCTGCCTCTTTTCTTCAGAGTGTTTCATTTGCAGAGGTTGCGCGATCCGGACGGCAAGTGGAGTTGGGTGTCCTTTAAGCAGCCGAAGAAATTGTTCGCCATTTACCAGGACTCTATCAAGCATTTCAAGAGTCGGTATTTCATAATTAAGCCGCTCACTCTTGAGGTCGAGAATCATTTGTTCGAGGAACGCGAGTATATTGAGGATGGGGTGAGGAGAGTGGGCCCAGCTGCTCGGTTCCCGTTGGAGTGGCAGCCTGACCATTTCGAGCATGGGACCGACTATTACATCTTCCGGGACGAGGATCTCAATGAGCGCGATACGGGGGGGTATCAGCGTCTCGCTTCTTTCGTGGACGGGTTTAGACCGGCAGTATGTACATATCCCAACGGGGATCCCTTAGTCGAGGAAGATGGAGGTCCTATGCTGGAGCCTCGGCATATCAACACAAAAGCCATCCTCGAGTGTGGGAGTTACGGGGATGCGATAATTTTGTTAGGTGAGATAACTATTTCTTGTTCGAATAATATCCTTTCGGTTCTAACTCTTTATTTTGCAGGAAAAATGGCCGACCTGCATGACAAGATTGTGAAGATGAGGGCAAAGACCAAGGGGCCCGTCAAGCTGACCGTGAAGCGATCGCGGGTCGAGGAGGTCAAGGCGGCTGCTGCGGGTGCGCCCGACGGTGGCTCCCCTTCGTCGGTTGGGACGACTTCGGGAAGTTCTCCGGCCGGAAAAAAACAAAAGAACGAGGGGACTCCTGAACTTCGCCCCCTAATCAATGACAACCCGTCCGAGGAGGACATTGTGCTGCCCTCATGTACTCTGCACAGGGGGATCTTCTCAAAGAGAAATGTGCTGCTGGAGCGCGAGGAGGTGAGGGATATAGTCAGGCGTGATCGGGCGGCCCGGGATAAGGACTTGTCCGAGGATCTTGAAGGGATGATGAGGGTGGCCGCCCGGGCCTTGGCCCTCAATGCCCAAAGGGTCTGCCCTCAGAAGGACTATGATGCTCTGCAGACCAAATATGATGAGCTGGAGCACGAGTTTGAACAGTACAAGGATAAGTATGAGGTTCAGAGCGGCATCGTCGAAGACCTCTGCAAAGAGCGGAACAAAGTCAGGGCTTTGGAGGCTGAGGGTAGGGGTGGAAGTAGGCCGGGCTGCCGACAGGGGCCTATGGCCTAGCCTATTTATGGCCTGGCCTGGCCTGGCCTATTTAATAAAAAGGTCAAATTTAGGCTTTTTAAAAATTCTATTTGATTAAGTAGGCCAGGCTTGAGCTTTAAAAAAAGCCTATTAGGCCTGATAGGCCGGCCTATTTAGTATTACATACCTGAAGTCCAATAGTTTTTGTATTATATAATATTAGTACACAAAAAATAAAAACTAAAGGTCTAATATAATTATAAAATTTTAAAAAACTAATAGTAATGATTGAATGCCGTTTAAAGTAATGAAGAGTCAGTTTAACAAATAAATTGTATTGGTCATGTGGAGAGGTGGAAAAACAATTCACAATTTACTAGGTGGAAAGGCAATTCACAAAGAAATGGTAATGAATGACATTTTGTGTATTAAACAAGATATTATAATTTGTAAACAATTAAAACAACACAGAGCAAAGAAGAGAGAAACAAAAACACAACATTTGTTCTCGTTTGACTCTTCGAGTTCTCCACATCGCCGGTCCTTCTCCATACTGCTAGTCACCGCAAGTCCACCGCCGACTCACCGGTCTATCATTCAAGTTAGCACCCAAAGAAGCCCCTCTCACATAAAGTGTATTTGTCGCTATCGTCATCCAACAGTGTCACCGTCACCGTCATCATCACCGTCTTTTCTCAGGTAACATAAAATCTCTTTCCATTTTTTCTCACTTCCATTTGAGCATGTGGAATCAAATGATGATGTATTAATAATTATTTCATCCTATTTGAACCATGTTTAGGCATCTTTATGAATTAATTGTTGTATTTTCTAAACCATATTTTTGTTGCAATTTGTGTGTGGATACGTTTTCTTTCTGCATATAAACTTTATTTTTGCTGCAACAGTGATGTTTATACAACTTTATTCTTCATTGATAAGTAGTTTGATAACTAGTTTCATTACTCATGTTTGGTTAGTTATTAGTTCAATCAGATAAAAAAATTGATTTTTTAGGAAAAAGAAAAGAAGATAGTTACTGAAGTTTATCATTTGCAATATCTCACATCTTGAAAATAATTAATATAAATTGGATGGAGCATTGTTGTTTGATTAGTCACAAGATGAAGGTTGTTTCAGCAGAGCTATGCTATGAAGGTCTTATGACATATATTATAATATTAGTTCATTCATATTATTTTTTCTCTAAAAGTAATAATAGTTTGTATCATTTTTAACTCATTATACTTACTAAGTTATTGTATATTTGTATTGAAAAGTCATTGCTTCTTAGTAAAACAATAATAGTTCATACAACCATTTCTTAATTTTCAATTTCCTTGCTTATAACTCTTTCTACAATTTTCCAAATTCTCAGGTTTGAAAAATGCCTTCATCCAATCTAACTCCTGCTCTAGAAAATGATAATGTTCCAATAAATTCAAGTCAGCCAGAGCATAACCCACAAGTCAATGAAAATGACCATGATCATGTGATTGAAGATTCATTCCAGAAGAGGAAGAGGAAAAGGAAAAAAACTTCTCCTGTTTGGAATGACTTTGACGAAGTTGAAATTGAAGGAGGCGTGATGAAGGCTGTTTGCAGATACTGTAAATACCAATTCGCAACTGGTGGTCCAGGGGCCAGCACTAGCCATTTAAAAAGACATTCTGAAAACTGCCTGCAAAGGAAGCTCCACATGGCTAAAGAGAAGAAGCAAACTCTTATTCCTTTCCAACCTTCTAATCAGGATAATCCATTTATTGGGGAGAGATATACAAATGAGAAGATGAGAGAAATCATCGCTACTGCTATTATGGTACATGAACACCCATTTAGTGTGGTGGAGGATGAAATATGGATGTGGGCTTTCCAATACGCAAACTCAGATTTTCATAAAATCGGTCGAAAAACAGCAAGAGCAGATTGTTTAAGAATATATGAGGAAGAGAAGAAAACTTTGAAGGATTTATTGAGAAAAATTGGAAAAATTAGTATAACTACTGATATGTGGAGATCAAGTCACCAAGTGGCTGAATATATGGTTATCACTGGCCATTTCATTGATTATGGATGGAAACTCCAAAAAAGGGTGTTGAGTTTTGTGAAAATTCCTGCTCCAAGGCGTGGGATTGATGTGGCTGATGCAATTTTCAAGTGCTTGAAATCTTGGGGAATTGAGAATAAGATATTTTCAGTTTCAGTCGACAATGCTTCTTACAACGATTCTTGTTTAAAAAGTTTGAAGGAAGACTATCCACTAAGCAGAATGTTAGTTCTTGGAGGGGCATTGTTTCATGTTAGATGTTGTGCACATGTACTAAATTTGTTAGTGCAAGATGGTCTTAGCCAAATTAAGGATGTCATTGGCAAAGTTCGTGAAAGTGTGAAGTATATTAACCATAATGATGCAAGATTGAAAGCTTTTTGTGATGTTGTTGAACAAAAGGGTCTGAAAGATAGGAAGCTCATACTTGATTGCCCAACAAGATGGAATTCTACATATCACATGTTATCCGCTGCATTGAAATTCAGGATTGCATTTCCATCTTATAAGGAAAGAGAACCACATTATAAGTATGCACCTTCAACTGAAGATTGGGACAATGTTGAGAAAGTTTGTCAATTTCTTGAAGTGTTTAATCTTGCCACTCTTGTTATATCAGGTAGTGAGTACCCTACTTCTAATTTATATCTTGCGGAAGTTTGGAGGGTGAAGCAAGTCATTGATAAAGCAACAGAAGATACAAATTCATTTATGAGAGAAATGGCAGCTTCTATGAAATTAAAGTTTGACAAATATTGGGGTGAATGCAATTTGTTGATGGCTATTGCTAGTGTTTTGGATCCAAGGAGCAAATTTCATACTGTTGATATATGCTTTCCATTGATATATGAAGCTGAAGTTGCTAAAGAGAATATAAAGAAGGTGAAGAATTCATTAGAGGAGCTATATGCTGAATATGTTTCTCTAAGTCTGCAAGAGTCATCTTCTAATGAAGTCCATACTAGTGGCATCAATTCATCATCATCATCTTCGATCCAATCTCAACCTTCAGTTATCACCGGATTTGACCGAATCATGAGTATTGTGCGTGAAAAGGAAGCTGTTCCTGCAGTGAAATCAGAATTACAAACTTATCTTGATGAAGGTGTTTACATTCCCGATGGAGATAATAGCTCTTTTAGCGCATTGGAGTGGTGGAGGAACAATAGCTTAAAATATAAAATCTTATCAAAGATGGCTGCTGATATTCTAGCTGTTCCTATATCTACCGTGGCCTCAGAATCTACTTTCAGTGCCGGAGGCAGAGTTATTGATGAATATCGTTCTAAACTGAATGAGAAATCTATAGAAGCACTTATTTGTGGTGGGGATTGGCTTCGTCACAAGTATAACTTGAAACAAAAGTCTAAGGTTAAAACTTCTTCTTTTCTTATTATATTTATATAATTCTTCTTACGGTTATAATTTTTAAACTTGTTATAGTTTTTAATTTTTCTTTCTTATTTTGAAGGTGGCGGCTGAACAACATCAAGAGATCACCTTAAAAATTTGAGTCTTTTTTGATGGATTATAATGATATTTTGAATTTTCTGCCGGTGTTTAAACTAATGCAGTCTGCTGTTGTTCTTCTTGTGTTTTAACATATTGTCATTCTGTCTGTTATGTTAGTATTAGTAGAAACTTGCTTGTGGTGTAGTGGCTTAAGGTAATACTGTATTTGTGTTATGAATTTGAATCCCTTTTGAAGGACTATCATGATATTTTGAATTTTCTGCTGGTGTTTTAAACTAATGCACTGTGTTGTTTCTCTTCTAGAGATATATGATTCTGCATGTGAGTTCTAAATATCGGTGGCATTTTTGTTTACTATTTCTCATAGCCTTGTTTGTTAAATTATTATGATGCTAATTTGGGTGAAGTTAACAAGGTGAGTTAATTACTAAAGAAATAATTAATTGCTGTATAATGATTCACATTTTGATATTTAATATAATGTTGCAATATTATCTATATAAGACATACATTTCTCCAAGTTATTTAAATTTATATGACTCACTAAATATAAATTTTATAATTTTAATTTAACTAATTTGAATAACAATTATAGTTTTAATCTATAATTTATTTGAATTTTATAACTAAATTTAAATAATAGTTATAATTTAGAATTTTATAATTTTAAAGATTAATAATAGTTGTTTGGGTGGGCTTTTAAATAGGCTAAAAGGCCAGGCCAGACTTATAAAAAGGCCAATTTAGGCCTAAAATAAAGCCTATGATAGATAATAGGCCATGTTTAGGCTTTGAATTTAAAAAATAGGCCGGGCCTACTTACGAAAAGCCTGGCCTGGCCTGGCCTACTTCCACCCCTAGCTGAGGGAGAAAGGCTCCGTGAGCAAATTGCTGAGTTAGAGAGGTCTCATCTCCCTGCTGCCGAGGAGGATGAGGACGAGAAAGCCTTGGTGACCCGCTCCCAGCTTCTGGGCAAGGTGAGGGAGCTGGAGGTCGACTGTGTCGCTACTCTGGGGGTTGGATTTAAAGCCGCAGTGGATCAGCTGAAAGTCCTCAATCCGCGCTTGGTGACGAAGGGCATCGGTCCGTACAATAAGGTTGTGGATGGACGGATTGAGTCAAATCCGGAGTTCGAAGACTGGGAAGATGAGCAGGAGCCCCAGGGTGAGGACGACGGTGCCGAGGAGGAGGATGGTGATGTCTAACCAGTTTCTTGATAGTGGCCTGCGTGCCCACCGTTTTGTGGCCTGCGTGCCAATATTTTGTGGCCTGCGTGCCAAAGTAGTTAGTTGGGCGATGCCCGGATAATTTTTGTAATATTTGGATATCCCCGGCCAGTTTGGTCGGTTTTTAATATTCTGCGTTTTATGCTCCAATGTTTATTTGTGCTTATCTGATTTTATCGTTGAATATTTATGCTTGTGCTCGGCCGAGGTTTATGGCCCGGGCGTGTGGGGAACGGTCCGGGTGCGCAGAGCAGGTATGCGCTATAAGCGAGCTCGAGGCCGCGGTCGGGGCCAGGTGCTCGCGGCGTGAACGATCCCATCGCGAGCTGGGGTTCTGCCGTGTAGGTACTTCCGCGGAGGGTCTGTGTGTAAGGCCCGCCGCGTAGTCGGCTTTGCCTCCTGATAGGGGTTATCCGACTGAAGCTGTCGTGGAGCATACGCGCTTGTACCATGGCGCGAGTCCTTGCCCAGTCTTTCCTCGCGTTCGCTACGAGCGGCCAGGTAGTGTAACGCCCGTATAATTTTAATATTAATTTAATTTTATTATTGAATTAATAATTAGAATTATTAAAGAAATTGTGGAAATAATGAATAAATGAAGTTTTTGGCTTTTGGGCCATATGTGGAAATAGAAGAAGAAGGGGGGGTGATTCTCTAAAACCTTTTTCTAATTTTATTATTTCATAAACATTGGAATTGGGAAAAAGAAAGAGCGTGAAAGAAAGAGGTCTGAAGAACGAAGAACGCGAAGGAGAACGATAGAGGGAGAGACCAAGAATCCAGAATTATCTGAGGTAAGGGGGGACTCGTCTTGATTATCATCTATTATCGGGTTAGGGGTTAGTAATGCTGAATAGATGTAGAATTCGGATCAATTGAGTCATATGATAGGTTTAGGGATTGTGTCAATTGTATGATATTTGACCCCTGTGTTTGAATCTATGATGTATGTGTTGTTATAATCTCAATTGATGTGTATTTGGTGCATTACGAGACGTAATTCGTGTTGTTTGTGCATTCTAATTCTCCATGTTCGCACTGGTATGTGTTGGGGTGTTTTGGGATACATGGAATGCTGTCCTTTCTGCAGATTGGGGTTTTAGAATCGCGGTTCGCGCCGCGTACATAAGGGAGGCGCCGCGAACCTGAAGGCATATGGTAAGGAAGTCTTGTTGCGTTCAGTACGCGCCGCGAACAGGTGACCGCGCCGCGAAGGCGTTGTTCCAAATCGTTCCGCGCCGCGAACATGTGTACGCGCCGCGAAGGCGTTGTTTCGATTCGTTCCGCGCCGCGAATGTGTGATGGCGCCGCGTGCTGTTGATGTTTTGTGATTTTTTTTTTTAAGAAAGTTCAAAGAGGCATAACTTTCTAACCGTTGGTTCATTTGATGCGCCGTTTTGGGCTAAATGAACCTTATTAATCGATCTATGTGATGATGATTTGACGGGTTTTAGAATGATGATAACATATGTTGCTATTTCTTGATGATGATGATGATTGTAGCAAATATGTGCATGTTTTCGACATGATGATGATAGAATTGTGGTTGAATGATGTTAATATATATGAACATACTTGAATGATGATGATGGTTATTGAGGATGATGATGATAATGATATAAGTATGTTATATATGTTGCATTCATTCATGTGCATTGTTGATACTGTATCCATAAGGGATGTGTTGGATCAGTGAAGGGCATGATTCCCATTGTGTGGAATCTGTGCTGGCAGGGCCGTATCTGGATGATGATAGATCGGTCATGGGTTATACCCATTGGATGACGTTGGTACCACATGCATAGTGTCAGTTCATTCATATGTATGATTTGTGACATGATTGGAGGTATTCCGGTGAGGTAAATGCTGATAATGCGTTGGTTGTTATTTGTTTTGTTTTGTTTGTCTGTTTATGAAACAATTGGGTGAATGATGCAACTGTGACGTGTTATTGCTTTATAACCTTATAACATTTGTTAATTATGATGAGACTCACCCTTACATGTTGTCATTTTCAGACTGAAGATAGCGGCTGTTCGACTCGGTGAGGATTAGCTCATGAGTCAGTGTTTTTAGTTAGCGTCAGGTGTCATGCTCTGGTAGTTGTAACACTGGGAACGTTTGTTTGTGGTTTTGAATGTAACTCTATATTTATCTGTTTTGATTGAAGTCTGAAACATTTAGTAATAATGTAGACTTGATGTGGTATTTTCCGCTGCGTAGAACATGGTTTGGATAATGAATTATGATTTTCAGGTGTTCGAATGATGCATGACTTATGTGACGTGTATATTTGTTATTTATGAATTGTGATACCTCTCTACATGTTACTCTGATTTAATAATATGTTTAATTGCCGCGGGTTATTTAGAGGGGTGTTACAATAGTGGTATCAGAGCATAGTCGGTCGTTGTGACCAGAGTCTTAGTGTCAGTGTCAGTTTTCCTGTGTATACGACTAATACGAGTTATTGTCGATACTTGTTCTGACTGGATTGTTGTATTTAAGCAGAACAAATGGCTGGAAGAGGAGGAAGAAACGATGATGCTCTTGCTGAGGCTCTGGGCATGATTGCTGGTGTGCTTGGAGGAGGGACTGTAGGAACAGGGATTGGTGCTGATAGGCAACTGGGGAATTTTCAGAGGAACAATCCTCCATTGTTCAAAGGCACGCACGATCCTGAGGGTGCTCAGAAATGGCTCAAAGAGATCGAGAGGATTTTCCGAGTCATAGATTGTGCTGAGAATCTCAAGGTGAGGTTTGGTACCCACATGTTGTCTGAGGAGGCTGATGACTGGTGGTTGACAACAAAAGCTGAACTGGATGCCGGCGGTACAGCGGTTACTTGGGCTATATTCAAAAGGGAGTTTCTGAGGAGGTATTTTCCTGAGGATGTCAGGGGCAGAAAAGAAGTGGAATTTTTGGAGTTGGTTCAAGGTAACATGACTGTACCAGAGTATGCTGCCAAGTTTGTGGAACTGGCAAAGTACTATGTGCACTACAACAACGACGAAGCCAGTGAATTCTCGAAATGTGTCAAGTTTGAGAATGGCCTTCGGGATGAGATCAAGCAGGGTATCAGGTACCAGAGGATCCGGAGATTTGTTGATCTGGTGGATTGTAGCAGGATTTTTGAGGAAGATAGCGTCAAGCTGAAGTCATCTCACTCTCGCGAGTTGGTTGACAGAAAGGGGAAGAAGCCTATGGACAGAGGTAAACCATATGGTAGAGGTAAACCTGTTGATTGGAAGAAACCCAGTGGGGGAGATTCCAGTGCTCGTATCAGATGCTACAATTGTGGTGAGATGGGACATCGTAGGAATGAGTGTAAGCTGAACCAGAAGAAGTGCTTCAAGTGTGAGGAAGTGGGTCATGTCGCGGCTGATTGTAGGAAGAGGGTGGTGACTTGTTACAACTGTGGTGAAGAGGGTCACATTAGTCCTAATTGTCCTAAGCCAAATAAGAACCAATCGGGAGGAAAAGTTTTTGCCTTGACCGGGTCAGAGACTACTCCAGAGGACAGATTGATTAAAGGTACGTGTTTCATTCATGGCACACCTTTAGTTGCGATTATTGATACTGGAGCAACTCATTCTTTTATTTCTTTGGACTGTGCTACGAGGTTAAATCTTGAGATATCTGACATCAATGGAAGTATGATTATTGACACTCCTGCGTCGGGTTCAGTAACTACTTCATCTGCATGCTTGAATTGTCCGATTGATATTTTTGGTAGAGAATTCGGAATGGACTTAGTGTGCCTTCCGTTGAAAGAACTTGATGTAATCCTGGGAATGAACTGGTTGGAGTTCAACCGTGTTCATATCAACTGTTTTGAGAAGACGGTAACTTTTCCTGAAGAGAGTTGTGCTGATAATCTGGAAATGACAGCTAGGCAGGTGAATGAAGCTATCGGAGATGGTGCAACAGTATTTATGTTGTTCGCAATGATGAATGTGAAAGAAAAGGTGGCTAGTAGCGATTTACCTGTGGTGTGTGAATTTCCAGAAGTTTTTCCTGAAGATGTAAATGAATTACCACCGGAAAGAGAAGTGGAGTTTTCTATTGATTTGATTCCGGGAACCAGTCCAGTGTCGATGGCACCGTACCGTATGTCGCCGTCTGAGCTAGCCGAACTGAAGAAGCAGTTAGAAGAATTGCTGGAGAAGAAATTTATTCGTCCTAGTGTTTCTCCGTGGGGTGCGCCTGTGTTACTAGTAAAGAAGAAAGAGGGTTCGATGAGGCTGTGCGTAGATTACAGACAATTGAACAAGGTTACTATCAAGAATCGGTATCCATTGCCGAGGATTGATGATTTGATGGATCAGTTGGTTGGAGCGCGGGTATTTAGTAAAATTGATTTGAGGTCTGGGTATCACCAGATACGTGTGAAAGATGATGATATTCAGAAGACTGCTTTTAGAACAAGGTATGGACATTATGAGTATTCTGTAATGCCGTTTGGAGTTACTAATGCACCTGGTGTTTTTATGGAGTATATGAACAGAATATTTCATCCTTATCTCGACAAGTTCGTGGTGGTATTTATCGACGATATCCTGATATATTCTAAGAATGAGGAAGAACATGCCGAACACCTCAGAACTGTGTTAGAACTGTTGAAGGAGAAGCAACTTTTTGCCAAACTGTCGAAGTGTGAATTCTGGTTGGAAGAAGTTAGTTTTCTTGGACATGTGATTTCTAAGGATGGTATTGCTGTTGATCCTACAAAGATAGAAGCCGTGTCTCAGTGGGAAGCTCCGAAGTCAGTATCAGAAATTCGTAGTTTTCTTGGCCTTGCAGGTTATTACAGGAAGTTTATTGAAGGATTTGCAAAGTTAGCATTGCCGTTAACTAAACTGACCAGGAAGGGACAAGCTTTTATTTGGGATGCAAAGTGTGAAGAAGGATTCCAAGAGCTGAAGAGAAGGTTGACTAGTGCTCCTATCCTGATTTTGCCAAGTCCGACAGAATCATTTGTGGTTTATTGTGACGCATCACTAATGGGTTTAGGTGGTGTGTTAATGCAAAATCAACAAGTGGTCGCTTATGCGTCGAGACAACTCAAAGTGCATGAAAGGAATTATCCGACTCATGATTTGGAGTTGGCAGCTGTGGTGTTTGTTTTGAAGTTGTGGCGACACTATTTGTATGGTTCGAGATTTGAGGTGTTCAGTGATCACAAGAGCTTGAAGTACCTCTTTGATCAGAAGGAGCTGAATATGAGACAGAGAAGGTGGTTAGAATTTCTGAAGGATTATGATTTTGGTTTGAATTACCATCCGGGTAAGGCAAACGTTGTGGCTGATGCATTGAGTAGGAAGACTTTGCATATGTCTAAGTTAATGGTGAAGGAATTGGATTTGATTGAACAATTCAGAGACTTGAGTTTAGTGTGTGAAAGTACTTCTACTAGTGTTAAATTGGGCATGCTGAAGCTGACTAGTGGTATTCTTGAAGAAATCAGAGAAGGTCAGAAAGCTGATGTTGGATTAATTGATAAGTTGACTTTGGTAAATCAAGGCAAGACTGGTGAATTCAGAGTTGACGAGAATGGTATACTAAGGTTTGGTGATAGAGTTTGTGTTCCTGATGTTGATGAACTCCGAAAGCGTATTTTGGAAGAAGGACACCGTAGTGGATTGAGTATTCATCCTGGTGCTACTAAGATGTATCACGATTTGAAAAAGTTGTTTTGGTGGCCGGGAATGAAGAAGGAAATTGCTGAATTTGTGTATTCTTGTTTGACTTGCCAGAAGTCAAAGATTGAGCATCAGAAACCGTCTGGGTTTATGCAACCGATGTTTGTTCCTGAATGGAAGTGGGATAGCATATCAATGGATTTTGTTTCGGGTTTGCCGAGAACTGTCAGAAATTGTGAAGCTATCTGGGTTGTGGTAGACAGGTTGACTAAG
This sequence comes from Vicia villosa, assembly GCF_029867415.1. Taxonomy (NCBI): domain Eukaryota; kingdom Viridiplantae; phylum Streptophyta; class Magnoliopsida; order Fabales; family Fabaceae; genus Vicia; species Vicia villosa. Next base: position 1,651,360 of record NC_081185.1, read on the forward strand.
TCTGCACATTTTATACCGGTGAGGATGGATTATCCGATGGAGAAGCTAGCCCAGTTGTATATCGAGAAGATAGTTAGTCTTCACGGTATTCCTTCAAGTATCGTGTCAGACAGAGATCCGAGGTTTACGTCTAAGTTCTGGGAAGGTTTGCAGAAGGCTTTAGGTACTAAACTGAGGTTGAGTTCTGCTTATCATCCGCAGACGGATGGACAGACGGAGAGGACAATACAGTCGTTAGAAGATTTGTTACGTGCTTGTGTGCTGGAAAAAGGAGGTAATTGGGATAGCTATCTGCCTTTGATCGAGTTTACTTACAACAATAGTCATCATTCGAGTATTGGTATGGCTCCGTTTGAGGCTTTGTATGGTAGGAGATGTAGGACGCCGTTGTGTTGGTATGAATCTGGTGAGAGTGCCGTGATTGGGCCAGAAATTGTACAACAGACTACGGAGAAGATTAAGATGATTCAGGAGAAGATGAGAGCTTCTCAGAGTCGTCAGAAGAGTTACTATGATAAAAGAAGGAAGACACTTGAGTTTCAAGAGGGAGATCATGTGTTTATGAGAGTTACTCCTATGACAGGAATTGGTCGGGCATTGAAGTCAAGGAAGTTGACTCCGCGTTTTATTGGACCGTTCCAAATTTCTGAAAAGGTGGGAGAATTGGCATATCGTGTCGCTTTGCCGCCGATGCTTGCAAACTTGCACGACGTGTTTCATGTGTCTCAATTGAGGAAGTACATTCCAGATCCGTCCCATGTGATCCAAGTAGACGATGTACAGGTAAGAGACAACTTAACGGTTGAAACATTGCCTGTGAGGATTGAAGATAGAAGACTGAAGCAATTGCGTGGCAAGGAAATAGCTTTAGTCAGAGTAGCTTGGGGAGGACCAGCTGAAGGGAATGTAACCTGGGAGCTAGAGAGCCAGATGAAAGATTCCTATCCGGAGCTCTTTGCTTGAGGTATGTTTTCGAGGACGAAAACTCTTTTAGTGGGGGAGGGTTGTAACGCCCGTATAATTTTAATATTAATTTAATTTTATTATTGAATTAATAATTAGAATTATTAAAGAAATTGTGGAAATAATGAATAAATGAAGTTTTTGGCTTTTGGGCCATATGTGGAAATAGAAGAAGAAGGGGGGGTGATTCTCTAAAACCTTTTTCTAATTTTATTATTTCATAAACATTGGAATTGGGAAAAAGAAAGAGCGTGAAAGAAAGAGGTCTGAAGAACGAAGAACGCGAAGGAGAACGATAGAGGGAGAGACCAAGAATCCAGAATTATCTGAGGTAAGGGGGGACTCGTCTTGATTATCATCTATTATCGGGTTAGGGGTTAGTAATGCTGAATAGATGTAGAATTCGGATCAATTGAGTCATATGATAGGTTTAGGGATTGTGTCAATTGTATGATATTTGACCCCTGTGTTTGAATCTATGATGTATGTGTTGTTATAATCTCAATTGATGTGTATTTGGTGCATTACGAGACGTAATTCGTGTTGTTTGTGCATTCTAATTCTCCATGTTCGCACTGGTATGTGTTGGGGTGTTTTGGGATACATGGAATGCTGTCCTTTCTGCAGATTGGGGTTTTAGAATCGCGGTTCGCGCCGCGTACATAAGGGAGGCGCCGCGAACCTGAAGGCATATGGTAAGGAAGTCTTGTTGCGTTCAGTACGCGCCGCGAACAGGTGACCGCGCCGCGAAGGCGTTGTTCCAAATCGTTCCGCGCCGCGAACATGTGTACGCGCCGCGAAGGCGTTGTTTCGATTCGTTCCGCGCCGCGAATGTGTGATGGCGCCGCGTGCTGTTGATGTTTTGTGATTTTTTTTTTTAAGAAAGTTCAAAGAGGCATAACTTTCTAACCGTTGGTTCATTTGATGCGCCGTTTTGGGCTAAATGAACCTTATTAATCGATCTATGTGATGATGATTTGACGGGTTTTAGAATGATGATAACATATGTTGCTATTTCTTGATGATGATGATGATTGTAGCAAATATGTGCATGTTTTCGACATGATGATGATAGAATTGTGGTTGAATGATGTTAATATATATGAACATACTTGAATGATGATGATGGTTATTGAGGATGATGATGATAATGATATAAGTATGTTATATATGTTGCATTCATTCATGTGCATTGTTGATACTGTATCCATAAGGGATGTGTTGGATCAGTGAAGGGCATGATTCCCATTGTGTGGAATCTGTGCTGGCAGGGCCGTATCTGGATGATGATAGATCGGTCATGGGTTATACCCATTGGATGACGTTGGTACCACATGCATAGTGTCAGTTCATTCATATGTATGATTTGTGACATGATTGGAGGTATTCCGGTGAGGTAAATGCTGATAATGCGTTGGTTGTTATTTGTTTTGTTTTGTTTGTCTGTTTATGAAACAATTGGGTGAATGATGCAACTGTGACGTGTTATTGCTTTATAACCTTATAACATTTGTTAATTATGATGAGACTCACCCTTACATGTTGTCATTTTCAGACTGAAGATAGCGGCTGTTCGACTCGGTGAGGATTAGCTCATGAGTCAGTGTTTTTAGTTAGCGTCAGGTGTCATGCTCTGGTAGTTGTAACACTGGGAACGTTTGTTTGTGGTTTTGAATGTAACTCTATATTTATCTGTTTTGATTGAAGTCTGAAACATTTAGTAATAATGTAGACTTGATGTGGTATTTTCCGCTGCGTAGAACATGGTTTGGATAATGAATTATGATTTTCAGGTGTTCGAATGATGCATGACTTATGTGACGTGTATATTTGTTATTTATGAATTGTGATACCTCTCTACATGTTACTCTGATTTAATAATATGTTTAATTGCCGCGGGTTATTTAGAGGGGTGTTACAGGTAGCGTTAGGTTGTTTCTAACTGTAGTAGCGTCTGAGTTTTTCAGCGTTCCAAGGTCGAGCAAGTTTTTCGCCGAGAGGTTTTCGAGGTAATATGCACCGTTTTCGGTTTTATCGTAGACTCGGTACGGACCTTCCTAGTTCGGGGCTAGTTTGCCCTCACGCGAATCTTTCATGTTTCTGCGGAGAACCAAGTCTCCGATTTCGAATCCGCGTTTGATAACTTTAGTGCTATGGCGTAAGGCTATCTGTTGTTTCAGTTTTGCTTCTCGGAGGGAGGATCCTGTTCGGATTTCCTCGACCATGTCGAGCTCTTCTCTCATAGCTTCGTCATTGAGTTCCTCCTCGAGAGGTGACCCAGTTCGACGAGATGGTTCTCGGATCTCCACGGGGATCACGGCTTCGGTGCCATAGGTTAACCTGAACGGTGTTTCGCCTGTGGTCGAGTGTGGGGTCGTCCTGTACGCCCAGAGGACGCTGTGTAACTCTTCGACCCAAGCCTTTTTCGCCTCGCCCAACCTTCTCTTTAGTCCACGGAGAATGACCCGATTGGCGGCTTCAGCTTGTCCGTTCGTTTAAGGGTGTTCGACTGAAGTGAAGTGCTGTTTCGTCCCGAGTTTGGTTACGAACTCTTGGAATTTTTTGTCCGTGAACTGGGTGCCGTTATCGGTTATGATCTCCTGTGGCACCCCAAACCGAGCGAGTATGTTCCGCTTATAAAAGCGGAGTACGTTTTGGGACGTGATTTTGGCGAGCGCTTCGGCTTCTATCCATTTCGTGAAGTAATCCACAGCGACCACTAGGTATTTATTTTGGTAAGACCCGACCGGGAAAGGTCCGAGGAGGTTCATTCCCCATGTGGAGAAAGGCCAAGGCGAGGAGAGAGATTTGAGCTCGTTCGGGGGCGCCAGGTGCATGTCGGCGTGTCGCTGACATTTATCGCATTTCTGGACGTATTCTTTGGCATCTTGCTGCATGGTCGGCCAATAGTAGCCGGCTCTGAGGGCTTTCCTCGCCAGTGATCGTCCGCCGAGGTGTTGGCCGTTGATTCCTTCGTGAAGCTCTTGGAGTACCTCAAGTGCTTGCGAAGCGTCGACGCATTTGAGGAGAGGGATGGAGAAGCCTCGTCGGTACAGTTTGTTTTCGATGATAGTATACGAACAGGCTCGTCTTTTAATCGCTGAAGCTTCCTTTGCCTCAGCGGGAAGTTCGTCTTTCGTGAGGAAGTTATACACTGGGGTCATCCAGCAATGGTCGTCCCCGATAGCGAATATTTGTAGAGCCCGCGCGTTTTCGCCTATGCTTGGCCTGGGTAGGATTTCTTGGATGACCGACTTGTTTCCTCCTTTCTTTCTTGTGCTCGCAAGTTTGGATAATATGTCGGCGCGCGAGTTGTGTTCTCAGGGGATATGCTCGACTTCTGCTTTGATGAATTTTTTCATCTTATCCTTGACGAGCGTGAGGTACTCGGCGAGTACGTCGTTTTTGGCTTGGTAATCGCCGCTGATGTGGGATGCGACGAGTTGGGAGTCTGTGTAGATCTTGACCTCACGTGCGCCCACATCCTCGGCAAGTCTCAGGCCTGCAAGGAGGGCTTCGTATTCGGCCTGGTTGTTCGACGTGTTGAAAGATATGACTAAAGATACTTCGATGATGAGTCCTTCGTCGTTTTCTAAGATAATTCCTGCCCCGCTTCCCGAATTGCTTAAGGCGCCATCTACGTAAATGGTCCATTTGTTCCTGGTCGGATCCGGGGAGTCGGCCATCGAGGTCATCTCTGCTACGAAGTCTGCTAAGGCCTGAGCTTTTAATGCCTTCCTGTTTTCGTACTGTATGTCGAACTCCGATAGCTCGAGGGACCACCTCAGCATTCTGCCGGCCATATCTGGTCGGCTGAGGAGCTGCTTGATGGGTTGATCTGTTCAGACGAAGATGGTGTGGGCGAGGAAATAGTACTGCAGCCTTCTGGCCGCTATTACTAGGGCCATGGCGACTTTCTCGATCTGTTGGTATCGCACCTCGGGCCCTTGCAGGGCTTTGCTGGTGAAATATACGGGTTTTTGCCCGTTTTCGTTTTCTCGGATCAGAGCCGCGCTGACTGCCTCGTTTGAAACGGCTAAGTACAGATATAGAGGCTCGTTGTTATCGGGTCGGGAAAGGACGGGCGGTTTGGAGAGCACTTGTTTGAGGTGTGAAAGTGCTCGTTCGCATTCTTCGGACCATTCAAAGGTCGCTTCTTTTCGTAGCAGTTTAAAGAAAGGGAGTGCGTGTTGGGCGGATTTCGCGACGAAACGCGATAGTGCGGTGAGCATCCCGTTCAAGACTTGGATGGATTTTTTATTGTTAGGAGTGGGTAGTTCGGAGAATGCTCGGCATTTATCCGGGTTGGCTTCTATTCCTCGTTCGGTCAAATAGAAACCGAGGAATTTGCCTGCTCGGACGCCGAAGGTGCACTTCTCCGGGTTGAAGCGCATCTTGCAGGATCTGGCCCGCTCGAACACCCGCTCGAGATGGGAGGTGTGGTTGGCGTCCTCTCGAGATTTGACGATCATGTCGTCCATATATACCTCGAGGGTGTCGCCGATCTCTCCTCGGAACACTTTGTTCATCATCCGTTGATACGTGGACCCAGCGTTTTTGAGGCCGAAGGGCATTACGTTGTAGTAATAGTTGCCCGACTCTGTCATAAACGCTGTGCACTGCTTGTCGCTCCTCGCCATGGGGATCTGGTTGTAACCTGAATAAGCATCCATAAAAGACAATAGTTTATAGCCGGCCGAGTTGTCGACCAGTCTATCAATGTTAGGTAAAGGATAGGCGTCTTTTGGACATGCCCGGTTAAGATCGGTATAATCAACACACATTCTCCATTTTCCATTAGATTTCTTAACAAGTACAACGTTTGAGAGCCAAGTTGAATATTTGGCCTCGGAAATAAAATTTGCCTCTAGGAGGTCTTTTACAGCTTTCTCGGCAGCCTCCGCTTTCTCGGGAAACTGCCGACGCCTACGTTGAACTACGGCCTTCACGGCTGGATTGATGGAGAGGTGGTGGCAGGCAACCTCGGGGTCGAGTCCGGGCATTTCTGTGGCGCTCCAGGAGAACAAGTCTGCATTGGCTCGAAGGCAGGCCATGAGCTGCTTCCTTGGTAGATCTGGGATGCCCTTGCCGATCTTTACCGCTTTATCGGGGTTGTCGCCCAAGGGGACCAGCTCGAAATCTCCGTCGGGGATAGGTCGGACGGGATGAGTTGCCTTTGATTGCGCTTCTTCCCCGATCTTCAGTTCTTCCTCTGTAAACCGTGCATCAAGGTCGACTGAGCTGACGTTGGTTGTCTGATGCTGGTCTTCTCGAGGATGTTTGTCTTCGGCTTTTGGCTTTTTGTTGGAGTTGGTCGGAGGGGCGATCAGTTCTAGTCCCTTGACGGAGGCGTCAAAGATTCTCCTGGCAGCTTCGATATCGGCGTTGATGGTGGCCACTCGTCCTGTCCTCGTGTAAAACTTCATCTTTAGGTGGACAGTGGAGGGCACGGCGGTTAGCTCGGCTAGAGTAGGGCGCCCGATAATGCAATTGTACAGGGTTTTGCAGTCGATCACCAAGAATCTGGTTTTGACTTGCCTGGAGGCTTCCCCTTCTCCGAAGGTGACAATCAGCTCGACGTAACCCCATGGTTTGGTGGTAGCTCCGTTGAAACCTTGGAGGTCCGAACCCACATAGGGAGTGAGATGTGAGTCGTCCAGCTGGAGTGTCTGGAAGAGGTGGGAGTACATGATGTCGACCGAGCTGCCTTCGTCGACCAAGACCCGTCGGACGTCGAAATTCGCCATTCTAGCTCGGACGAGCAGGGGGATTGTGGCGTTTGGAGCTCCGCCAGGCAGTTCTTCCAGGTAGAAAGTGATTGGTTCTGACTTTCCCCGGAACTTCCGCAGCGTAGGGCCGAGGTCCGCGTTGGCGCTGAGCAACTCATCGAACTTTCTCTTGACTGAACTGATGGTGAGGGAGCCTGGATCCCCGCCGTTGGAGACGACCATGGTGAATGGGAAATTTTCCCATTTGCTGAGTGCGGTGAGGATCCCGGCTGATGGCATGAAATCCTCTGGGCGAGTGACGGACAGTGCTACTTGTAGGGGCCTGTTATCCGGTGAATTCCCTTCGTCAGAGTTTCTGTGGTCGTCCCTTCGGGAAGGTTCCCCTTTCTTTGTGTATCTCGAAAGGCGACCCTCCTTGATCAGTCTTTCAATGGCATCTTTGAGATGGATGCATTCCTCAGTCAGATGGCCGTGACTTTTATGGTATTTGCAATACTTTGATTTGTCGGTTCCCGGCCTTGCGGGGTTCGACTTCGGGGGCCTGATGTTTGATTTCTTGAAGTCGGTGTTTTGGCATTCGGCCAGGATCCTCTCCCGCGAGGTGTTCAGAGGGGTGTAGTCATTGAAGCGACCAGATGGTCCTCAGCGCTCTTTGATGTCGAGAGATCTGTCGTCTTTCCTTTTTTCATGCCCTCTCTTCGAGCCTGGGTGCTCATAATTTGAACTGCGAGCGGCGTCACTGCCTCGTGAGGCTTTGATGGCAGCAGCCTCTCCTTCCTCGAACGCGATGAAAGCTTGAGCTTTGCGAAGGAGGGCGTTCATGGAGTGGACCTTTTCAATCTTGATGGCCTTCTTAAAGTCACTGCCGGGGAGGAGTCCTCGTTCTAAGAGGTATCTCTTCATGTAGTCTTCTGTTTGTACTTGGACGGCCTCCTTGTTGAACCTGTCGAGGTAATCCCGAAGAGGTTCGTTGGGCCCTTGTATCACGGCCTCGAGATTGGCCTCTGATTTCGGTTGTCGTCGGGAGGCTGTGAAATGGCTCAAGAAGAGTTCCTTGAGGTCGGTCCAGGAATGGATGGAGTTGGGGCGTAGGTTTCTGTACCAAGTCATTGCTCCCTTCCTGAGGGTGGTCGGGAAGATGCGGCACTTGATAGAGCCCTTGACGACGTGGTAGTCCATGACCGCTTCGATGCTCCGAATATGGTCGTCGGGGTCAGTGGTTCCATCATACTGGTCCAACGCCGGGGGTTTTTCCATCCCTCGAGGAAGGCGGGCTCTTCGGATGTTCTCGGACAAAGGGCTGCGGAAGTCCTCTTCGTCGCTCGGTCTTGGTGAAGTTGAATGTCTGCCTCGCCGGGGTCTTCCCTGGTCATTGTTGGGGCTGACGCGATTATCCCGAGGAGAGGGACACTCGCAGGGTTTCAGCACAGCCTTGGAGGGGGCCCGATGACCCTGCTCGGGGGAGAGGCTTCTTGCTTCAGTGGCCTCTGGTCTCTGATTCTTCCTGCTCTTTCTTGGTGGAGAGCGGGAATATGATCTCCGACGGCGGTGTCTTCTAGGTGGTGAGCGTGAAGAAGATGAGGAACGCCGACGGTGCCTCCTCGGAGGTGAGCGCGAGGAGGAATAGGAGCGCGACCGGTAATGTCTCCGCAGAGGGGAGCGGTACCGTCGCTTCCTTTCCAGCTCGTGGATACGGTCGTCCTGAAGACGGAGGAGGCTGTTCGTCTTTTGCAGTTCTTTGAGCAGGCGGACAGTGATGGGGTCAGTATCCTCGGGGATGTTGAGCGGTTCCTCCTCTTCTACATGACGGGCTCTCTGCCTGTCGGAGGTGTGGGTGAATGAGGAAGCAGCGTGCCCGTCTCTGGCGTCGGTCTCATTCTCATTCTGGGGGTGTTCAGGCCCATTGTGGGTTCGGGCCTGCTCGTCTTCCCCGTTCTGAACGTGTCCCTCGGGAGGGTTTTGTTCGACATTCTGAACCTGTTGGAGGCCCTGCAGCTGCTGGATGTTCTGGACCCGCTGCCTCCTAGGTTGCGAGGTCTCATGTCTCGGCCTTCTCTGTCCGGCAAGGGCATGTTGTGGTTCTTCTTGCCGACGACGATTCGTCACCTCGCGGGTGGAATCTTCGATCAGATGTTCCAGGAGGAAGGGATCGGAGCTTGGGATGTTGTTGTTGTTAGCCATGACGATCGTGAAAGGTTATGCTTTGATCTTTGTTAAAGAAGGGGGAGCAAGATTCCCACAGACAGCGCCACTGATCGTACCTGATCAGAAGAATTGTCAAGGCAGCAGAATCTGGCTTGGAGAGCAAAATGGGGGGGGGGGGGTATCTGCAAGGTTCTCCGATGCTTAAGTTAGTAGCTATCAGAGAATGTGGGTTGAGAGTGAATAGAATAGAATAACTGACCTTCTAGTGAGAGAGGGTATTTATAGCCCCCAGCGCTGGGCCAAGGTTTCCTAATTGGGCCAAATCTAATTGGAGGCCCACGTGCTAGGAAACTGCCAGAACGCCCTTGTGCTAGGGCTGAGTCAGCAGGTGACCCACGTTCTGGATGATCATAGCGTAGGGTTCGGAGGTGGTTGACCGAATCCCCCGCTGCGTGACGCGTGGTCTTCGCGCGTGGATAACTCCCTGACGGTTACCCAGTAAATGGGCCCAATGAATTGGGCCTGCTCGGCTAGTGAGAGGAGCTGGGCCTGCTCGGCCCAGGCCAGAACACAATCTTTTGTAAATAAGACAATAGAAGCAGGAATAAATAGAAACAAACAAACCTATCAAACAAACACATTTACCTTAGGTTAGAGAAAGTTCTTCTTGAGTACAAGGGAGGTGAGGGGTGCCTAACACCTTTCCTTCACTTAACCGACTCCCGAACTCATATTCAGTTGTGATGACCGTCTTATCCTCCTTTTAGGGTTTATCATTATTTCCCTTGTTCCTTAGGAACGAAGAAAATATGGTGGCGACTCTGTGACTTTTTGTCGGATGCGACACTTAAGGCTTCCCCCGACTCCTTCAGTGCCCAGTAAATCTTTGGGGACAATTGTTCTAGTTCGACCAAATGGCCAAATGACTATGGTCTAATACACCTCAAATCCACTCCACTTGATCTAAAGTATAAAGCAAGTTCACACGCTAATGAGCAAAGTATGACCTCTGGTTTCCACTTTTGAATACAATCTTCTTGAATTTTGAAATGACTTTGAAGTTGGAGTGCTAACTAAAATTCTGTTCCTTAGGGGACAAATGTTGGACCAGATGTCTGGTATAACTTGTCCAATTAGTTAAACCAAATTTAACACAATATAACAACAACACAAAATTAATGTAAAAACAATTAAGAACACAAGAGAATTGGTAACCCAGTTTGATGCAATTAGACTTACGTGTGGAGGGCTTCCAACCCAAAAAACGAAATCCACTCTTCAATAAAATTAGTACAACGTGTCTTAGATGAACAAGCCTGTTGCTCAATGCCCTTCTTCCAAATTACACCTTAATGTCTTTCTATTTAGGACACCTCCAAAATACAAGAACCCCTCTCACTTTCTCTCAATCACATAGTTGACTGATGTTAATCAAGTTTGCAGTCAAACCTTCTACCGGCAGCACATCCTCGAGGCAAGGGAAACCTAGATTGACCAGTTTGCCTATGCGCTTAATTTTTCCATTTTCTCCATCACAAAAGTAACACAAATATTGGAATAGGGTTTCAAATCTTCAAGATATGTTTTTTCTACACTCATGTGCCAGGAACATCCACTATCAAAATACCAATCTTCCTTTGAGGAAACTCTAAGAGATGTGTGAGCTATAAAACTTGTGGCAAATACTATAACTCCCTGTTTTCTTTAAATTATTTATTTAATTGATTGTGTGGTTTACTTATTTATTTAAATGATTTTTATGTGCTATGGATTGATAGCTGGTGAAATCTATATGCTTATGTGATGTTTGGGGTTGGTGAAATATAGTTTATTTATTTAATTAAATAAGTAGAATTAAGATAATAGTAAATAATAAGAATTATTATTAAATAAATAGAATTAAAGTCAAGAAGGGTATTTTCGTGAATAAGAGAATAAGTAAGGGCATTATGGGGATACCTAATTAAAGAGGATTAGGTTTCTAATAAAAATGGGTTTAGAGATTTTTGGGTTAGTATGTAAAAACATAATTTTGAGAGAAGGAGGCTTGGAGGACAAGGTTGAGAGAGGAAGAAACACCTATTGATAGAGCTTGAAATTGTTGATGGAAATCCAAGATAGGGGGGAGATTACTTTAAATATGACTTCAATTGCATGATTGGGTAGGGAGAAGTCATTAATCCCCATTATATTTCTCTCTATTTTTCTTCATTGTTGAATGTTTAATGAGATGAATGAAATTAGTATGATAACATGATGTAATTGGTGTAAATGTTGTGATTTTTGTGCACTATTTTAACATGAATTTCGTGTCCCTTTGTTTGTGAATATCAATTGAGTATGTGTTTATATGTGTGGTATGAGTATGATGAATAAATCCCCAAGTCATGATAATTTGTGAAATAAATGGTTAATGAATGATAAAACGATGTTATAAACATGTTGTGATGACAAGATATGATTTTACGTGCATTAGGGTGTCTAAATCATTGAAATTAGAATTTTGAATTGGCTCTCATGGTAAAAAAACCTAGTTTTTTGTTCTGCTTCAACATGACGATCGTCACGAGCATGACGACCTAGTTGTCATGCGTCCTGAGTTAGATCACGAACATCAGCATGGTGACGAGGAGGTCGTCAGGGCCTACAGGCGAGCTTTTGTTTTTCGATCGTTAGAGGGGCGACAAGTAAGTTGGATTGGGGCGCTGGATGGGTGACGATTTGGTCGTCGTGGCTTGCAAAGAGGCGTTTTGCACTATAGGTTCAATTTTCTATTCCGATTATGATGCATTGTTGTTGTGCAATTGATGTCGACAGTTGGTTTGTGTGTGTTATGTGAATTAAATTAAATTATATGAATGATTAAACTGAGCTAGTTAATGAGGTAATCATATTGTTGTGTGATAATTATGTGATGATCATAAAATTGCAATTGTGTTATGTAGTTCAGATGTGGGGACTATGTTGGTGTTGTTGTACAAGATTAAATTACAATTAGATGTGGAATTGTAAATTCATTGTTAAGTTGTGGTTGTTGCATAAATATATACATGCATCATTTATTGTTGTTGTTGTGAAAGAGGTGAATCAAAAGTTCAAATGAGGGGACTAATGACTTGTACGGAGCTCAGATGAGGGGGGTCGGGGTTCCGATGAGGGGCCTAGTGACTTGTACGGAGCTCAGATGAGGGGGATCGGGGTTTAGATGTTGTGATTCGATTTGTATAAAGTGCCATATATTGAGTTGGTACCATATGCATGAGTCGAGTCGTTGTCTACATTGCATTACATATAGGTTGTTCAAATGGATGTTTTGGTGTAGGTGTACTATGGAGTTGTTTTGGCTAACACATATGAGTTATGCTCATTGATATATTTAATGTGTGTGAAAGATGATATCTTTGTTTACGCTACCCATTGCATTTCTTTTGCACCATTATATATTTTGAGCGCATTTCCACCCCTTTGTTGTTTATGGTGTTTTGTGCTCTTTCTTAGAGAACAAATAAGCAAGTAACTGAGTAACTGCGTTAGAGTTGAAGGATGGCGTTGAGGCTATTCTTCATTTTTCCATTTTTATGCGTTGAGAAATTGTTGCTCTGATCTGTAACACTAGGCGAGCGAGCGTTATTGTTATTTTATTATGTGATATTATTGCGAGAGTTAGATGTTATAACTTCTGATGTTTTCGAGTTGTTTAGATGTTGAAGGGTTTTTGCCATAACTAAGTTTTATCTTTAAAAAGAGAGTTATTATGATACTTAATTGATGTTTGAGTTGTTTTATGTGATTAATTTCGCTGCGATGAGCTTATGTAAAGTCAAGCATGTGATGAAAGGAGTTCATGATATAAACTATTTATCTAAATTGTGTTACAGAGTAGGATTGTGATTGTGTTTGCGTGATTCCCTAGTGCATAGTTATTTACATTCGTATTATTTACGGGTCGTGGTTTTAGGGTGTTACAGGTACCTTGGGTTTCCACACTTTCTTTGCTTGAACCTTCTTACCTCTTTTTCTTTTGAGTTTTAATTGACTATAGAACTGAGGATATTCATACTTCCTATAACAATAGGATCTTATACATCCATATCTTCCACAATGATGACATCTCCAAGCAGAGGTCTTGTAACTTTCGTATTAAGGGGACACATGTTGAACAGGTTGTTGAGACATGTGGTCCACCATCAGAAACTCAATTTCTTCTTAGGAGTGACAAACTTCTTAGATGTGATTTTGATTTTCTTGTTCATGAAGTTGGTATCAAATCCTATTTCCTTCACATTCCTGGACATCTTACCAACTTCCAAGATTTCATCTAGAATATTTGAATTATTCTTCAACATACGCACAAAATTTATCATATGTTCAAGCTTAGAATTTAACAAAGTAACTTCCTCTTCCAGACCTATGATGGTTAAGACAAGCTTCTCTTTTTTACTTATGAAGTACACATAAGGTTTACTTCTGTTGCTCAATAATTATACATTCTTCCTCCCACTTGGCATATAAAATCTTATATGTTACATTTATCTCTTCTTCAGTCATGTCTTCATCACTAGATTCACCTTCATGCTTATATGTTTCTCTTTCTCTTTCATCTCAGAATCAGTCCAAGTGATTGACAAATCCTTTTTTCTATCTCTTTAGAAAAGTAGGACATTCATCTTTGATATGACCAAATCCTTCACATTCATGACATTTCGAGGACTGATGTTAGAAACCTTATCTTGAACAATTATCCTCCATCTTTTGTCTATCCTTCTCAAAGCTTTGTTGAGCTTTATTCTAATAAAAATTATAACATATGATAGACTTTCTTCAATATCCTTCTCATTTTGATCATCATTTCCTTGGGTGTTGGATACAAAGGGTACAACTTTGTTCATCTTCTCACATCTTCCATTTATGGCCACTTTAAAGTATTTAAGAGAGCTAATGAGTTCATCAAGCTTCAAGGTGCTTAAATCTTGAGCTTCTTCGATAGTTGTTACCTTCATGAAACACTTCTTAGGCAAAGATTTGAGAATTTGTTTTAACCAACTTCTCTTATGACATTTTCTCTCCCAATGCAAATGATTTGTTGGCTATATCACAAAGACGAATGTTAAAATCAGATATGGATTTATCTTCCATCATTCTCATATTTTTAAACTTAGTTGTGAAGAGCTGCAACATCGGCATACGCAATTTAAATGTGCCTTCATGAGCACTCTTGAGAATCTCCTAAGCCATTTTAGCTTCAGTACATGCGTTTATTAGTCTGCACATGTTCGTGTCAACACCATTGGACCATTTGTCGTTTCCAAGAGCTTCATCTTCTTCATATTTGGACCAATTAACTCCATGCTTTAAGCTTGGTTTACCATCTTGAGAAGTGATCACATATGGTTTTCTACCTTTAACCACAACCTTCCAAGTTTATTTGTCCATGGATTTAAGAAAGGAAACAATCTTAGTTTTGCAAAATTACAATTGGTGCCATCCAAAACAGATGGTCTATGAGTGACCCTCCATCCTCCGCATTGTCCATTTGAACATAAAATATCTTTCCTAGAGCTTACTCAAACAGAACATAGTCCCTGCTTTGATGCCATTTGAAATTTTGTTCACAGGGGACAAATCCTGGACCAGATATCTGAGACAACTTGTCCATCTTGTTAAACCAGATTTAACACAATATGACAGCAACACATAATCAATGTAAAAACAACAAAGAACACAAAAGAATTGGTAACCTAGTTTGGTGCAACTAGAGCTGTCAATATGGGCTACCCGGCCCATATGAGCCGGCCCATATGAGCCGGCCCATATGGGCTTCGGACTTTTTAGGGCTGGGCCCAAAAAACCCATTTTTAAATGGGCTCTAATTTTACTACCCAGGCCCGGCCCTGTCTGGGCTGCGGGCTACCCGGCCCTAAATGGGCTTCGGCCCTAAACGGGCCCATTTCTATAAAAAATTAAAATTTTCTCCTTATTTTTGTAAGTAACCATATAATTGCATGCAAGAATACATTTTATATATATATATATATATATATATATATATATATATATATATATATATATATATATATATATATATATATATATATATATATATTAAATTTTATATCCAAAATTATAATTTCTAAATAATCCATATAAATTAATAATTAAAATATAAAACAACACATTAACTTAATTTAAACTATCCAAAATACATCACAAATTATCTAATGTAGCACAAATAATTAAATAACTTGTTCCAACAAATTTTAAGTTATAAATATTCATGACAATTATAATTTTATGATAATTATAACAAGAAAATGTTATAAATTTTTATAATAATTATAATTAGGAAAGGATAAATTTTAATTATATTAAAAATATTTAATTTTTTCGGGCCGGTGGGCTACCCATGGCCCATACGGGCCGACCCATATTTTTTAGGGCTTTTTAGGCCGGATGTAAATGGGCTCGAAAAATGAGGCCCAGACCCTAAAATTTTTCGGGCCAAATGGGTCGGCCCATGGGCTTCGGCCCATTTTAACAGCTCTAGGTGCAACTACACCTGCGTCTATAGAGCTTCCAACTCAAGAAAGGAAATCCATTATTCCATAGAATTAGTACAAAACGTCCTTGATGAACAAGCCCCTTGTCCAATGCCCAACTTCTTAATTCTACCATACCGTCTTTCTATTTAGGACTCCCTCTAAATATGAGAACCCTTTCACTTTTTCTCAATCACTAACCCTAGTGGTCAACATCAATAATCATAATGATAAATGTTAAATTACAACTCAACTAAACAAACCAACAACTATGCCTTATGATATGAATGTAGGCGATAGTGTGGTATACAAGAAACATAACAAATAAGGACTCAAAACTAGAAACCCTAACACAAAGAGCTACAATCAAGCTCCTGATCTTCAAGGATGGAATGAGTCTCTTTAAATAGAAATTGCTATTTGGGCTTTTCTCCAATGGACATCTGAATTGCACTCCTTGAAGTTGTGGAGATTTGGTTAAGATTTGTTATTCCAAAACAACTTCACTAAAACATTTAATTTAATTTAAATTCAAATTTAAAACTCCATAATTTAAATTTGATCTGATTAAATTATCAAATAAATCTAACTAATCAGATTGCTAAAAGATAACAACAAATTTGATTGAAATACAGTAAGAAATTGTGCTTCAAACATCAACAACACGGGCTTGCTGCCAAGAGCCAGATGTTGCACACATGTTAGAACATCGTGTCCCACATGTGTTCCTTCTTCACCAAAATATCTCGTATACTCCATGTTGTTTTGTATGATGCAGTCAATTCAAAAGGAACAACACTAACCGTATAAATTCATCTTGTACCACCGTAAAGAAGATTGGAGCAACCGTTCAAAATTATCAGTTTTTCAACTGCATCCATTTTTTAGTTTCCACACACACACACACACACACACACACACACACACACACACACACACACACACACACACACACACACACACACACACACACACACACACACACACACACACACACACACACACACACACACACACACACACACACACACACACACACACACACACACACACACACACACACACACACACACACACACACACACACACACACACACACACACACACACACACACACACACACACACACACACACACACACACACACACACACACACACACACACACACACACACACACACACACACACACACACACACACACACACACACACACACACACACACACACACACACACACACACACACACACACACACACACACACACACACACACACACACACACACACACACACACACACACACACACACACACACACACACACACACACACACACACACACACACACACACACACACACACACACACACACACACACA
This sequence comes from Vicia villosa, assembly GCF_029867415.1. Taxonomy (NCBI): domain Eukaryota; kingdom Viridiplantae; phylum Streptophyta; class Magnoliopsida; order Fabales; family Fabaceae; genus Vicia; species Vicia villosa. Next base: position 1,668,113 of record NC_081185.1, read on the forward strand.
CACACACACACACACACACACATATGAGGAGGGATATTCTTACTCGAGGAGTAAGTTATCAAGACTTACTCCTCATCATAACCATTGATTTTTTTAATCTAATGGTTAAAATTAATAACAGAATATATATATATATATATATATATATATATATATATATATATATATATATATATATATATATATATATATATATATATATATATATTGAATAAAAACAGAATAAAGTATATAAAATAAAAATAGTATAAATATTCATATACACAATAGAATATTAATGTTAGAATTAAATGATCTATAGTATAAAAACAAATAATTTACTAAAAATATAAAGTAAGTATCGTTAATTTGTTGAATAAATCAATGATTTATAGTATAAATACACATAGACTAACAAATTAAAATATCAGTGAGATTATATGTTTGTTTGCATTGGCTTATTTGAGTTTACCCAATAGCATACATTTTGTGATATTATTTGTTTGAAAGAACTTATGGAAACAACTTATGACATTGTTCATAAGATTTTTTTCATCTTATTTTCATAATTTCTTCAAGATAACTAAGATTTATTTTTATATTTTAATTCAAAGTACAAAATACAATATAATAATAATAATAATATTATTCATATTTATTTAAATAGGTCGACCTCATAGGTTTAAAAGACTTTTTATATGGTCTTTGGCCTAGCCTTTTTAGCTAAATAGGCTTATCAAAAAGCCTAGACCTTTTCTATTTACATGAAAAACCTGACCTAACCTAAGTCTATGTAGGCTGGGCCATATGCCCCTGTTAGTTGGTCTGGCTTATTCCCATCCCTATCTCCATCCAAGAATATTTACTTTTATATCAATCTTTACAACATTTTGTTATCACTTTTCTTATATATTCTTCGTATATAGCAAACTACATGAAGGAAAGTACAGTGAAAAAAGTAGGCACGCAAGGTACGCGGAGTTTTTTTTTTCTTTCTTTATGAAAAAGAAGATCCATTGCTATCAATGATCAAAGATAAACTTCTCATGTCTTAAAAATATTGGTCAAACTAGAAAACATCTAATTAAAGTATTTTCATAATTTGCCAAAGAGTGAAATAAAATACAAAGGAGAGACAATTTTGTTTAATTATTTGGTATCTCAACACATCTACTTGAATTAAAAAAAAAAAAGACAATTTTTAATTTCTTCTAAATTGTCAAACATGTTTTGGTTAATTTTTAGATTCAACGATCACTAGCTTAATCATAGTATAAATTTTATTTTCTATAGTATATATAAAATTCAAATCAAGCTTAAACAGTGTTAAATATCATTTTGTTGTCTTAATAACCGAAAGTATAGCTCTACCTAAATCCAAATAAATAACGTTTTTCTTTCATAGCTTATCACTTCAAAAGTAAGGAATGTACCAAGTAGGACTTTGGTACATGGAATGGCAAAGTGTGCTTAGAACAAACTTGGACTATAGAAAAATTATCGAATATTCAACAGATTCTATGATTTTATTCCAAGAATCAAAATCTCAAGCAATTGTTAAACATCGTGGCGGTACATGATCCAGGCAAGGGGAAGTACCTTTAAGAAAACTCCAATCTTTTTATAGATTATGAAGTGGAACCCACAAAGAACAATATGAGTCATATTAACTTGATATAGTTAGTTTTATATTGTGACAATGGTCAATTATTCTTTTTATCTACAGGTTCATGTATGACCTTGATTTGATTTGTGAAAATGAAGGATTGGTTGAAAAATAGTTACAAGTGTAAGTAGTAAGTAGTATAGAGAAATTTCATATAGGTTAGGAACGTGGAGACTTGAATTTTTATAAGTGGAAGAACGCACTCACCTATTACTTTAAGGTTTTAGGGGAATATATGGTGTGTCTCTCACAAATATGCGTTGCTTCTAAAGGTAGTTTCCAAGTGTAAAAATGTTCCTCGTTTGACCCCCCGAATTGCGCCAGGGTTGTAGCAACATTACATGACGCATTCGGGAGTGATTAAGTGTGTAGTAGTTAATAATAGGTGATGTTATAACAAAATTTAAGGATTTTGTTCTTAATCTTGACCAAATTATTGAAGGAGTCAAGACGATTGTGTAAAGTCTCATAACATCTCGAATCACTCGAACTAGACGATTGTGATTAAGTGTGGAGTAATTAATAATAGGTGATGTTATAACAAAATTTAAGGATTTTGTTCTTAACATTGCATGATCTTGAGCAAATTATTGAAGGAGTCGAGATGATTGTGTGTAGTCTTATAACATCTCGAATCACCCGAACTAGACAATTTTACAATGTTTGTACATGGTAGATGTTACAGTGACGAGAGGCATAGCAAAAAACACACAAAAAACATAAAGAATGAAGAAACTATTAGGTCATCAATTCGGGGGGGTTCACCATGAGGGAGCATTTTTCATTGGGGTATTTCTTTATAAGCAATACACCTTGTGAGAGATACACCACATATTCACCAAAAACCTTAAGGTGATAGGTGTGTGAGTTCTCTCACTTATAAAGTGCTCAATCTCCACTTTTATAATCAATGTGAGACTTTCTCACACTTGTTTCTCAACACTTCCAACTCACACTTGTTTTTCTCAACAGAAACAAGTCTGTAAAATCGCCCCACGACCAGATGGGATCATAGCACGATGCATGCAAGAACCTAAAGAAGAATAAGCGTGTGAAAATCTTCTCACAATTGGTTGAGATTATGGTGGGATTTAGTATCCAATTGTGTGATGCCAAGTGAATTAAATGAAATATCGTTGCGCAATGTGTTGGTAAATATTGTTGATTCATCGTGATATTAGGGAAGAAACTTTAGTAAATTAATAATTAAATAGAGAGAAATAAAATATTTGAAAATACTTTAATTTTAAGATCATAAATTTCTCAAAATTAATTTAAAATTCACTTCTTCTAAATATAGCTGTACATAACACCCCTCCCCCTTCTATAACCTTAGTAACTTTAATCATTGTTGCGCTGAAATTAGAATAACCCATGTGTATACAAACTAATAAATATTACAATTTGAAGATGATTTGGTACACTTGTCAAAAAGTCTATTCAATTTTTGACGTCTCTGCCGGAGTTTATTTGATTAATTTCAACAAGGAAGTTAAAAAAAAATGAATTAACTTTTAATTTTGTTTAACGGTTAAATCCAAAATACCAGAAAAGGGATTTATTCATGTTGCTTTCTTTTTATTTGTGAAATGCTACTGAAATATTTTTATATCAGTGTAGGCGTGGTAAACAATATAGCATATTAATATTTGATTGAAGAATTGAGAAAACCGCAAAAGCTAATTGGAAAGTACCTCAGATGGAAAGACCATAAGTAAAAGAAAAATGAGCAACCATGGAAGAGACTAATTAAGACAATGAATCCATGCATTAGGATAGATCGATGAATCAATCGCTGCCACCCATGTGTATCTTAGGAGATTTTGGTAGAATGATCAATCGATGAAAGATCACTCGCGGATTCCAGTCATCGAGTTGAGATGCCTTCGATGTCAAAAATTAAGTTCTTGCATATCTAAAAGATACATGATATAACGAGGGATTAGTTTAGGATCCATATGAACTTTTGATAAGGTTTTATGAGACATGTTCATTATGTTATCCAACTGAAGTAATTAAAGATAACAAAAGTTAAGATTGTTCACTTTCACCTTAACTGAACGAGTGAAAGAATGGTCGAGTTCCTTGACAAGTGGTACCATCTGTAGTTCGGATAAGCTAGAAGAAAAGCTCTTGGAGAGGTTCTATCCGATTAGGAAGATCGTAGATAAGACGAAGAACATTAAAAATTTCAAACAAGGTGATGTTCAATCTCTTTATGACTCATATGAGAGGTTTAAGTTAATGTTGAAGAGATGTCCATTACATGATTTAGATGACATGGTACAAGTACAATACTTTACACATGGTTTTAAAACTCACACATGTATGCTCTTTGATGCCTTAGCTAGAGGCAGTGTGAGGAACAAATTATAAACACAAGTGAAAAAACTCATAGAGAATATGACCCAGAATGAATATTGTCACTACAACAAATTTTACATATACCTATAGAGGTCTTTAGTAACAATATTTAAAATTGTAAGTATAAATATTTTATACTTACAGGCGAGTACAATGTACAGTGGGTGTAGGAATTATACTCTTTAGAGGTTGAATATGTGGTTTTGGTACAACACGCAATGCAATTTATGGAATAAATAGTAATTAATTATTATTAATTATTACTATTCTACTAAAAAATTCCTTCTCGCGGGTCAGTTTCTAAAACCCTAATATCACACTCAATTGAAAGATCCAAAAACACATTCAACCCCTAACTATCACTGTTTTTCAATCCCTTTTATCCATTCACGGCCAATCATTGCTACATCCTTTCAAATACTCCCCTCCCGGAGCCTATTATATCTTTGTTCAACCGCTAGCAACCTTTAGCATTGACCCTCCTTTGTATGTGGCCAACATCAAGCCTTGAGAAACTATTCTACCTGAGAGCCCCCTATTTCATCACCAACCTCGATCTGTAACCTAAATCCTAATTTGTGACAAACCTATCGGTATGCGGCTCACCACCATTGTAGTTGGATTTTTTACTTCCATAGAACGAGCCCTCCAACACCACTGTCGCAATATTTTGTATATTCGTAGCCTTCACTTTCTATGAATTTTAAGTTAGTAAGGGTTTTTAATTTGAGCTAGAAATATTTTAACTCACCGTGTTCATCTACAATACTTCATTGGGTTAAATGGAAAGTGATAGTTGTTCTTTTGTGATGGAAAATTGTTGATTTCCTTGCTAAGAAAGATGAACACAGTGAGCCAAAAGAAGCCAAATATAAGAGTAACTTTTAAAAATGTAATCCGTTCTTCCACACTTACAATCACGGATGGAAAAATCATCCTAATTTTAAGTGGAACATCAATTAAAATCAAACATCAAATCAAAAAGCATCTAAAAAAAATCAACAAACTTATAACCAACCACCAAAGAAACATTCTTCTCTATAATAAACTCTAACTCAATTCATGAAGATGATTGATAGAAAGAAATTTTAAAGCAATCGAGAATAATTTAAATGAAACCTTACTTAAAAATTTAAATTTACATGACTAAATACACCCCATTAACCCTTAAGCGAAAGTAACTACCTAAATAAATTTAGGTTAAATTACTCCTAAGGTCCTTTATGTTATTTAATTGTAACAGTTTGGTCCTTCAGGTTTTTTTTGTAACAACTTGGTCCTTTTGGGTGATATTTGCCTCCTTTTTCTCTCATTTTAATCATTTAGAAATGTTTATTGTTGTGTTTTTGGAAGCACTTCATCATTTTTACATCCTTCAAAATAATTGCATCCACAATTAGAACATTTTTTCGGTTAAAAAAGGATAATGGTGCACACATTTGATAACATAAAGGACTTAATTTTAGGGAAAATAACATGAAGGACTAAACTGTTACAATTAAATAACTTATAGGATCTTGAGAGTAATTTAACCATAAATTTATGATGTCAAAGTATTAATTTTTAAAGCTTACATGAGAAGTAAGGAATGTACCAAGTATGAGTTTGGCACAGGGAATAGCAAACTTGGACTATAGAAAAGCTTTCAAATATTATGTAGGTCCAATTTATAAAATTTTATTCCAAGAATCTAAATCTCATGCAATATTTGTTCAACATCTAGGTGGTACATGATCGTAGTGGACTGAGGCACGGGGAAGTACCCTAAAAACTATCCAATAACTACCATAGATTCTGCAATTAAACTCACAAAAAAATTGCTTCATATGTGGCAAATAGTCAATATTCTTATCATCTATAAGGTATACATATCCTAAGACATTTGCTCATCACTTTTCCAACGAGATTTATATGGAACATCATTAAATAAAACCAAAATTTAATTTGAGACCAAATTTCATCTGTAAAAAAATTGATCAAACGGTTATATTAAATAATATATATATATATATATATATATATGAGGAGGGATCAAATTACACCCGAATAGTTACACCACGAGTTACACTCGTTCAATAACTACATCTCGAATTAATATTTTTTAATTTTAACCGTTGGATTGAAACATAATATCATATAGATCATACCTATAAAGTTTGAGCTTAATCTATAATGATTTACTATGTCATTGAATCACATCAAAATTAACGTTATATGAAAGCTCATTTTGACGTTAATCTTTGGATATCTTGATGATATAGTAAATCATTATAGATTAAGCTCAAACTTTATAGGTATGATCTATATGCTATTATGTTTCAATCGAACGGTTGAATTTAAAAAATATTTATTCGAGATGTGGTTATTGAACGAGTGTAACTCGTGGTGTAACTCTTCGGGTGTAATTTGATCCCTCCTCTATATATATATATATATATATATATATATATATATATATATATATATATATATATATATATATATATATATTCTATTTTTTCTTTAAAAAATAGGTTATTTATTTAGTACTATTAACGGTTTAGATTTGATGTCAAATTAAACTTTGACACCTTGGTGTCATTTGATCTTATTCATATATAAGAATAGAATCAAATAACACCAAAGTGTCAAAGTTTAGTTTGACATTAAATCTTAACCGTTAAAAGAAATGATCAAACGGTGATACTAAATGAAATAAAATAATAATTAAAAAATATATAGCTTATTTTTCTCCAAAAAATAGGCTATTTATATAACCGTTTAATCGAGTACTATTAACGGTTGAGATTTGATGTCAAATTAAATTTTGACACCTTGGTGTTATTTGATCATATATATATATATATATATATATATATATATATATATATATATATATATATATATATATATATATATATATATATATATATATATATATATATATATATATATATATATATAGGGCATATCATATGAGAATGACATATTTATATGAGAATGTGAGAATGAATCTGAACTATTGGATTTTAAAATAAATGGTGGAGATTATGAGTGAATCTTTTTTTTCTCTCTCCAGTATCTTGAAATAAATGAAGTAGGAGAGAGAAAAAAAAATTCACTCATAATCTCCACCATTTATTTTAAAATCCAATGGTTTGGATTCATTCTCATATTCTCATATAAATATGTCATTCTCATATGATATGCCATATATATATATATATATATATATATATATATATATATATATATATATATATATATATATATATATATATATATATATATATATATATATATGAACAACATATGCATGCAAAGCAAAGGTCAAGGAATCATAAATGTGCCAGTGGTAACCCAATAAAAGTTCCTTTCACTTCCATATCAGATAAGAATAATGTTTAACCTAAAGATTCTCTCATTCAATTAAGATTCCTTGTTTATTTTCATAAAAATATATATATACATGAGTCAATTCTATGATATCTCAAATTCAAACTAGAATCTTCATGAGATTGAGCTTCACCACTTGTTTCACACAAGATCATGAAAAGATAATACCTTTATACTTTTTTCATTCTCCAACCTCTATAAAAAGGTCTAAACCCTCACCCTATTATGCCATCACAAACAAAATATTTCACTTCAAATTTCCATATTTTTCATCATGACTAGTACTACCATTTCATTCAACCACAACAACCAAAAACCAAACAACATTCATCACCAAAAAGGACTCATCATTGAAGAAATTGAAGGACTCATAAAAGTCCACAAAGATGGATATGTAGAAAGACCTCAAATTATCCCCAACGTCTCATGCAATTTTCCATCACAAAATGGTGTCATTTCAAGAGACATTACAATCAACAAAGAAACTAATTTATGGACACGTGTCTATCTCCCAACATCAACCTCTCATAATAACAAAATGCTTCCTTTGCTTGTTTATTTCCATGGTGGTGGATTTTGTGTTGGCTCTACTTCATGGATTTGTTACCATGAATTCTTAAACAACCTCGCTTCAAAAGCGAATTGCGTTGTTGTCTCGGTTAATTATCGTTTAGCCCCCGAAAATCGTCTTCCTTCTGCTTATGACGACGCTTTCAATGCTCTCATGTGGATCAAACATGAAGCGTTGTATAATAAAAACCAAAGTTGGTGGTTGAAACATTGCAACATTTCTTCTCTTTTTCTATGTGGTGATAGTGCCGGAGCTAATATAGCTTACAATGTTGTTGCTACGCGCTTAGCATCAAATTCAAACTCAAATGCGTCGCATTTGAATTTGAATCCGTTATTTTTAAAAGGTATTATATTGATCCAACCTTTTTTTGGAGGAGAAGAAAGGACGAATTCTGAGAAAAATCTTCGTCAACTACAAAATTCGGCGCTTAGTTTATCCGTTTCAGATACTTATTGGCGATTATCGCTACCTATTGGAATTTCTGTTTCGCGCGATCATCCATATTGTAATCCTCTTGCACCAAGTGGAATATCTAAGATGAGAGATTTGAGGGTTCCTTCTATTATGATATGTGTTTCGGAATTGGATATACTTCGAGATAGAAACTTGGAGTTTTCGAATTGTTTGGTTAAAGCTGGGAAAAGAGTTGAGACTTATGTTTATAAAGATGTTGGACATGCTTTTCAAGTGTTGCATAATTATCAACTTTCTCATGTTAGGACTCAAGAAATGGTGTCTCATATCAAGAACTTCTTGAATCAATAATTTCTTGTTATATGCACACATGTTTCTAAAAAAAAAAGTAGATGCTTGAAGCTTTTCTACATGTAACTTATGTGGAAAAGAATTCATAAAATAAATAGGGTCCTTGTTTCTGAATATTTTTATTCTTTAGAAATATTGCCTTTAACGAATAAGTGGCCAGTTCCAAATTCGGTTATTTCAAAGAGGAATGTGACAGTCAAAGCAATCTTTAAAAGGAAAGATGCTTTACAATAAGATGTAATGGTGGCATACTCACATAGGACCATTATGGGAGCACTTAATACATTATTGGCAATATGGAGTAAGACTTCAATCATGCTATACATTATTGGCTACATGGAGTTAGACTTCAATTATAGGGGGCAATTATAGTAAAGCACTTTTGAAATTATTGTCTAACATACACTTCTTTGCTTACACTTCTTTGCTTTTTTTTTTTTTTTTTTTATAACCAGTAATAAACTCGTGCATACGCACGGGTTTTGTTCTGTTACACGCATTTGGATACATTATTTATTTTAAATAAAATATTAAAAAAGAAAAATAATATTTAGATAAATAATTGATTATGTCGTATATAAAAATATTTAGATCAATAATAAATCTTTTCCCGTATACTATTTTTGGATCAAAAATATCATTTATCGTATATAAAATATTTAGATCAATAATAATTTTTTTTTCGGTATACAGACTTCATTTTTGTATAGGTATCATTTACAAAAATATTTGGGTCAATATTTAATTTTTCGTATATAAACAAATTTAGATCAATAATAAGGGGAAGCACTTTTGAAATTATTGTCTAACGTACACTTCTTTGCTTCTTTGATAATCACACTATTTAACTAAAACAAAACAAAAAACAAAAAACTTTTCACGTTTGAAAAAAAAATGATGTCATGATAAACATGGTTTTAAGCTAGTGAAGTGAAACTTAATTCATCTCAAATCTACTCTCTTTTTTCAAAGTATAAATGTCAGTTCACACAGAAAATAATGTACATTATCTGATCTCCAATTTTCATTATACTCGTTTTAAATCTTGAAATATCTTGCACGTTAGAGTCCCAACCTTGCAGATCCACCCCGCACTGCCGCACTGGAAATTAGCTCAACCTGCTTGAGATTCCACGTCAACCGATTAGATCTAATTTTGGTTCCTAAATGTAATAGTGACGCCGTCTGTGGGAATCGCCTTCTATTTCCTGCGAAATTCCATTATCATATCCATCTCGATCTGAAATCAAACCTTTACCAAAAACTAAGGGAATGAAGAGGGTAAATTCGGTAGTCGTGTCCAAGATACTTAGTCCATCTCTTGAATTAATCATTCACCAGTTGGCACTGATCGACGAGTTATGCAGTGTCGTGTCATTCAATACATGCCCTTTGTAACACCCCAAATCTACCCCGCAATCAAAAGGAATATCAGAGTACAAAATTTCAAGCGAATAGAACATAACGATTCGGAGCTTCACATTTTAAACAACAAATTCACATACGTGTAACATGCTCAATTACTTAGATACATAACACACATGTAGGAGAACAATATCGAAATCATTAATCGTTGTCAGCCAATCAAGTACTTGCATCGCAGCGGAAAATCATATGTCAACAACAATACAACTCATAATATCACGGCCAAACACGGCACAATACATCTAAAAAGTCTCAGCATAACATAAGGACAAAGTTTAACAAGGACAAACACAAGAAGCCAAAACATAAACAAGTAATCCAACGTTCCCCGAGTGCTACGTATCAGAGCATCGACACACACCGACTCGAACTATAGGTACACGACTACTCCGCGTCATTACCTGCACATTATCAACGGAGGGTAACATTCAAACAGAAGGGGTGAGATATCATTCATTATAAAGAAGTGTATGATAATATTCAAAGCGGAGAAATAATCATACATCGGTCACCACTTCTCAACATATATCACTTACTACTATTCACATCATTCAACATCTTACCGACAACAATAATATCAATCTCAATTAAGGCATACCTAGTCGATTATCACATATGCTCAACGAAACAACCATCAAATCGACACAAGATAACATTCATGTTATGCACACATAAATATTCAAATACGACTCATCATACGACTTTACTTATGCAACTCGAACAATGCAAATGCATGTGGTACTATTGGAGTAAAACTCTCGTCTCAAACAATTGCCATTGGGCCGTCTCAAACATCCGCCGCAAGGTCCGTCTCAAACATTTGCCACTAGGGTCGTCTCAAACAATGCAATGAATGTGACTCAATGATGCACATTCACAATCACACTTAACGACATAATCAACTCGAACAACATAATTTACGTAAACGACATGATCAATTCCGGATATCCAATGTCAACAAAATCCAATTCAAGAAAGATTCCAAGGGTTTTCAAAGTTATACTAAGCATATTCAATAGAAAGACATCAATTAGGGCTTCACGTAGATCCAAATGGCACTTAAAAAGGAGTTACGGTTCAAAAGTTACATCATCTCAAAGTTTAGAAAAGGTTCTGCAAAACAGGGTTCGCGGCGCCAACAAAGTTCGCGGCGCGAACTGAACGAATCCAATTTTCCTGAGTTTCTGCCAAGCAGTTCGCGGTGCGAACTGGCGATTTTCAGAAAATCCCAAACACAGAAAACAGCATACGAATCTCATCCCAAATCCCCTAAACTCAACCCAATCAAGTTGGAAAACACCAACCATCACGAACAACAATAGAATACATGTTATAAACACAAATATAACACATATTATGGATCTTCTAACATCATAACATCATCAAACATCAATTAAAACACATTTCAAATCATAAATTCATACATTGGTTCATAAACCCTAACATCTCTACACACAACTTCCATGGATACAAACATACAATCAAATCCCACCCAAAACATCATCATACATCCCTTTAGCATGAAAGAATCCCACCCTTACCTTAGGTTTGGATTGAAGACAACTCTAGCTTCAATATTGAGATTCCCCTCTTTCTCTTCACTCTACTCTTCTCTTCTTTCACAACTTTGTCAAAATGAGCTTCTAAGTCTAAAACCCCTAAAACCCTTGTTTTGTTTAACTTACTATCTTTCTCATTACTAATGGGACTTAAATCACACCCTACACTTACTAATGCTACCTTAAGCCCAATAACTCTCCTAACTTATTAACTTATATTATTTACGATAAAACCCCACAAATAGCGCCAATATCGCACAAGCACTCAATTAACACATAATTTAGTAAAACAAAACACATATCATAGCACGACATGATTGAATAAAACACGTAAACTAAAAACGGGCGTTACACCCTTCCACATATTACTTTCTACATGATAGACACTAATGTTCAGCAAAGTAGAGATCAATTAGAGCTATGGTTTTTAGATTGCAAAAAAATCAACGAAATTCCAAACCCCGAAATCCCTATAATTCTCGCAATCACCAACAGTAAACGAAACCTAACTAGATTCGTCGTGAATGAAGAAAGATCTTGCAACATCTTTTACATAGACACGTTGGAATTGTTAGACATCGAGCAAACAGATCTTAATCCATATCGCGAGGGAGATCTGTTAGCTTTTAAGTATTCGATAACTCACCACAGGAAGTGATATATCTGATAATGATGATTGGAGAATGAGTGTACGGGAGAAGAGTAATTCTCAACTTCCTTGTAATCTCGTGTAAGAGTGCCTTGAGAGGATCCTGGGAAAAAGGAAGGTTGGTCAATGCTAACGCCGACCTTAATGAGTGTCGTACCCCAATTTTAACCCTCTCATTTTATTCATTTCATTAAGTTTGGGTAGTTTCAATTTTCTTTAGCATAGCTCATAGCATTCACAATCATCTGACAAAACCATCTGGATCTTGGCCTTAGGATTATTTTCATTGGTTTTCAAACATGCATTGGAGTTCATTCATCCATTATAGAAATTATAGGTTTTGTTTCTTGCATTATAGGTTATTTTTTAGAAAATCAAAGTCCATTTGTAAATCCATTTATATCCACTTTCAATCCATTTTTCCATTTTAAACCAAAACCAATTATCTATTAATTTATCCACATCCAAATATCTTTTTCAATATCCAAAACTTTTCCAATGTCTATTCATTTAGGTTTTTGGATCCTTTTCTTTTATTATCCATTTTTTTCTTTCCATATCCAAATACCTCTTTCATTATTCATTCAAAACCATATTAAATCTATTTTTCATTCCATTTTTGTCCATTTTTTTCTTAACTCATTTTTTATTTTATTTTAAAACCATAGTTTTTATCATTAAAATCATTTTTAAGTCATCATTTTTATTATTATTATTTAGTTTCTCTTTTACACGTTTTGGTCTTATAATGAGAAAAGAGCAGTTTCAATAAAAAACAAATAATTTATTTTTATCTGTGCATCCATAATACATGTATATATTACATAACCATATAATACTATTCACTTTTCAATATAATACAATTTGTGTTTGTTGCAATTATTTGCTGTTTTCTATGTGATTCTTGTTCATATATTGGCGCGTCCATGGATTCATCATGTTGGATTGAATTTGAATGTTAGGGTTCAAAGTGAGGCGGTACGTTTTACGAATTTGGGGTGGTTGTTTGATGAAACTGAATGAGGTTTCTTGTTTAGGGCTTAATATTGGTGAAGATTTGTATATAAGGCTTCATGTTTGATTGAATATTTGTTCTTGGCTGCCATGGTGTTTTGTTGGTTTCTGCAGTAAGAGAGAACAAGAGCAAACAAGGAAGATGAATGGGAGTTAGAGTATGCAATTGAAACTTGGTTTAAGTTATTTTGTTGTTCAAGCATGTTGGATCTGAATCTGCCTCGACCCAGACCGGTCCATATTGGATTTGTTTTTGTTAGTTTTTTAGCTTGGGCCTGCATAGGCACTTACTCTTTACCACTTTAACTTTACTAAAATTATTTCTTTTGTTACCTAAACTCCCTTTTTTTCATATTATCTTATTATTTTAATTAAATAATAATTTACTAAATCCCAAATAATTAATTTCGGACAACTAATTCACTACTTATGGAATAGAGTAAAGGCGTTGGACAACTAATTCATTTCGGATTTTTGGGATTAAGCCTGATATGAATCAATTAAGAATTGCATGAGGTGGTAACCCTAATACTCTATTTCACAATTTTTTGAAATTGGCTTGGTATTATGAAATAGACCTATGGTGTCTTAGCTTAAAGAGATGAACTCGTTGGTTTTCATAGGTTGAAAGGCCAAAACGTATTTCAAGAGGTCGAGAAAATGTTTGCCAATCAATTCATTTGTGGCTATGAAACATCCACTTATATCATCCTAAGGCATCCTCTTTCATATAGAAAGCAACCATGAGGAGATAAATTTTTAAAGGAATGTTATAAAACGCAAAAAAATGTTTTGCTTAAAAAAGCCACTCTAAAGCATCAATCCCAAGGGTGTTGTTATTCTGCAGAAAAGAGGAGAATAATTGATTTTGTTGAGTGTATTGTGGTTGAAATGGGGTGATTAAAACATTTGTAATAGTCGAGTGAACAGAGTCTAAAGTAAGTTGGGGTTGGGGAAAAGAGAGTGTAGATGGTGGTGGTGGAGTGCATAGTTGAATAGTGGGCATTATTCTGCTTGTGTGGGTGAGAGAAATTGGTAGGCGTATATGCATAAGTGGGAAAAATGTTGATTACAACATTTTCACAGTTAGTGGGGTTCAAGGGTGAGGAAGGTATACATGCAGAAACTTAGTTCCATGAGGAGGAAGGTGGCATGACAATACATGTAATGCCATATTTCTCGTATTTCTATTTTAATCTAGTTACGTTGCTTTTTATTAATTAATTGGGTGATTTAATTATTTATTTTAGTAATATTTTGTATTATGTGATTTTATGTGATTTATTGGGATTTAGTATAATTTGATTTAATTTATTTAATAGAATAATAATTAAATAAAAGAAAAATGAGGAAATAGAGATAGTAGAGCTGAATTAAGAATTATTGCAAAATAAGGGAAATGGTGAAAGTAGAAGTAAGTGGAGAAGTAAGAGTGTAAGCAAGGGAATTAATAATATTAAGGATAAATAAATAGGAATAGAGAGAAGAGTCATTCTACTAATAAGTAGAAACTTTTGGAGTTTGGAGAAAAATAGGCTAGTGAGGCAATAGGAAGAACGGGGCTTGGGAAAGAAACTACCATAGCTAGAGATTAAATATTTGCTAGAAATTCAGGTAAGATGGAGATTAATCTATTATGGGTGTATATTGATTAAAGGGCAGAGAGGAGTCTTCACCCTCTTGTAGGTTGATTTTCCATTGTTTTGTTGTTCATGAATTTCTTGTGTGTCTATGAAAAATTCATGATATATATTATGTTGATATATGGATTTCATGCTCTAAAATTATGCTGAATTTGTACATGATATGTGTTTAGAATTCTGAGAGATTATATAAGGGTGTAATGAGAAATTGCTTAACTTTTCTCATTACGGTTGTCAAACCTCGAAAGCTCGTCACTCTTTCTTTCTCTCTGGTCTGTGCTTCATTTCCCTTTGGAATTTCAATTTACAGATTCTTCTCTCAGAAACAGCAGCGCCGTCTCGCATGAAGAACGCTCTTCCAGCAAACAGGTATAACCTATTAAGTTAATAACAAGTACACTTTTGCTACTATTTAATAAAAAGCCAAATAATTTATAGTTTTGTCTTATTTTTAATACAAATTCCTTTCAACTTAGGACAATACATTCATCAGAAAGAACTTTTTTTCTTATTATCTTCATTCCAAGAAATTTTCATTTTTTCTTGTTCTATATTGTTGATCACCATTTTAGGAAAATAAGAATCATCTTCAACATCATCCCACACTTCTTCTCTTTGGGCTTCAAGATGTGCTTGCATACAAATCTTCCAAATCATAATATTCATCACAGAAGAAATGAGGCTTATTGTTGCTACCACCGTCTCTAAAAATTGAAATCACGGAAGCCATTCTCTGGATCTTAGGAACAAGTTATCTACAACGTGCTCTGATGTAAAATGTAAGTATACAATGTAATCTAAGAGGGGGAGAATTAGATTATCGGTATTTTCTCGATTTTAAGACAACAATTTGTGTGTTTTTATTTTTATTTAAGCTTTTAGAAGAACTTTGAATACCAAAGTGCAGAAAAAATAAATGCGATAAAGTAAATTAACATAAGAAATTGTTTGTTGCAAGCTTGATTTTGAAAAATTGTTTAGGAGGGGGCAGCATGACAATGGATTGTTTATTATGATAACAAATTGTAGTGACAATGAACTTACTGAGTTTTTAGTATTTTGATAGAAAACTTGATAAATCATGGTGTTTTTTTATAAATTCAGTATGACTTTCTACCCACCGATTTTTTTAAAAAAATCAAGTAAAAATTTCTACTAGTTTTTTTAAATACACTATGAGATTTTTCAATTCATGCCAATTTTTAATAGAATATTTTGCGCCCTCTTTTAATAATAAAAAATTGACAAAGATAATTTGATACATAATAAAAAGTTATTATAATGTAGATAAAAATCTCTCTCACTTATTTTAAGGTCCACTTCATCAAGGAGATAAGGTCAATTAATGTTTTTTTAGTTTTTTTGGTTAAAAAGTTAAAAAAAACACTTAATCCTAATTTTTTTCATTACAGCTGCCCAAACTTCCAAAACTCGTCACTCTTTCCTTTTCTCGGGTCCGTGTTTTGTCTCCCTATAGAATTTCCATTTACCGATTCTTCTCTCAAAAACAACAACGCTCTTCCAACAAACAGGTATAACCTATCGAGTAAATAACAAGTTGATATCCTTTCTTACGACTCTACAACATACACAAACAAGCCATGCACTCAAAGGAATGTGTCTTCTTTGGTTACTCACCAACACACAGAGGTTATAAGTGTCTTGATCCTAGTGGAAAAATTGTCAGCTCTAAAGATGTTCTGTTTAATGAGACTAGGTTTCCTTACACTTGCCTATTTTTTTCACACCCTCACATTCAGTCTCAGTCGGTCCTATCTTTGCAAGACTTTATTCAAACTACCACAGTTTCCCCTATATCTAGTCTTGTCCCTACACACTCTCTTACTTCTACCTTTAATCATGAGTCACCACCATCTCTTACTTCTGCCCATCATGTGAGAAATAAACATGTCACATGTTATCGACAAATAAACGTAACTTGTATCATTAACCTTAAAATATGGAATGTGCATGCAAGAAAATTATAACTTGAAAATTTGTGATTTAATCCGTAAAACAACTTTTCTGGGCCAGTCTAAAGGCCCCATATGGCACGAAGTCTAATATTTGGAAGGAGCATAATACGTTAGGATTATACAGGGTGGTGACAAAGTATCTTCGTTCCACCTCACCTTAGGGCGTATTTTCGCACCATCAGATTCATCCAAACTTACAGTCATCGACGCTAAAAAGAAACTGCTAGAGATCCAGAGGAACCACCTTCCATGCCTTCAATAATTTGGTAACAAAAATATAAGATGATTTGAAGAAGTGGTAGAACAATTTTGACCCCACATCACCAATAGTAGTGACTCCTCCTCCATCAAGTTTTTTGTGTTTGAGATTGTTAGTGAGTTTTGTCTTCCAACTCCTTATGGAGCTCTCCACTTCTTCTTCATTTGTAACTTATTTTCTTCTCTCAATGAATCAATTTGCAATATTTTTATCATGTATTGATTATCCCTCAAGAAAAAGGTTATGTATAGTAGTCATGGTTTTCAACTGAATCGTCGCAACATCCAGGTTTTTGTGGTCTTTGTAACCGCAATTATGGTAGCATCAGCTCAAATTCTATAAAATTATTTATAATATCAAAAATCACAACATATATCCACAATTTCAGTTTTTAAACCTTGGTAGTGGTAGTTAGAGGGGCGTGGTCACACATGTTATGTTGATGGTGAAAGGTTGTCTATTGGATGAGATGATAGGATCGATATAAAAATATTTTGAATGCTAGTAGTACAAACTGAATGGTGTCATGGCCATGAGCATAGAAAATGTGATGAGTTTTTCTTTTGGCATTGTTAAGTATGAGAGATCAATGAGAGTATAGTTTGATAATGGAACAATTAAAATGTTGATGAGTTGTAAATTGTGACGAAGGATCTTGTTTACTACCATACTCTAGTTGTTAGACTATGCTAGGTTAAGTTCTAGATCTAAGTTGTAGCAAAAGAAATAGACATAAAAACAAACTTGAACTTTCTTATCTTCTTAGCAATTCGCAATTGCAATATAAATAGCTAGGATTATACCTACTAAATAAGACATGGGCCAAGATACTTATAGAAAGTTAAATTAAATAAAATATTGCTAACTACACCCTCTTTTATTAATAAAAATCTTTAAGAAGAACTGATGTTTTCTTTTCTCTAGTGGGCATGTCCTTATTCTTATTAATACTCATGGGCTCGTTAAGAACCTTGTCCTCAAGGTTCACAATTGAGGAATTCGTTGGAATGAAAGGTCGTGGGTGAATAGTAGTTGGAATTGGGCTTCTGGCAGAAAAGTATTTAATTGGGCCAGGTAAGACAAGTGAATGGTTAGGGTTGGGAGAAGGATTAGTGGGGCACGTGGCGGCATGAGAAGCAGCCGCAGAAAGGGTTAGGGAATCTAGCTGGTTGTGTGGTTTACGAGAAAAAGTGGGGGTAGGTGGAAGATCACACGAAGGGTTAAATGGCGGAAAATTATCTTGAGCCGTGTGAGGGGAAAACGCGTCAGTAGAGGTTGGCCCAACATGTACTTGAGTAGTGGGAGAAGTATCGTTGGAACGTGAAGTCTTATTGAGACTTGAAGTGTTGGAAACAATTAGATCCTTATAAGTCTATATTTTAACGTGATACCTTGTTCTTTGAAAAATGCTTTCCAAAAGGTACTGAGGAACAAGGGGTCCTGATCTGAAACAATAAATTTAAGGTGACCGTGAAGGCGGGCGATGTCAACTGTGAAACGTTTGGCAAGATCTTGTGCTGTGAAATGAGAAGGCATGGCAATGAAATGAGCATATTTGGTGAGACGATTGCAAATGACCCAGATTGTCGTATGACCAAAAGAGTTGGGTAAGTGGGAGATGAAGTCCACGGAAATATCCTCCCACACCCGTTTTGGTACAAGTAACGACTACACTAATCCTTTCTTTTTCTTAGTTAAATACTTGTTGTGTTGGCAAATGTCACACTGCTTAATCAAAGTCTTGGCTTCTTTGTAAATACCGACCAACAAAAAGATGTAGAGATACGAGCCAAAGTTGCCTTGAGTCCAGAGTGTCATGCAGTTGGTGTAGCATGGAATTCCTGAAGAATATTAAAACGGAGTCGTTCTATGTCGGGTATGGATATTTTCTCTTTGTAGAATAGTAGGCCATTAGAAAAATTGTAGGGTATTTGATCACTCTCGCTGACTAGAAGTTTTCTAATAACATTTTGTCCCGCTCTATGTTTGGCATAACATTTGCGCAAAGTGGAAAGGAGGTCTGGAATTGGTGAAGAGATTGACAGTAATAAGGGTTCAGCCGTGGTGTATTTCCTACTCAAGGCGTCTACTACCAAATTTGATTTGCCAGGTTTGTAAAAAATCTTAAAGTGAAATCCTTGCAACTTAGTTGCCCATTTATGTTGTTCAGGAGTTGGAATGTGTTGGAGCAACGGGTTACGTAGGCTTGTTTGATCCGTATAGATGTGAAACTCTTGCCTTATAAGATACTAACGCCACTTTTTCAATGATTTTGTGATAGCAAACATCTCACGGACGTAGACGGAAGATACTTGCATTCGTGGGCACATCTTCTTGCTGAAGAAAGCGATATGGTGGCCATCTTGAGATAAAACAACATTGATAGCTACTCCCGAAGCATCAGTTTCAAGTATAAATTTCTTTGTAAAATTAGGCAGAGTTAAAACCGACATGTCGGTCATTTTTCTTTTTAATGTTGTAAAGGTTGCGGTCTCATCTGTACCCCAAACAAATTTAGTGGAACGCAAAAGATCGGTGAGGGGAGTGACGAGTTTGGCATAAAGACAAATAAAACGACGATAAAAACGTGTTAGACCCAAAAACCCGCGAAGTGCTGTGAGCGAACGTGGTTAAGGCCATTCTAAAATGGCCTTCAAGATCAGGTGCAACAGTGCCAACAGAAATCATCTGGCCTACGTAATTAACTTTACCCCACTGTAAATACGCACTTAGATAGTTTCACAACAAAGACATTGGACTGTAATAACTAAAAGATAACCTGCAAATGAATGAGATGCTTAGTGAAATAAGCACTCTAAATAAGAATATCATCAAAGAAAACTAAGATGAATTTGCATAAATAAGGTCTCAAAAGATCATTCATTGCAGATTGAAAGGTAGATGGAGCATTTGTTAGCCCGAAGGGCATGACTAAAAACTCGTAATGACCGTCGAAAGTTCGAAATGCTGTCTTTTCTGTATCTTCTGATGCCACTCAGATTCATTCTCATGTTCTCACATAAACATGATATATATATATATATATATATATATATATATATATATATTGAGAGAGAGAGAGAGAGAGAGGCAGGACCCATTGACACTAGGTGTAAGTCTAAAAGACTCACACCAAAACTCAACCGTTAATAGCAATAGATCAAACGATTTTATAAATAGTCTATTTTTTAGGAGAAAGAATAGGCCTTTTTTTAATTTCATTTACTACGACCGTTTGATTAATTCTTGTAAAGATTGAGATTTGGTGTAAGTCTTATATATATATATATATATATATATGTGTGTGTGTGTGTGCGCGCGCGCGCGCGTGTTCTATAGTGAATTAAGACGTTGCAATTGATTTTTTTAAGAGAATTCAATAAATAGAATTCATTCTCTATTAATAAATATTCAAGAAAATATTTGTAAATATTTATAATTATTAGTCATATTGGATTTATCATGTTGGTAATTTGTTACATATTTATTTTTAATATTTGCAATTACAAAAAAAATTATATATCAACAATAATCAACTCTTATTGAATAGTTTTGGAATATGAATGAACTTACCCGTGCGGACGCCCGAGTCTTCTACTAGTTTAATTATTCAATATACGTATCTTCCATCCAAGAAATATTGTACAAATCTCCCACACATGATAAAACATTTGTAGGGGATATGTTTCATATGGACGGTAATATCCATAACTACTCTCTCCTCCATTTCCAGTTGTAACCACATTGATACTACTTATATTATTTGTAAGATTTGTTTCAAACATGCTCCCAGCATGGCATGCTTCCACCTAAATCACTTTTTTTTCCCGTCAAATTAAAAAAAAAACATTAAATTCTTTGTTAAATTGAAATAGCAAATTATAATTATAAAATAAAAATTACTCACATAAACTTATAATTTTTTTAAAGGACTTAGACTCATATTTCTGAATCAACTTGGCTGCAAAATCACCCGTCCATAATATGTTGCCTACTATAGTTGTTCAAATAATATTTTACTAAAAGATAAATAAATATTATAAAGTTATATATTTAAAAATATAATATTGTTTAATCAAATGGTTTTTCAATTATTGAAGAGATATTTCAATTAATAATAATGTTATCTATCATCTTAGGAACACCTTGGCCCGAGCATTTAGTTTTATTGAAGAGATAACGGTAATTACCATGGCCCGATAAATATATATGTATCTTAGGAACACCAGCATGAACATTTAGGCCATTTGGTCTATTATATATAGACCCTCGATATGGGCTTTCAAAGTTTTTGGCGATATTATCATACATCATTACAATGATGTTTTCGTCTCTAAGACCACCATCTTTCAACACATGGTAAGCATGACATACGTCAGAGTAATGCCTATAGTTTGAAAATCCTCTTGAACCAGCAACAATTAAAGCCCATTTGGTCCATGTCCCATCACCATTAGTTCCATTCATCCACGCCATTGATACAATCCAAAATACAACCAAAAACATATTTTCTTTCTTTCCATTTTTTTCTTCAAGTTTTGCAGTTATGAGACTATAACAAAAGAGTTTTTTTTCCCTTCAAGTTTTACAACTATGAGACTGTAACAAAAGATTGGAATGTTAATGTATATATAGATATTAATAAATTTTTTGTCATTTAATTTAATCATGTTGAATTAATATTATTTATCATAGAGGTTCATATTAAAACTTATTCTTTTAGTACATTTTCGATGAAAGCTAATTCATTTCATCATGTAACACATATTTTTAACATAAATAGCTCTTGGCTATGAATATTTCACTTCTATGTATTTAATACTGATAATAAATTGTAGGAAATGGGATTTCGTTTATAACAAAATTGGGCGTTGAGTATGAATATTTCACTCCTATTTTTAACACTAATGATAAATTATTGCAAATGGTATTTCCTTTAGAACAAAATTGGGTGTTGAGTATAAATATTTCACTCCTATTTTTAAAATATGTAATAATAAATTGCAAAGCAAGCAAATAACAAAATTTACACATTCCATATCCATATACTTGTAAAACAATAACGTGTTATACTCCCCACTTGTGATAATATAATTCTTTTCATTCTTTTGCTTTATCTTATTTTCACTTTATTAATTCTAATATATGAGATTAAATATGTGGTCATTTTAAATATTTAAATGTTTTTTGAAATTCGTGTCGGATGAATTTTAAGTCTTTTCATACTTTTATTTTTTAATATGGAAGTTAAATTTTCTAATTTTCACTTTATTGATTCTTTTTACTATAAATCAAAATATATGCAATTAACTCGCATAAACAATAAATGTTGATTATTTTTAATATATAAATATATTTTATACCAATCTAAAATATGACTAAGTATTAGATAAATAATAATTTTAAATTTCAAAAATAATATATATATATATATATATATATATATATATATATATGTGCGTGCGTGTGTGTGTGTTTGTCTGTGTATATATGTGTGTGTGTGTGTGTGTGTGTGTTTGTCTGTGTGGGGTAGAGCTGTCAAAATGGGTCGAAGCCCATGGGCCGGCCCATCAGGGCCAAAAATAGTTAGGGCTTGGGCCTTTTTTTGGAGCCCATTTGCATCCGGGCCTTTTTAAGCCCGGCCCTAAAAAGGCCTAAAAAATATGGGCCGGCCCGTATGGGCCATGGGTAGCCCGCCATCCCAAAAATATTAAAATGTTTAATATAACTAGAAATTATCCTTTCCTAATTCATAAGGGAATGCTATAAATAATTTGCGTACTATGTATTTTATTTTTTTTGGTATTATAAAGGTATAAATATCAAACAAAAGTTGATGGTTTGACTTAATTTCAAACTAAAAGGTTTCATCCTACTATAATTATGTAGGTAGTATAAAAAAGACATCATGACGTAAATAAGGTTGAAATGAGATTTAAAAAGTTATGATGTAATTTTTTATGGTAGGATAGAGTAAGTACAAATGATATATATAACAATTTGCTATAAAATAATATCCTATCAATCTAATTAAAATTGTTATAAAATTTTATAACAGTTTATTGTTATTATTGTTATAAAATTATAATTGTCATGAATATTTATATCTTAAAATTTGATGGAACAAGTTATTTAATTTTGTGTGCTACATTGGATAATTTCTTATGTATTTTGAATAGTTGAAATTAAGGTAATATGTTGTTTTACATTTTAATTGTAACTTATATAGATTATTTAGAAATCATAATTTTAGATATGAAAATCAATATATAAGTATTATTGCATATGCATGGTTATTAAAAAAATAAGCTGAAAATTTTGTTTTTTTTTTAAATAGGCCCGTTTAGGGCCTGAGCCCATTTAGGGCCGAATAGCCCGCAACCCAGATAAGGTTGGGTCTGGATAGTAAAAACGGAGCCCATTTAAAAATGGGCTTTTTGGGCCCGGCCATGAAAAGCCCATGGCCCCCATGGGTCAGCCCGTTTAGAGTCGGGTAGCCCTTTTTGACAGCTTTAGTGTGGGGTATCATCTGGTTCAAGTCTTGTGTTGAGCACTTTGTCACTCCTTCCGGATAATTAAGCTCCATATCTTCTCTAAGAATTGAGAAAATATATTTAACATTTACCCCCGTATAATCCTAAAATAAATATTTGAAATCATATAAGCATAGTATATAATGCCTATATATATCTTTTATATATATATATATATATATATATATATATATATATATATATATATATATATATATATATATATATATATATATATATATATATATATACCTTAAGATAGGGCTGGACAAAACTTGTTCAACCGTGAATAATCGACCGATCTTACCCTAATTAACTTTTTCGGATTGGATTATTACGGGTTCACGGGTCAAACGGGTTATTAATTCGGTTTTTAGTGGACTAAATCGGTTCGGCTCGGATGAAAATGTTGAGCCCATCGGTGACCGAACCCGACCGATTTTAGTATTAATATTATTTAATAGTCATATTTATTTGGATGGCCACCAGTAAACCCTAATGTCACTTTCTCTATCACTCTTCACTCTCTTTCTTTTCTTTCGCCGCCGCTGAGTATAACACTTCTTCACCTCCCTTTTCTTCTTCTTCTTCTCACTTGTGCCTCCCTCTCTTATCGTCATCTCACCATCAATTTACCTTCACGGTCTTCTCATCTTCATCTTGCCATGTTTATTATTGCACGGTATATCATCACATGTTGAACTGATTTGAAACTACAAGATCTTGTTTTACCAAAATGAATACATGCAATCCATCAAAAGTTAGGGTTTTTCTTTATAGTTTGGGTTACTCTGACAGTAAACTAGGTTTTGAGTTTTTAGATTTGTATTGTTTGTCTTCAAAAAAATATTTTAGCATTTATGTTTTGTGAACTATAAGATTATATCATGTGTTAATGAACCGTAAGATTTGTTATCTCTAAAAGTGATTTAGGGTTAAGATTTTATAATATGTAATGTTTGGATCTGATGAACTATAATGGTTTTGTATTTAAAAAATGTGTTGTGTTTTGATCTTGCAGATTGAAAGATGATTGGAGTTTTCACATATTACATGGCCTTCAAAAAGGAACTCTCAGCAAATATGATCTGTTGTAAGTTTAGTTTGATATTTTGTTTTAGGAATAAGGTAGTATTTAATATTTTATTTTATATGCAGATTAGGTGTTTGCATTTGAGCATTTTAAAAACACATCAAAGAAACCATTAAAACATGAAGAGATTTGTAGTTTGTAAATGTAACAACTTTTGAATTTCCAGAGCTTCTTTAAAATTTCATCCTCAATTTCTTTTGTTCTTGAGGTTATAACAGACCATGAACATTGAA
The DNA here is from genome assembly GCF_029867415.1 of Vicia villosa. Taxonomy (NCBI): domain Eukaryota; kingdom Viridiplantae; phylum Streptophyta; class Magnoliopsida; order Fabales; family Fabaceae; genus Vicia; species Vicia villosa. Next base: position 1,693,220 of record NC_081185.1, read on the forward strand.
TGTTTATTAAACCAATAATAAAAAAATTGTTGTAAAATTATGATTAAGGTATGTTTTCAACTGACTTTTTATATTTTGTGTATTAAAGTTTCAGGGTTTAGCAAGTCTCATTTGCATGTCTGGTTACTCTAAAAATTGGTATAAATTGTGAATAGCTTTCTTTACGGTTTAATTTCATTTCTTTATTCAATTTTTTCTATTCAACATGCATAGTTTTCTTAACAAGTTCACTTTTTTTTTCTTAACAGGTTCACCTCTCCAACAATGTTATTAGGTATTTTAACCATTGATTTTCATAGTAGCATGTTTACTCTGAGGTAATTTTTTTGAGAGATTTTCTTCAAAGTTTAACTTTTGTGTCCTTCATTTATAGGGTGATCTTCTTATACAAGATGAATCTAACTTTTGGTGTCTTATTACTTCTATGCTTTTTTTCAAGGTTAAAGTATTCCTACAACTCATTGCACATGTGGAAGACATTTCTAAATGGTTGATTTAACATCAACAAGGTAATCTTGATGTTTATCAAATACTTTTTGATTACTACTGTGATAATTTGTTAGATGATCTCCAAATGTTTCTTAATTATACCTGTGATGATTTTGTTATTAAGAATTCAACTCTATATAAACAAAGGCCTGTAGATGCCAAAATTTCTTGTTCATTTACTGCAACTATTAACAAAGGCTTTTTCATGCCAAATTAGCTTATACAATTGTGTGGCTTAATATGTTATATAAAAATTAGCCTTTGAAATGTTAAGGTAATATTTGTTATGATTTTGAAATTAACCTTTGAAATGTTATCTTAAAGTTTTGTTTGTTAAGGTTGTGATTCTTCTTTTATATAGTTGTTTTCTGATATGCATAATTTTGTCGCAATTGGTTTATATTGGTTATTATACTTGAATTGTCTTTAATATTTCTAGATCTGGATCTATTTTTTTTTATAAGAATGTATGATTAATTTTGAATTTATGAATTTTAATGTTGAGATTAAAATCAAATATTGATTATAAGAAATTAGTTATGGTTTTAATATGTTGAATATGAGTTTTAATGTATAATTATAATTAAGCTTAAATAGCATTAAAATTGTGGTTATTGTCACAGGTTTTTAATTTTTAATTACACTTAAATAGCAGTTGATTTAAAAGGGATGAATTTTTACAGGATTTTGCATGAATCCAGTAGGAGGAAGAATAGAACTTTTTTACAGTTTATTGTTTTTGTCAGTTTTATCATTTCTTGTCTATTTCTAGTCCCTTATTATTAATTTATTATTTGTTAAAGTATTATTAACTATTATCACTTGTAATTAATTTGACAGGTAATCTAAGAGTCCACAAGAAAGAAGGGAGAGACTATATTTAATATTTAGTGAATATTATTGGAAATTGTAATAATATTAGATTTTAATTTCATTGAATGTTGTATTTTTACTTTATTTTTTTTAGTTTTAAAATAATTTTAAAAAATATTTAGAAGATAAATTTATTTTAATTGCTAATTAAAAAATATTGTTGTTTTTATGAAAGACTAAAACAGAGGTTAAAATATTCTTAATATGAAAGGTGTGTAATTTGATATGGGCCTAATATAAGGCCCAATAAATGAGCATTGTAAATAAAAAATATGTGAATTTTGAATTTGGGCCAAACATTTGATATGAACCAAATGCTAACCGAAATAAACCGACTCAATAAACCGAACCGCTCAAAACCGAACCCGAAAAAACCGACAGGTAAAACGGTCGGAAATAGGGTCCACTCTTTCCACCCGTGGGTTGGTCCGGTTCCAGGTTTTGGGCCCGAACCGAACCGTTGTCCACCCCTACCTTAAGAACACCAACATAAATATTTGGGCCATTTGGTCTATTATATATAGAGTGTCTATTATATATGAATTTTCAAAGTTGTCGTCGATATCATCGTACATCATTACAATGATGTTTTCGTCTCTAAGACCACCATCTTTCAACACATGGTAAGCATGACATACGTTAGATTGATGCCTATAATTTGAAAATTCTTTTGAACCATTAACAAGTAAAGCCCATTTGGTACCTTCATGTCCCATCACCATTGGTTCCACTCATCCACGCCATTGAAACAATCCAAAGTACATCCAAAAACTTTTTTTTCTTTCTGTTTTTTTCTTCAAGTTTTATAGCTATGAGACTATAACAAAAAAGTTTTTTTCCTTCAAGTTTTACAACTATGAAACTGTAACAAAAGAGTGGAATGTTAACGTATATATAAATATTAAATTTTTGTCATTTAATTTAATCATGTTGAATTAATATTATTTATCATAGAGGTTCATACACGCTATTGCTAAAATTGCTACTAAAAGAAATAACTTCCTTCTAATCTTTTTATTTATTTTTTAAAATTGCTAGTAAAAGAAATAACTTTCTTCTAATCTTTTTATTTATTTTTTAAAATGCTAGTAAAAGAAATAACTTCCTTCTAATCTTTTTATTTATTTTTTACTTGGACTCTCTTTTGTTTAATTTGCAGCAGAGTGGAACTCCAAGGTCGCTCTCCAGCCATTCCTATAAGTTTTCAATTCCTACAAGTTATAACATTCCTTATCTGTAATAGTTGTAGGAATATTTCACTCCTATTTTTAAAATATTTAATAATAAATTGTAGTGTAAGCAAATAACAAGATTTACACCTTCCATATTCATATACATGACAAACAATTACGTGTTATACACCCCACTTGTGATAGTATAATTCTTTTCATTCTTTTGCTTTTTCTTATTTTCATTTTATTAATTCTAATATATGAGATTGATTATGTGGTCATTTTAAATATTTAAGTGTTTTTAAACATAGAATCACCAAATAAATTTATTAAAAAAATCAATTGCAACATTTTAATTCACTATAGATTGCACGCGCATGCTCGCCAGCGCGCGCGCGCACACACACATATGTGTGTGTGTGTGTGTCTATATATATATATATATATATATATATATATATATATATATACATATATATAAAACATTTATTTAATATTTATATCGATTTTGCGAGACTCGTGCGAACGCACGGGTCCTTTACTAGTTCCTACAAGTTATAACATTCCTTATGTGGAATAATTTTATGAATATTTCACTCCTATTTTTAAAATATTTAATAATAAATTGCAGTGTAAGCAAATAACAAAATTTACACCTTCCATATCCGTATACATGTCAAACAATTACGTGTTATACACCCCACTTGTGATAGTATAATTCTTTTCATTCTTTTGCTTTTTCTTATTTTCACTTAATTAATTCTAATATATGAGATTGAATATGTGGTCATTTTAAATATTTAAATATTTTTTGAACATAGAATCACCAAATAAATGTCTTTTGTTTAAAAATTTGTTAATATGCTAATTATTTTAAACATAGAATCACCAAATAAATTTTCAACTTAATTAATTATTATAATTCAATTTTAAGTTATTTTATTAAAGGTATTTTAACATAACATAAGAAACATCAAAAAATAAAAAATAGAACCTATTGTATAATAATTATATATTTATCAATTTTATTTATTTATGATGGTCTTTTTAAAAGATATATATTTCATTTACAGAATCCATCTACCATGATTACGTTTATAGTCACTTTCCATCTTTCATAAGCACCTCATAATGTTAATATTATTGGACTGACTGGTTTTGGCGGGCTTTGTATTTTGTAGGGCTGAGCCAAAAAAACTCTGTGTAATATAGGCTTGAGAATTACTACATGAGCCCGACCCTAGATGGGCTTCAAGCTACCCAACCCTGAAAAAATATTATTTAAAAAAATTTAAACAAAAACTCCATAATATTTATTATAAATAAAATTAAAATTATATTATTTTAAAATCCAAACATGCATCAAAGGTAAATGCATAGGAAGTAACCTTAGGTACCAACAATAACATTCCATAGAGATGGCTTCAAAGCATGTAAAAGATTTAGAGTCATTTTAAAGCCCTTGAGGCCAATCAAAGAAGCAAAAACAAAGAAGACAGAACATCTATTAAGGCATTTAGGCATGGATAAACAAAATTGGAAGAGAAAACAATCCATAATAACTTCAAGTTGTAACCCTAATCATGCATCAAAGACCAAGAGTATTGCATAAGTTTTGATCAATCACAAGTAAATAAATGTTAGGAAATTAGGGTTTTAGACCAGACAAATTGTTAGCCATTAATACATCAACTTAAACCCTAAAAACATTGAATCAACCTCAAAAAAGGTAAACAAGCATGGCATGGTGCTTCATCAAGCATCTATTTAAGATAAAATCAAGAAATTAAACCATTTAATCAAATTATTTTAACAAAATAAATTAATTAACAAAAATAGATTAAATATTAAAATAAATAAACTAAAGGAAAAATAAAATTAAGAATTTGGGAATATTTAGGTTATTCTTTTAAAGATTAAAAGGAATAAAAAACAACAAGAGTAAATGCAAAGAAAAAAAGAAAATAGAAGAGAAAGCTAGAAAAAGGATAAAAAAAAGTTCCATGGGTGTTGAACCCATGACCTTAAGTATAACGAACACACATTTCACCAATGCGCCAAAGCTGGCTTGCTGGTAACAAGCTCAATTCAAAATAATAAGACATATAACAAACACGTCCAAGTGAAAAATGGATAAAAAATGTCAAAAAAAGGGTTTCATGGGTGTTGAACGCACGACCCTCAGCATAACACACATAACATCACACGATTGCACCAAAGATGGCCTACTGCTAGTCTTATGATTCAAAATGCATATGAGTGAAACAAAGCGCACTGAATAACCGAAAATTGCCAACACATGAATTTCAAATGTGGCGCCAAGGGGTCATCCCTTACGTTCAGCTCCGACCACCACCAACCACCATACATGGTGGTTTATTTTTTCAGAAATGAAATATGAATATATCATCTTATTCAGAATTAAACAAGTATCATGAAAATGGCATTTCATTTTAATGAAACAAATTAAAATTCACGCAACTATGGAAAAACCAAAGTAACCCTAGATTTACAAAATGAAATTAAATCACACACGCAAACAATCAATGTATATTTTCATAGAGCTTCAGCTCATGTTAACCCGAGCAATGATTCAATATCAAGAATTTTGGAAAATGATGCTTGGAAGTAAGCTGAATTCCAAGCAAACTGAATTCATGCCCAGCAAACTGAATTCCAAACACTTAGTGAAAATTCTGATGGTTTTGCAATTCCAAACAACATGATTCATTCATTTTGGCCTTCAATTTCTCCCATTTGAGAAAAAAAATTGGATCAAATATTCCACTATGATGAAGTATGCAATATCCTTTTCAATTGCAGCCTTCAAGCATAAAACATGGTTCCACGGATTGTTCACAAATTGGCCACAAAGTCATGCATTTGGAAAGACTTTAACACATAGAAAAATTTCTAAGTATTTTACTTTTGTAACAACTTGAAACCTCAACTTTGACAAACAAATTCAACCACTTATTAATTATAGTAAATATTAATAGTAATAATAATATTCTATTTCAAGAAAAATTCTATTTTTATTTATTCAATTTTGTTGAAAAATTATTAACAATTAAAATAAATGGTATCTTCCGAGATAAATCTCTAAACTAAATTTTGTAAAAAAAGAATTTGGTGAGTTCGAATATGCATTTCCAAAAGACAGTGAGTATTTCAGAAATTTCTCCGAGAAACATGAGAGAATGTATAAGGTTGCAATGACAAGTTGCCTAATTTTTTCATTACGACTGCCAAACCTTGAAAGCCCGTCACTCTTTCTTTCTCTCAGGTCTGTGCTTTGTTTCCCTTTGGAATTTCCATTTACAGATTCTTCTCTCAAAAACAGCAACGTCGTCTCACGAGAAGAATGTCCTTCCAGCAAACCGATATAACCTACTAGTTAATAACAAGTACACTCTTGATGTTGTTTAATGAAAAGCCAAATAATTTATAATTTTGTCTTCTTTTTAATACAAATTCCTTTCAACTTAGGACAATACATTTATCATAGAGAATTTTTAAAAGAACTTTAAATACCAAAGTGCAAAAAAATAAATGTGATAGGTCAATGGTTTGTTTTTCTTTGGAATTTCCACTTAGCTAATTCTTCTCTCAGAAGAAACAACAGAGCAAACAGGTATACACTCTTGGTGTTGTTTAATAAAAAACCAAAGTCTTTTTTTAATACAGATTCCTTTGAATTTAGGGCAATACATCTATCATGGAGAGTAGAAAGTACTCGCACACCTATCTAAGGTACAGTTAACAAAACTCATATTAAAATTAAAGTCAAAGTTTTGATTAACAGTAGCTAACATGTGTAATGTAATAAAAACTAGTTATTGATAAATAACTTGTGTTTCCATTATATTAAAATGTTATATCCTTCTTCTTTTTCTCTATTGTGCAATTATTATTGGGGTGGTACTAAGGTACGTGGTTTTAAACTGCGATCATTGTCGCCGTTGTAGCGTGAATTTTGATCGATAAATATTTGAAATATACTGTTAAAAATGCTTGATGCTAAGATTTTTTAGAAGTAAATTGAGTTTTGGGGTTCTAAATTTTGAATTTTTACCAAAATACTTGAAGAAACTTGAGCTAACTTGTCTCATGTTAAACAACATCAACATGAAAGAACAAATGATTTCAAATTACGTTGCTACTGCGGTTTGATGAGGTTACCACATCAACAATATTGCGGCCGCAATTTAAAACCATGGCAATGTATTTTATATTCTCTTAAGAGGTTTTCTACCATCTCTGTTCTTTGGCTCTTTAATTTCTACAAGTGTTGGTCTCTCATTTGATCAAAAGACTAGGGAGTAATAAGGCCATTAGTTCATTAGGGAGCAATAAGGTCGTTAGTCCATATCTTCATACCAATAAAATTTATTTAACTACTAACAACTACTAACATTTAACTTTCTAAAAAATGTTATATAAAAAATATAACACCCCGTAATTTCATAATTTAATTTAATCGGCATTTAAATTAATTAAGTGGAATTAATTGATTATTTGTTGAAGTAAGGGGAGAAAATTTTGAAAGAAAGTAATTGGGCTTGGGTTAGTAGTTAGTAGAAGGGGGTGTTAAGTTGAGTAGGCCTTAATAACTAATGGTTCTAGTTTTCATAAAATAAGAAAAGAAGGAAAATTGAAAAATAGAAAGCAAAAGAGCCAGAGAAGGAGAAGAGCAAGTACGTGAAATAGCAGAAGAGGGGAAGAGGAAGAATCTAAAGAATTTTGCTAAGGTAAGGGGTGACTAATCCATTTACTCTCTATCATCGGTTTAATAGTGGTAGGATTGAGTATGTAGGTTATTTGAATCAATTGATAGTATGTTAGGTTTGGGGGTTTTTTTAAATGTAGAACAATTGTTGGATTGCGATGAAATTGGATGAATTGAAATGATGTTTGATGTTAATGGACCCCTAATTATGTTAGAAAGAAGTTAGAATGTTTGAATTGAGACTGTATTGGTGATTTACTGATGTGGGAACGATTTGGGTTGGAATTGGAATGGGGAAGTGCTGTCAAAATTTGGTATTTTTGGTTCTGTGCACGATGTAATCGGGTAGCAGCCTTGCTGTAACCAGTTATCGCGTGGAAAAATGAATAATCTGGGAAATTTTGAGTACTGTAACCGGTTACCCACCATGCTGTAACTGATTACAGGCGCATTTTGAAAATAGCGAATACATTGACGTAAAGGCGTAACCGGGTAACGCCCATGCTGTAACCGGTCACACCTGATGCATTTTGAAAATTCATATCTTTCAAACCGTATATTTGTTTTAAGCGTCGTTTTGAGCATTGTGTCATTAATTAAATATTTTATATAATTAAATGATGTTTTGAGATGTAGCTCGATTATATTTTAAAAACCCTATTTTATTTTATGGTGGGGAGTTGTATGTTACATGTTTATGTGTTAAGTGTGAAGGTTGAGAAAACACTTAGAAGGGGGGGTTGAATAAGTGGGTTTTAAAACTTTATGAAGGAAAGATAGTCAAAACACAATTATTTTTATCTTGGTTCACCTTCTCAATAAGGCTACATCCAGTCCACCCTCAATAAGGTGATTTGCCTCTCTCTACAGAGGTCTTAATCCAGTATAACCAGAACCTGATTACACTTGCACGACCAACTGCCGTGACTCACAATACAATGCACGAGCCAAACTGCTTGTGACTAACAACCCCGCACAAACCAACTGTTTGTGACTAACCAATCTTCTAAGACTCAAGTAGTCCTAGACTTCTTGAGACTTCTGACCCAACTGGTATCTCTAGGACTCAATTACCACGTAACTTCTATTGACAATGTATTGTTTTGCTTCTAGAAAGCTGTAATCACAACTATGATATTTCACTAGGATTAAGTACAGAATAATGAACTCAGAATATGAATATGAAAATTTAGCTTCAGAGAGTTTTTCTTCACACTTGATGATTTATCAGAGTTGTAGCATTCTTGTGTGTTATTTCTTGTTTTCTTCTATTTCGCTCATTATATTTTCTTCAAACGATCATGACTATATATAGCTTCAGAATTTTTGACTATTATCTCCAAGGCTTGTATTCAGCATTAAATGGTTTGCGTGTTGTCTTTTCTTGTGCTGTCTCCAAGGATTTGCATGTGGATAGCTTCTTCAATCAACCTTGGGAATTACACTTTTGGAGTGTTGCAGCTGTTTTGCTAATGATTATGTCTTCAATGGTTTAATTTGAATCAATCTTCGTAAACTTCTGTTCAATCTTTGTTCTTCAACTTCTGTTGTGGATGTATTTACGGTGTTCTGGTGTAATATCTGAAGTTGCTTTCAGTGGTGTTGATTTGAATCATTCCTTATAATCTTATGTTCAGCCTTGTTCATCAACTTCTGTTGTAGATATGTTTGCAGCATGCGGTATCAGAAGTTCCTTTATGACTTGCGTTATGTTTCTCTAGCTCCTCATAAGTGCCAAATTCTGATTGCTGGTACTGGTACATCTTCTGAAATTAGAACCATATGATTAGAGTACCATGTTTGCATTATACAAAATTTGTTTGCTTGCTATCATCAAAACACTAAAATATGATTAGAACCAAACTATGTTCGAACAAAGTGTAACAATAAGGTGGAATTGTAGCAATGTAATTGCTTTGTGGGTGTTGTATTTGATTGTTGATTATGCATAATTTAATTTCTGAATGGTGTTGAATTATAAATGCATTGTTTTGGTGTTGCTTCAGTGAGTTGAAATATGATAATGATTGTTCATATTAATTGGTGTTGATGATTAACGTGCGTAAGGTGGTGCATGCATTCATAATCATATTTGTGGTTGTATCCTGGTGGTGTTGGATCAGCGATAGCTAATTCCCATTGTGTGGAATTAGTGAGTGGAAGTAGATGTATCATGTTGGTGGTGGATCGGTGAGATGGGTTAATCCCATGATTGGTACCATATGCATAAGAATCGTTGCATTTGCATATATGTTGATATAATATGATTGGAGGTTAGCCATATTATATCGGTTTGTGGTGATTTATGATTGAGTTGTGTGGATAACTGCCTATGAGTGATTTTTGAAATCTAATTGTACTGCAGTTGGGTAAATGATCTGTTTATGACGTTTTATCATTATGAGCTTATAATATAGTTTAAATGTGATTTGTCTCACCCTTACTGTTGACCATTTTTAGATTAAGGAGTAACGGCTTGTGCTTGGTGAGGATAGCTCGTAGAGTTATTTCGTTTAGTTCGGTTGTGTCAGTGTCATGCTCTGATCTTGTAACACTAGGGAACATTTATTTAGAGTTGTTTGATGAACTATTATCTATTTTGTTGGAATAATGTTTTGGTTGGTTTTGAGTCGATGATTTCTTAGTGTTGGATAACGATGTTTTATGTTATTCAATTTATGAAGTAATCCCGTTGTGTTAACATGTTTTGCAGAATAATATGGTTTGATGTTCTTCATAAGGCATGATATGATTGAATGTTTTAATTATTTTGGTGTTGTAATGCCCTTATACATGCTTACTCTGAATTTTTATTAATATTCTGCAGGGGTTTAGAAGGGTGTAACAATAGTGGTATCAAAGCATAGTCGATCATTATGGCCAAAGTCTTATTGTCATTATTCCCTTGTATACAACTAGTGTAAGGTTGACACTGTCGATACTCTTGTTCTGATGGAGATTATTTTGTAATTAGCAGAACAATGGCTGGAAGAGGTGGGAGGAATGATGATGCTACTGTCGGGGCACTGGGTATAATTGCTGGTGTGCTGGAAGGGAATGCCAATGGAGCTGGGGTTGGTGCCAACAGACAGTTGGGGGAATTTCAGAGTAACAACCCTTAGTTGTTCAAAGGCACTCACAATCCTGAAGGTTCTCAAAAGTGGCTGAAGGAGATCGAAAGGATCTTTCGGGTGATCGATTACGCTGAGAATCTGAAGGTGAGGTATGGTACTCACATGTTATCTGAGGAGGCTGATGACTGGTGGGTTACTACTAGAGCTGAATTGGATGTTGATGGTGTAGCAATCACATGCACTATGTTCAGACGGGAATTTTTGAGGAATTACTTTCCTGAAGATGTTCGGGGAAGAAAAGAGATCGAATTCTTAGAGCTGAAGTATGGTAGTATGACAATGCCTGAGTATGCTTCTAAATTTGTTGAGCTGGCGAAGTACTATACTCATTGCAACAATGATGAAACTAGCGAATTCTCAAAGTGTATCAAGTTTGAGAATGGTCTCCGTGATGAAATCAAGCAAGGTATCAGATGTTAGAGGATTCGTCGATTTACTAACTTGGTGGATTGCAGTCGGATCTTTGAAGAAGATAACATAAAGCTGAAGTCATCTAACTTTCGCGAGTTGGTTGACAAGAAAGGAAAGAAGCCTATGGATCGAGGTAAACCGTATGGCAGAGGTGATTCAAAAGCTGGTGGTTGGAAGAAGCCTAATGGGGGAGACTCTAGGTGCTATAAGTGCGATGAATGTAACACCCCATAATTTCAGTTTATTAATTTAATTTGGATTTAAATTAAATAATTATAATTTTAGTATTTTATTTGGATTTAATTGGAAAATGATGGAATAAGAACTATTAGGCTTATGGTGTGATGTTAGTAAAAGAGGGGTGCTATTTGGTTAGGCCTTTTTACTAAGTGGTATTCATTTTATTTTATTTTTCATAAAATAAGAAAAGGAACCAAGAGAAGAGAAAGAGGAAGAACAAGTGAAAAGGGCAAGAGAAGAGAAAGAGACAAGAACGTGAAACCGGAAGGAGAGCATTCAAGACACTAGTGCAGAAACTACTTTTTACATCGGGCAAAAACTACTTTTTACATCGGGTCTGGACCCGATGTAAAGCTAGGCGATGTAATAAGTCTGAGACATTTTACATCGGGTCAAGGCCCGATGTAAAAAGTAGCATACCACATCGGTTGAATTCAGATGTCTGATGTGAAAGATAATGCAATTTTTTTATAAAAAAAATATGCGCAATATTTTACATCGGGTATTCATTTTGCCCGATGTAATAGACGACCTTTTACATCGGTTGTTAGAAAGGCCCGATGTGACAAATCATGCCTTTTTTTTGCAACATATTTTACATCTGGGTGTGCATTTTACCCGATGTAATAGACTACATTTTACATCGGTTTTTAATACGGCCCGATGTAATATCTTTTCTGGTTTTTAACATAAATTGACTATTATTCCAATTTTTCCTATTTTAACCTGTAATTTTTTGTACCTAATTTTCAATATAATATACAAATACCACACAGACCAATATAAGGTCGCTACTTTGCACATTTTTCCCACAGCACACAGACCACATTTAACTGCACCAAATAGCTAAGATGCATATATATCCGTCAAAATATACAAAAGTATTAATTTAGGATACACAAGTGTACAAAATGATAAGAAAGGTTTACACACATTTTTCTACTACAAAATAACAACACTAAACATAAAGTTATTCTTTATATAACTCAAAGAAACATTTTGCCCAACGGAGTCGCAAATCATACAAATCTTCTTCTGTTAATTATGTAGGATCATCAAATACCTACAATACGTAAATTCACAATATAGAGTTATTCTTTGAAAATTCTCATTAAGTTGCAATACGCAAAGTAAATAACAAATTAAATTTATTTTATTACCTGCATCCAAGATCCAATTATATTTGCAGAGACAATGTCCAACATATTTTTCATCACATAATATCCACAATCATTAGAGTTATGTTGTTTCCTTGTCTACAAATGAAAAACATAATTATTGAATAATTATCATAAAATTAAATATAGAATTATAATTTGCATAACACTTACATTGGCAGTACGTTACCTTCTGGAAGCATTTGTGTCAACAATTCAAGCAATTCGGTAAAACTTTTATCACTCCACCCGTTAACTGCCTTCAGATTGAACAATTTTAACACGGCTGACAAACGTGTAAAATTTGTGCATCCCGGGTACAAAGGTGTATCCTTGTCAATGCATAAGCTATCATACGCATGTGCCCTCTTAAACGAATCTTGTCCAATATCACGCATCATATCTTCTAGATGATCATCCATTTCTACACTAACATTATCTATTTGGGACACATTTGACGTTGCTACTACTTCACCGTGCCATATCCATTGTGTATAACTTTGACAAATCCCTTTACAAATTAGATGATTCATGATTTCTTTCTTACTAAGTTTTGGTTCTTTATTTACACAACGAACACACGGACAGAGAATAAGCGTAGGAAGACTTTCTTCAGCACTACTTTTAGGAGGAGGCAGATCTTTTTTAGCATTACTTTCAGCAAACTGTAGAAATTCCATCACTCCATGTTCGTACTCAGCACTTAATCGATTAGCTCTCATCCAACTACGATCCATATCTATGTTCCGAAATTAATGCATAAATAATTAAATCATTAAATCATTATGACGCCTACAATTGACATTAAATATTTGTCCAAAAGGCGGGGGTGTAGACATTATTTCTAATAAAATTATTTCATGAATGAGATGGTGTATTTCATAAAAAGTTTAATAATTATGCATTTTTTGTATACAAAAACTACATAAACGGTCAATTATATCATATAATTGTATCATGTAATATTATTATTTACTAAATTATTAAATTTTCAGCATGAATATCAATATAACTTTGGTCCTTGAAAATATACTTTCATTTTCAAAGGCATTCGTACATTTCATATCAAGAAGCTCAAATACAAAAAGTCATAACAGAAAACAAGTTCACAAGTAGATTCATTATAGCTTAGAGCTAGCCATTTTCACAACCAACACCATCTAGACTAAACTAATACCAATACAGTACATTTCATGCCAAATATGTAATACATCCAAATAGCTCAGTCCAAAACCAATTCTAATAGTTAATAACATCTGGCTTTCAACCATTCTAGTAACCAAATTAACAAGCACTTTAGACCTATTATAACCCTTTAACAAGCACATGTTTCCACTACCGACCGACAGACTACAAAGTTCTATATATCTTTAACTTGTACGAGTACAACCCTATACTACTACTATATAGGCTCAACTTTTTAGATGATGAAAAAATTCAATTTTTTATCTAAATTATCTGAACTTGCAATACAAGGGAAGATTGATAGACTCCACTTTTAAAACAAAGATAAAGTCCAATTCTTTTTTCCAATCAAGAAAGTTTCTTTGAGGAGTAACATTAATTAACCATTCTTTTCTCACATCTCAGACTTAATCATCATTCTCTCTCTCTAAAACATATACTATAAGCTAGTACCACCTCTCTCAATCTTTCACTATTATACTTCTCCTCATCTCTTCACTTTATCATCTTTCTCTCAAATCTTCACTTTATAAGTATTATATTCTGATATTTATTATTTATTCCTGGTTTTCTCTAATGTTAGCTCAGATTTATTCATCAATTATTTTTCATTCACGTTACTCTATCATGAATATTATTACTTCATGAATTCATTCTATCATTCTTCATTAATTTATAAAACTAGCATTCTTTAGATTTTGTTTTTCTGGATCTAAGTTTCAAACTTCTGTTCTCTTGCTATAACTAAAAAGTGCAAATCTTTTTATTTTTTGCAATTGATTTTCAACCGATTAAACTCACCCGAACCAACCGACAAATCGGCAAACCGACAAAATTAAAACCGATGGCACCAAACGGACGATAGTGGATGAGATATTGTCATCTGTGGGTTTCTTCGGATCGAGGTTTTTTCATCCGAATCCGACCAATGTCCACCCCTAGTTAATATTACATATACACACATCAAGCTATTCAAAGCATCTACCAAATATCCAAACCATCATAATTTTTTGTTCAAAACAATCTAAAGAGCATACAAAAACCGAGCCATATCATTATACTAGCTTTCAGTTCACCACAAACCAATTCAAAATTCCATATAACATATATATCATCCAGACAATTAAACATAACAGATGCTAACAAAAAGGATCAATTAAAAAAACTTACGGAAGAGGAAGGGTCGTGCACCGTCAGACTCAGGCCGTCGCGGGCAGGCTGAAGCAGGAGAAGAGCGAAGTAACGGAAGAGGAGGCGAGGTCGTACACTAACGCAAAGACGCGGTTTGGCGGAGGTCGTGGATCAACGACGGTGGCGTTACCGGCGAGTCTGCTGGGCGTTACCGGCCGTCGTGGGTTTTGGTTCAATCGCGCAGGAAGGGAAGAAAGAAAAGAATATGTTTTGTGTATAGCTAGCCAACCATTGTGTATATCTTTTCTGGGTTTTTGTTCAGTCGCGCAGGAAGGGAGGTGAGTGGGTCGGTGAAGGTGAAGTTGTACCGCGCAGAGAAAGCAAAGAAGGAAAAAGAAATTTTGATTTTTGAGTGAAGGAGGCTAGGGTTAAGTTGGAAATAGTGGGAGACTTTTCCATAGGGTAAAATATGGACCGATGGGAAAATCTCTTTCTTGTAGACTTTTTCCATCGGGTTTTGTATGGGCTGATGGGAAATCCCTTTTTGTTTTATTTACAGTAATGCCACCGTGTAGACTTTTCCCATCGGGTATTGTATTGGCCGATGGAAAATCCCATTCTGGTATACTATTTCCATCAGGTATTATATGGCCCGATGTAAAAGC
Organism: Vicia villosa; assembly: GCF_029867415.1. NCBI lineage: Eukaryota > Viridiplantae > Streptophyta > Magnoliopsida > Fabales > Fabaceae > Vicia > Vicia villosa. The sequence goes on from NC_081185.1 coordinate 1,708,406, forward strand.
CTTTATAAAAATTTAGTTTTATTTACAGTAATGCCACCGTGTATTGAATTTTTAATTTTTTAGTTATTTTTCCCATCAGCTCCATTAAATACCTGATGTAAAATTCTTTGACATATATTTTTCACATCAATTATCTTTATACTTGATGTAAAATCTTGTAAGCAAATGTAATATTTTTAGTAGTGAGAGATTCATCGAGGTAAGGGGGGACTCTTCCTTTTAGTATTTATTATATGGTCTTAGGTAATAGGTAGATTGATGTATGGTTTGGTTCAATTAGACATTGGGGTTGTTAGGTTAGGGTGTTATAATTTGGATTGAATTGATGATGATTGTGTGAACTATTTGCTTAATAATGAGTTTAAATGATGTTTTGTGGTGTATGATTGAATGTATGATGATTATATGCCTATATGTGATGTCTGAGGTCGATTTTGGACTAAAATTAGGTGGAATCGCAGGGTCTGTCGCAGACCTGAGAATTGTTGAAATCGCAGGTCCGCTGAGCGGAAGTCCCAACGTAGTTCACTTCTGTTGGACGTCGCTAGTGGTCCGCTAAGCGGAGGTCTGAAGGATTTCGCTTCTGCCTTGCATCGCTGAGCGAACCTTGCTGTGTGTGAATTTTTCCAGACTTTAAAATAACGTATCTTTTGATCCGTGTATCATTTCTTAGTGTCCTTTTGGGCGTTGTGCAAGTAATTAAATGTTTTATATAATGAATGATGAATATGGGTGGTAGCCGACTTTATTTCTTTAAAACTCGGTTTAATTATTTGACGAGAATTGAACATTGTGTGCATATGAGATAGGTGTGACAATGTATTTGATGTGATGATGAATTGGTTGTGATTATTATTATGATTGGGATGAATGCATGACTATTTGAATGATGTTGAAAACATGTAGATACTTATTCGGTGATGTGGTGTTGAGATGAATTGTTCATCGTGATTCGGTGATGTTTTTAAGTATGTTATGTGTGTTTCATTCATTCATATGCATTTGATGTTGGATCCCGGTGATGTTTGAATCGTTGGTGGATATATTTCCCATTGTGCGGAAATTGTGTCGGTGGGCCGTATCTCGATGAGGCGTAGATCAGTTAGGTGGATTGATTCCATGGTTTATTGGTACCACATGCATAGTGTCAGTTGTGTCATATGCATTTCGTCATAACATGATTGTATGGATTTTTGTGTTATGTGTTGTAATCTATTATTGTGTGAATTGATGAATAATATATGTGAATCTGAATATGTATAATTGGGTGAGCGGTATATTATGATGCTTGTTACTTATGAATTGCATAATATTTTCTAATTGAGAATGAGACTCACCCTTACATGTTGTCATTTTCAGATTGAGGAGTAACGACATTAGTGCTTGGTGCGGATGACTCGTAGAGTTTATCCGTTTATGTTGGGTCGTGTCGCTCATGCTCTGATCTGTAACACTGGGGAACGATAGTTTTAGAGTTTTTATGAGATTACTCCATTTTATTTGGTGTTGGATTATATTTCCATTTGGTTGTATTCGATGATGTTTCCTATTCCGATGTGATAAACATGATTATGTTTTGGTCAACCGTTTCCTAATGAAGCATGACTTTGACCTTAGTTGATTTAATTGTTTTAAATAATTGTGTCACCCTTGTGCATATGTTTTTACTCTGATTATTTATTTAAATTGCCGCGGGGTTTAGAAGGGTGTTACAATAGTGATATCAGAGCATAGTCGGTCGTTTGAGTTAGAGTCTCGTGTCAGTTAAGCCCTCGTATGCGATTAATGTAAGGTTGACACTATCGATACTTCTTGTTCTAACGAATATTGTTTTATATTTAGCATAATAATGGCTGGAAGAGGTGGAAGAAACAACGATGCTATCGCTGAGGCTTTGGGCATGATTGCTGGGTGTGCTAGGAGGGAATGTCAATGGAGCTAGTATTGGTGCTGACAGGCAGCTGAACAGTTTTCAGAGGAACAATCCTCCGTTGTTCAAGGGCACGCATGATCCTGAAGGTGCTCAGAAATGGCTTAAGGAGATCGAGAGGATTATCAGAGTCATCGATTATGCTGAGAATATGAAAGTGAGGTATGATACACATATGTTGTCTGAAGAGGCTGATGACTGGTGGATGGCTACTAGGGCTGAACTGGATGCTGATGGTGTAGCTATTTACTAGGCTGTGTTTAAGAGAAAGTTTCTGAGGAGGTATTTTCCTGAGGACGTTCGAGGCAGGAAAGAGATTGAATTTTTGGAACTGACTCAAGGTAACATGACGGTACCAGAGTATGCTTCAAAATTTGTTGAGTTGGCGAAGTACTACGTTCACTACAACAATGACGAGGCTAGTGAATTCTCAAAGTGTATCAAGTTTGAGAATGGTCTTCGTGATGAGATCAAGCAAGGAATCAGGTACCAGAGAATTAGGCGATTTGTCGATTTGGTGGACTGTAGTAGGATCTTCGAAGAGGATAACCTTAAGCTGAAGTCATCTCACTCTCGCGAGTTGGTTGACAAGAAAGGTAAGAAGCCTATCGATAGAGGTAAGCCATATGGTAGGGGAAATCCTAGAGCTGGGGATTGGAAGAGGCCTAGTGGGGGAGATTCTGGTGCTCCCGTTAGGTGCTACAACTGTGGTGAGACTGGGCATAGAAGGAATGAGTGCAAGAGTGGAGAAAATAAATGCTTCAAGTGTGGTAAGGCGGGTCATATTGCTTCTGATTGTAGGACGAAGATCGTGACTTGCTACAATTGCGGCGAATAGGGTCACATCAGTCCACACTGCACTAAACCGAAGAAGGATCAGGCTGGTGGAAAGGTCTTTGCTTTGTTTGGGACAGAGACTACTCTAGAAGATCGTCTGATTAAAGGTACGTGTTTTATCCATGACACACCTTTAGTTGCCATTATTGATACTGGAGCGACTCATTCGTTCATTTCATTGGATTGTGCTAAACGATTGGGATTAGAAATATCCGTTATTCATGGAAGTATGGTTATTGACACTCCTGCGTCGGGTTCAGTAACTACTTCTTCTGCTTGTTTGAACTGTCCTATTGACATACTTGGTAGAAAGTTTGGAATGAACTTAGTGTGCCTTCCTCTTGAACAACTTGACGTCATTTTGGGGATGAACTGATTACAATTTAATCGAGTTCATATCAATTGTTTTACGAAGACGGTTATCTTTCCTGAAGAGGTTAGTGTTGAGGATTTGACTATGTCGGTCAAACAGATGAATTTAGCTGTCAATGATGGAGCGGTGGTATTTATGTTGTGCTCTTCGATGGAAGTGAAAGGGGGCGATAATACCGGTGAACTACGAGTAGTGAATGAGTATCCGGAAGTATTTCCAGAAGATGTTAGTGAGTTGCCACCTGAAAGAGAAGTGGAGTTTGCTATAGAATTGATTCTTGGAACTAGTCTTGTGTCGATGGCACCGTATCGCATGTTGGCATCGGAATTGGTTGAACTGAAGAAACAATTAGAGGGATTGTTGGAAAAGAAGTTTATTCGTTCTAGTGTGTCACCGTGGGGTGCTCCGGTACTGTTGGTTAAGAAGAAAGAAGGTTCAATGCGGCTATGTGTTGACTATAGACAACTGAACAAGGTGACAATTAAGAATCGATACCCTTTGCCGAGGATTGATGATTTGATTGATCAGTTGGTTGGAGCTTGTGTGTTTAGCAAAATTGATCTGAGGTCTGGATATCACCAAATTCGTGTGAAGGCGGAGGATATTCAGAAAACGGCATTTCGAACGAGGTATGGACACTGTGAATATTCTCTTATGCCATTTGGTGTTACTAATGCACCTGGTGTTTTCATGGAGTATATGAACAGGATATTTCACCCGTATCTTGACAAATTCGTGGTAGTGTTCATTGATGACATACTAATTTACTCGAAGAGTGATGAAGAATATGCAGAGCATTTGAGAGTGGTATTGGAGCTATTGAAGGAGAAGAAGTTGTATGCGAACTTGTCTAAATGTGAATTCTGGTTGAAGGAAGTAAGTTTTCTTGGCCATGTAATTTCGGAGAATGGTATCGCGGTGGATCCTATGAAGGTAGAAGCAGTATCTCAGTGGGAGACGCCGAAGAATGCTTCAGAGATTCATAGTTTTCTTGGTCTGGCAGGTTACTATAGAAAGTTCATTGAGGGATTTTCGAAGTTGGCATTACCAATGACTAAGTTAACAAGAAAAGGACAAGTATTTGTATGGGATTCAGAATGTGAAAAAGGTTTTCAAGAATTGAAGAAGAGATTGACAAGTTCTCCGATCTTAATTTTGGCTAATCCAGCGAAGTCTTTCAATGTGTACTGTGATGCTTCACTGATGGGTTTATGTGGTGTTTTGATGCAAGATAAGCAGGTAGTGGCCTATGCTTCAAGACAGTTGAAAATTCATGAAAGGAATTATCCGACTCATGATTTGGAATTGGCGGTTGTGGTGTTTGTGTTGAAGCTGTGGAAACATTATCTCTATGGTTCTCGATTTGAGGTATTCAGCGATCATAAGAGTCTGAAGTATCTCTTCGATCAGAAAGAGCTTAATATGAGACAGAGAAGATGGTTAGAATTTCTGAAGGACTATGATTTCGGTTTGAATTATTATCCTGGTAAAGCAAATGTTGTTGCTGATGCATTAAGTAGGAAGTCATTGCATATGTCTATGTTAATGATGCGAGAATTGGATCTAATTGAGCAATTTCGAGATTTGAGTTTAGTATGCGAAAGTACTTCCAATAGTGTTAAGTTGGGAATGTTGAAGTTAACTAATAGTATCCTTGAGGAAATTAGAAATGGACAGAAATCTGACGTTGGCTTGGTAGATAAGTTGACATTGATTAACCAAGGTCGAGGAGGTGAATTCCGAATTGATGAGAATGGTGTTATGAGATTTGGAGACCGAGTGTGTGTACCCAATGTTGCTAAGATCAGAAAGAGTATTCTGGAAGAAGGACACCGAAGTGGATTGCGTATTCATCCTGGTGCTACCAAGATGTATCATGATTTGAAGAAGTTGTTTTGGTGGCCTGAAATGAAGAAGGAAATTGCTGAGTTTGTTTATGCTTGCTTAATTTGTCAGAAGTCAAAAATTGAGCATCAGAAGCCGTCTGGATTGATGGAACCGTTGTTTGTTCCGGATTGGAAGTGGGATGGAATTTCTATGGACTTTGTATCTGGTTTACCTAGAACGATCAAGAATTGTGATTCTATCTGGGTTATTGTAGACCGGTTGACGAAATCTGCTCACTTTATTCCAATAAGAATGGATTATCCGATGGAGAAGTTGGCTCAGTTGTATGTTGAGAAGATAGTGAGTTTGCATGGTGTTCCGGCTAGTATTGTGTCGGATAGAGATCCGAGGTTTACTTCTAAGTTCTGGACAGGATTGCAAGAATCCTTAGGTGCTAAGTTGAGGTTGAGTTCTGCTTATCATCCGCAGACAGATGGTCAGACGGAGAGAACGATTCAATCGTTAGAGGATTTGTTGCGAGCTTGTGTATTGGAAAAAGGTGGTGCTTGGGATAGTTATTTACCTTTGATTGAGTTTACCTACAACAATAGTTATCATTCGAGTATTGGTATAGCTCCATTTGAAGCATTGTATGGTAGGAGATGTAGAACGCCGTTGTGTTGGTACGAATCCGGAGAAATTGCGGTGGTTGGACCGGAGATTGTGCAACAAACTACGGAAAAGATCAAGATGATTCAGGAGAAGATGAGAGCTTCTCAGAGTCGTCAGAAAAGTTACCATGACAAAAGAAGGAAGGATATTGAATTTAAGGAGGGAGATCATGTGTTCATACGAGTTACTCCGATGACTGGCATTGGGAGAGCCTTGAAGTCGAAAAAGTTAACCCCGCGTTTCATTGGTCCATTTCAGATTACTAAGAAGATTGGGAAGGTTGCTTATCAGATTGCTTTACCGCCTGCACTCGCTAATTTGCATGATGTGTTTCATGTATCCCAGTTGAGGAAATACATTGCGGATCCATCTCATGAGATTCAGGTAGATGATATACAGGTGCGAGATAATCTGACTGCAGAGACATTACCTATGAGGATTGAGGATCGTAAGGTGAAGCAGCTGCGAGGTAAAGATATAGCAACGGTGAAAGTGGTTTGGGGAGGACCAGCCGGTGGAAATGTTACATGGGAGTTAGAGAGCTAGATGAAGGACTCTTACCCGGAACTTTTCGTCTAAGGTATGTTTTCGAGGACGAAAACTCTTTTAGTGGGGGAGAGTTGTAACACCCTAAAATTTCAGTTTATTAATTTAATTTGGATTTAAATTAAATAATTGGAATTTTAGTATTTTATTTGGATTTAATTGGAAAATGATGGAATAAGAACTATTGGGCTTATGGTGTGATGTTAGTAAAAGAGGGGTGCTATTTGGTTAGGCCTTTTTACTAAGTGGTGTTCATTTTATTTTATTTTTCATAAAATAAGAAAAGGAACCAAGAGAAGAGAAAGAGGAAGAACACGTGAAAAGGGCAAGAGAAGAGAAAGATGCAAGAACGTGAAATCGGAAGGAGAGCATTCAAGAGATTCATCGAGGTAAGGGGGGACTCTTCCTTTTAGTATCTATTATATGGTCTTAGGTAATAGGTAGATTGATGTATGGTTTGGTTAAATTAGACATTGGGATTGTTAGGTTAGGGTATTATAATTTGGATTGAATTGAAGATGATTGTGTGAACTATTTGGTTAATAATGAGTTTAAATGATATTTTGTGGTGTATGATTGAATGTATGATGATTATATGCCTGTATGTGATGTCTGGGGTCGATTTTGGACTGAAATTAGGTGGAATCGCAGGGTCTGTCGCAGACCTGAGAATTGCTGAAATCGCAGGTCCGCTGAGCGGAGGGGGTCCGCTGAGCGGAGGTCCCAACGTAGTTCTCTTCTGTTGGACGTCGCTAGTGGTCCGCTAAGCGGAGGTCTGAAGGATTTCGCTTCTGCCTTGCGTCGCTGAGCGAACCTTGCTGTGTGTGAATTTTTTCAAACTTTAAAATAACGTATCTTTTGATCCGTGTATCATTTCTTAGTGCCGTTTTGGGTGTTGTGCAAGTAATTAAATGTTTTATATGATGAATGATGAATATGGGCGGTATCCGACTTTATTTCTTTAAAACTCGATTTAATTACTTGACGAGAATTGAACATTGTGTGCATATGAGATAGGCGTGACAATGTATTTGATGTGATGATGAATTGGTTATGATTATTATTATGATTGGGATGAATGCATGACTATTTGAATGATGTTGAAAACATGTACATACTTATTCGGTGATGTGGTGTTGAGATGAATTGTTCATCGTGATTCGGTGATGTTTTTAAGTATGTTATGTGTGTTTCATTCATTCATATGTATTTGATGTTGGATCTTGGTGATGTTTGGATCGTCGGTGGACATATTTTCCATTGTGCGGAAATTGTTTCGGTGGGCCGTATCTCGATGAGGCGTAGATCGGTTAGGTGGATTGATTCCACGGTTTATTGGTACCACATGCATAGTGTCAGTTATGTCATATGCATTTCGTCATAACATGATTGTATGGATTTCCGTGTTATGTGTTGTAATCTATTATTGTGTGAATTGATGAATAATATATGTGAATCTGTATATGTATAATTGGGTGAACGGTATATTATGATGTTTGTTACTTATGAATTGCATAATATTTTCTTATTGAGAATGAGACTCACCCTTACATGTTGTCATTTTCAGATTGAGGAGTAGCGGTATTAGTGCTTGGTGAGGATGACTCGTAGAGTTTATCTGTTTATGTTGGGTCGTGTCGGTCATGCTCTGATCTGTAACATTGGGGAACGATAGTTTTAGAGTTTTTAAGAGATTACTCCATTTTAGTTGGTGTTGGATTATATTTCCATTTGGTTGTATTTGATGATGTTTCTTATTCCGCTGTGATAAACATGATTATGTTTTGGTGAACCGTTTTCTAATGAAGCATGACTTTGACCTTAGTTGATTTAATTGTTTTAAATAATTGTGGCACCCTTGTGCATATGTTTTTACTCTGATTATTTATTTAAATTGCCGCGGGGTTTAGAAGGGTGTTACAGTGAACCTGGACATCGTATCCATGAATGCAAGAGCAAAGAGAAGAAGTGCTATCGGTGTGGTAAAGTGGTCCATGTTGTTGCTGATTGTAAGGGAAAGACTGTGACTTGCGATAACTGCGGGGAAGAAGGTCACATTCGTCCACAATGTCCTAAGCCGAGGAAGAATCAAGCTGGTGGTAAATTTTTCGCCTTATCTGGTTCCGAGACTACTCTTGAGGATTGATTGATTAAAGGTACGTGTTTTATCCATGACACACCTTTAATTGCAATTATAGATACTGAAGCGACTCATTCTTTCATCTCTTTGGATTGTGCTAAAAGATTGAATTTGGAAATATCTGATATTAATGAAAGTATGGTTATTGACACTCATGCGTCGGGCTCAGTGACTACTTCATTTGCTTGTTTGAATTGTCCGATTGATATTTTTGGTAGAGAATTCGGAATGGACTTAATGTGCCTTCCGCTAGAATAACTTGATGTTATCCTGGGAATGAACTGGTTGGAATTCAACCGGGTTCATATCAATTGTTTTACGAAGACGGTTATCTTTTCGGAAGCGGTCGGTGTTGAGGATTTGGCGAGCTCCTTTGTTTAAATTATTTTGAGGTTTTTGAGACTTAGGAGTCGGTAAGTCGGGAAAAGGTTTATCGACATGCTCACATTAAGAAGGAGACTGTGTAGTTGAGTTGTCATTCAGTATAGGCTTCAATTTCTTGGGAGCACCCTTTGTCTTAATCGGTTGAGACGGTGGTTTCATGTCGATTGTTTCAGGATATCCAATCTTTCGCAATTATTCTTTGATATGGAGTTTCATGTTATCATCGGCCTTCGAAAACCTCTCTTGTACCGCTTCCAATTCGGAAGTAATGGAGATATTCGATTTCTCTCCTTTGACGCAACCATCATCATCAAAACTAAGTATTTTCCAATGAGGGATAACTTCGTCCATTCTTATTGGCTCACCTAGTCTTGCTTTTTCAGCAATAACACATGCACACGTGAGACCATACGTTCTAGTAATAGTACAACCACACTTTACACTATCAGAACTGACAGTTTCACCTCGTTTGGCCTAGTGAAAAATATAGTTCAACTCAGCCCGAGACACATTGCCGATCAATTGAGAATAAAGAATGTTGTCCCGAAATTGATGTTCGAACACCGTAATGCTCTGATCAAAAGTGGTTTGTATCTCATTATGTTGGTTTTTGATCATGAGAATTATGGTGTCCAAATCTCGACACAAGTTACCCTTGCTATTAGCCAACCAATTTTTCAAACTAGCATGTGCCGATTCTGTAACATCCCGATTTTTTATTTTTATTTATTAAATAGATATTTTATTATTAGTATAATTATTTAATTATTCTCTGGTGTGATAATTATTTAATTGTGTGTTATTATACCAATGAGGTTAATTGAACTATTAGTAGAATAATGAGATAATATCTATTGAGCCTAATAATTGAGAATAGAAATAAATATGGGTGAGTGGGTTACTAAGCCCATTAACCTAAGAGAAAGATAGTAAGTAAATAGGGTATATAGTCATAATTATCATTTGGTAAAGAAGAGAAAGAGAGAGCTCAAGAGAATAGAAGAGAAAAAGTAGAAAGAGGGAACTAGAAGAGGAAGGAGATTTAACCTAAGGTAAGGGGGAAAATCCTTATTATTGTGGGTATGGTATAATCTTCTATGGATAGTAGTATGCTTAGGTTTCATATCTCAATTCCTCATAATTCATATGTTAGGGTTTGTGTAAATCTATGAGATTTTGTGAATTAATCATGTTTAATGTTGTTATAATGATAACCCATGGTTAAAAACATGATTATGAACCTTACATATGTGGTTAATTGCTATTTAGATGGACTTTTGTTGGTTAGAAACGATTTTCTGAAGTGCTGCTAGATTATAGTTTTTTTTCCCAAAATCTCAGACGGCGTGTCGCGCGGTAAAAACTTCTATTTGAGCGCACGTAGCGCGGAAGTGGGTGCCTAATGTGGTCTGCTATATAATTTTTTGATTTTGATTCTTTGACTTGGGATTTCGTATGCTTATGATTTAAGATGGATTTACATGTGTTTTAATAATTTATTCAATAATGTTTGGATATGTTTTGAATCGAAAATGAACTTATACATAAAACTTGTGTTTTGGTTATGTATAATGTGAATTTGTGAATTGAGTGAATAACATGATTTGACTTGTGTGTTATATGTTATATGTGATCATTACATGCTATGTGAATGCTTGTTTAATAATAAATGTGTGTTGTGCAATGTTTTGGTGGATAATTCAAATTGTGCGAATTATTGTGATATGCTTGGATAATTAAGGTTGTGTGAAAATCTTAATTGCATATGTTGTGAATATTATTGCACATGCATTCATGGGGAGTTGGAACTCCAGTTGGCTTTGATCCTTGTTTGGAAATAGAGGCATGGCTTAGTTCCTTTGTGGATTCGGAAGCGGTGAATTATATGTTCATATTTTGAGGGCTTTGGTCTTGTCTGGATCATAAGCGTGGTTCTGGTTCTTGAGTATGGAATCAGGAGCGGTGAGCTTGATACTCACATGGTACCACATGCATGAGTCACATTAATTGCCTCTCGAGTCGCTTTGTTTGCTATGTGATTATTTTAAATTGATGTATGCTAATGTGATAATTGAAAATTTGTGCCATGTGTAATATTTATTGAACTCATTTAAATTATGTCGTATTATATATATTCATAATGATTTGAATTCTCACACTTCTGTTTGAATGATGTTCATTGCGACATCGCCCAGGTTCCGACGAGTAGCGTGCTTGCACGAGGATTTAGCCGAGGAGCTTATCAATGATTTCATTTCGGTTTAGTTAGTGAGTCAATGCTCTTATCTTGTAACACTAAGGGGTATTTAAACTCATGTTTTTTATGTTTGGACAATGTTATCTTATTGTATTTAACATGGTATTTTGGATATATATGGTGTTGATGGCTAATGATGTCTACCGTTGGATTCATATGACATATTTATGAGATGATAATGTCATTATGATTTTGGTAGACGATTATAGTATGGGATATAATCGTTGAAATGCTTGAGAAATTGTTATTCCGTTGCGATATGCATATTGACGAAACACGAAGTTTTCAAATTGTGTTGTAAATATGATTAGTTGCATGTTTGTATGTTTTGATTTTGGATTTTCATTGCTATGGAAACTACATGTGATGCCCTTTTAGTTATATGCATGTTAATACTCTGTGAATATATGTATTTAGTTGGAGTTAGAAAATGGGTGTTACAGATTCAACTCTATTGGTGGTTGTATTCCCAAGGTGTTAGACATTATTGGTCCACATACACACAAACTTCTCCTTCACCTTATCAAGAATGATGCTTTCAACATATTTCAATAACTTCGGATACTGTTCACACACTTTTCAAAATTGAAAGACGGAATCGGCGTATAATTCTTTTGTCGAAGAATTTGCAATACGAGTCCATGCATCCATTATTTGTTCAGCAATCACATAGGGCTTCACCTATTTTCTACTTGTTCATGCATTCATTAATCAAAGCGGTATCGCGGTCCATAATAATCGCCTTGGGCATCTCGACTTGTTCCTTCAAAAGTGACCGGCACACCTCTAATGCCCACCTAAAATTATCCTCTTTTTCACACTCCAAAAAAGCAAAACCAACGACGTATGTCTTATTCGTGGATGTAACACCCACCATCTCAAATAACGGAAGTCGATACTTGTTGGTCTTGTAGGTAGAATCAAGAAGGAGCACTGTCGGGAAAGTGTTGAACAACTTTATAGAATCCGGATGAGTCCAAAAAATATCTCGGACCGTAATCCCATCGTCGCAAGTTCTGTACCGCGACACGTATTTGTTATCATCCAACATCTTCAACAGTTGTTGCATTTCACTTCTATCTCCCCTAATCGCCTTATTATTGCGGTACCAGATGTTATACACTTGCCATATATTCAGGGACGGAGCCAGAAGTTTTAAATTGTGGGGGCAAATTTTTAAATTTATTAAATTAAAAATATAATATATTATTTATAAATAAATAATTAATTTTTTTATAATTTTGATATTTTGAAAATAAAAAAAAAAATCATTTTCTAATTATAAGTGTACATCATCTTTTTGGCTTCACAAATTAAATGATAGATTATAGAACGCTAACTCTTTTTAACTCCAAAATTATACTATAAAAAACATGAGATAAAAGGTTTTTTTTTTTTTTTTTTTTTGTATAATGTGCTAGTTGAAGAATAACTTGAAATGCAATAATTGTCTAACGTAATATGTACTATCACTACTATGCACTCATAAGGTAGATGATTATAAATATATTTTGAATCCTAGTGGGGGCATATGCCTACAAAGTCCAATAGCTAGCTCCGTCTTTGCATATATTTGATACGTTGTCGGGTTCCTTCCGTTTGAACGTGGCAAGTATATTTTTCGGTTCAACAAGATTCAAGGACATGTCATTAATACATGTCTTCTCTTCCGGTTTGAGCCAACATACACTAGGATGTCCTTGTAATATCCCGCACATGTCATGGTTATGCAAACCACAAATAACATTAAATCTCCACTTCTTGCTAGCCACCATGTAACCACGAATTTTAAATGGACACTCACATTTTCTAGTACCCGTGTCGTCTCTTTTAAACTTTCTTAGAGGAGGATGATATTTCCTGCTTCTTTCACACAACATTGTTACGAAAGTGTTTCTTTTTACCGTACCATTATCCGATCTTCTTATTACCGCACCAAAACCAATGTCAATTGCATTCCTACGAATCCATGTGAGCATGCTTTGCTTTCCCGATCATCAAACTCTTGTTTGTTATTAAAGTTACCGCCAACATCTATCGCCTTTACGACAACCCCTTCAACATTCAAAGAAATATCGACTGAAGGAACTAATTCTCTAGAAATATTATCAGGATGTACCATGCCTATTCGTAACCAATAACAAAAATAATACAAAATTACAAGACCGCTAAAAAAAATTCCAAGATTATATTTATTAATTATTTTAGTTGTACGCTTTTATATATTTTTGCAAAATGAAAATTACTACTAGTTTATAAAATGAAATTGACGAGTTTAGACACGAGAACTCGAAAAGGAGGTACTAATCTGAAATTTACACATCAATCTGTGATCCAAGTAACAACTTCTTCTTCTTCTTCCACAGTTCCACTTCATTTGGTTTAAACACACCAACCAACCACATAACATTGTTGCGAGAGAGATATTAAACTATACATCATCGCAGAGTGGAAGTTGAATTCACATGTCAAAGAATCAAATGGCGCCGGCACCGCTATCGCGGTTCGGCGTACTGGTGGCGCAACTGGAATCCATAGTCTCTTCATTTGCTCACAAATCTCCCGAGCCACTCCTCTGCTTCGATCTCTTATCGGATCTCATTTCCGCCATCGATGAGGACACTAAGGTCATTTCCTCTACTTCCATTTCAGTTTCTTCGCATCTCGTTCGATTTCAATTTTCCCGCAATTTTGAATGTTTCTTTGAGATTTGGTTTGAGATTCCATTGATCTTGCTGTTTATCACTCTATTTTGATTCGTTCGCGTTTGCATTTGCTTGTATCTATATTTTAGAGTAGATTTCTATAAATCACGACACTGAAAACATGACGCTGACACAGTTTATAATTTGAAAAAAATGAATAAATTAAATGTAATTACGTCGCTGTCAATTTTAGACATCACCTCTCTGAAGGTGTCAGGTGCTACTTAGCTAGATTTACTCTACCTTGTGTTGCATCAGTTTGGATTAAGTGTTTTTGATTTTTTTTCATTATCGTTGTTTGATTAGTGATTAGCTATTTTATTGTTGTCAAACTCAATGTATGCTGAAGAGAACAGCTTGAAGATTCGAATTGGTAATGTAAGGCCATGTTTGGACAAACAACCTAATTAAGCGTGTTACGTGTGTGTTTGGCTCTACGGTGACGAGAATTGATTATGAGTAAATTGGTTTTTGTGGAATTGATTTTGGTTAAAAGTGAGTTGGATGTAAAGTGATTTATGTTTGGATAATTTATGTAAAAGTGAGTTAAATTTTAGTGTAAAACTCACGTCTAAACTCAAAAACTACAAATTAGCTTCAAGTAGAAACAATTTTGGAGGCTTATGAATAGTAATGTTGCATCTCCTAGGTCTATGAATGTAGTTTTTAAGAGAATTTGTTTTGCCATCTAAAAAGGAGTAGCGGTGCAGATTGTTGCCCGTGTGCCTTATATTTATGTATAAACTTTATTAAGTCCTAAATTAAAAAATTATAAAAAAACAGATTCGATTCTACTTTAGAACAACTAAACACTTCAAAATCACTCTAAAATCAATTTTACACATCTAGTACTGCTTTTGACTCTTTCAAAAGATAAACTAAACATACACTAAGAGCTAGTGGTATAGAATTAGTTATTTCTATGACTAAATAAGCTATAAGCGGTTTTCATAGCTATCCTAGAGAGATCATGAAAATAGGCTGAAAACAACTTCTGATAAGCTGTTTCCATAAGTTATGGCACAGTGCTCACAATTGCTTATGCCAGTAATAAGGTTAAGTATGGTAATCCAAACCGTCTGTAGGTTGTAGATGAAGCACTTACTGATTTTAGGAATTGGATCTTATATATAATCCAAAGCTCCAAAATTACCGGGAGAGTCAATGTTTTTCATTTGTAATTTTTGTAGAAAGACTTTCGGCATGGGTTATTGATATATGATACTGAAATACATAACTTGCAGGACAATATTATGGTGTGGCAAAGGAGATGTGAGGATGCATTATATTCCTTACTTGTTATTGGTGCAAAACGGCCTGTGCGTCACTTGGCATCAGTAGCAATGGCAAAGATTATATCCAAGGGAGATGGGATATCGATTTACTCTAGAGCAAGTGGCCTTCAGGGATTTCTTTCTGACGGGAAGAAGAGTGAACCTCTGAAAATTGCTGGTTTGTTGAAATTAAAGATTTCTTGAACTTTTAGATGGATATTATATTGGTGCTTTGCTTGTAATGAATTCTTCTGATAAATGTTGAATAGTTGATAAATGTTGAATAGTTGACTATCTCTATCTGAAGAAGGCTACTGATGTTGTTTATTTATGGTGATATCCCTCTCCGATTCCAAATAAACTTAGCATCATAAATTCATAATGCAATGTTTGTATAGTTTGAAGCAGCCATGAGCTCAACACCAAAGAGAAGCCTTTAACATAACTCCGTGTCATAATAAGTTTAGTGGAAAATACACACCCTTATGGTCAATCAAACCTCTTAACACAAGTAGTTTTCATGTTGATTTTTCATGTTTTCTTTTGATTGCTCCCGGTATGACACGACTCTTTACGCCATATTTATGTTATATTTCACGTTGCATGCTTTTTACTCATTCCAGGATAAACAACAACGACCACCAAGCCTTACCCCACTAAGTGGGGTCGGCTACATGAATCAAATTACGCCATAATGTTCTATCATAGATCATGTTTCACTCCAGGATGAAATATAAGCAAAATTTGACCAAATTATGCATATTTAGGAAGACAGTTGATATTACATTTAATCTATAATGTCTCAATGAAAAACAATGTCTATTTCCTAAATTACCCTCTACGACTAATAAGTTGGTTCATTGTGAATATAAAGAGTTAAATTAAATGGGGGGAATTTTAGAGATACTATCATTAAATAAGAGAGAAGTAGTAAACATCTATGTATATTTCATTCCAAAAAACGTGAGGTAAAGTTTGCTTATATTTCATTCTAGAGAGTATATTGGATACTGGTTTTTCCATTGTTTCTTGCATGTAATTATTAGTCATATTATGCGAGGTATCTTTTGTTTTTTCTTCTTCCTGTAATTTTATTTTTCTGAATATGATGTTATATTTGTAGGTGCTGCGCAATGCTTGGGAGAATTGTATAAGCACTTTGGGAGAAAAATTACTTCAGGTTTGCTTGAAACAACCAATATAGCAGCTAAACTTATGAAATTCAATGAGGTATTTTCTTACAGCTTGCTTGTTTATATGTTTAAATTACTGAGGCACAGTGAGTTGCAAAATATAAATGCCTTATAAAAGTTTCCCTTGGTTGATGTTGTTGGTTTAATTGACTAAGATTAAGAAAATAAAAAAGGCTATAAAAAGATTAGGGTCTAAGGTACACAAATTCCTGTATCAGTTTGCCGTTTAATCAATACTGATCAATTTAAATTTTTCAATTTTTTTTGTTTGGAATTGTTCAAATCTGGTGAAGGGTCCGGGGTTATGAAAATATCTATAAAAAATAGAAAAGGAAGAGACATAAGTTACTCTTTGCCACCTTAGTACCCTGGACCATTCTCCTCCTTCTCCCACTGTCTTCATTTCCAGAGCGCAACTCCTTCACCTCCTTTTCTCATCTCTTGCATTTGTAACCTCCTTTGCCCCATCTATTATTAGCACAATGCAATCCACCAATTACGACTTTTTGAAGCAGTTCATGGAATTTCAGTCCCCGGGTGTTCTGCTTCATATGCCACCTATACTGATTTCTTGAAATTGTTGCAGTAGCGCCCAAGCTCATGCTTAGTTGATCTATAGGGTAATTATGGTTTATTAGTCTCGTAAATATAGAAAATAGGGTAGGATTAGTATTTTTCATTTTATTATGACTTATTGTATATAACATAGCTCCACTATGTAATATGCACAAATTCTCTCATTTGTTTTCTCGTTTTCTCTATTTCTCATCACAAAACACCTTTTTATTTTTTGAAGCTTGCTCTGCTTTCTTTTAATAAATTTGTCATGTCTCTCAAACTTTAGGAATTTGTAAGACAAGAAGCATTATATATGCTTCGGAATGCTCTAGAAGGCTCTGGTGGAAGTGCTGCTTCAACAGCATATTCAGAGGGGTTCCGTCTTATAATGAGGTCTGCCGCTGGGGACAAGTCGTTTGCTGTGAGAATAGCTTCTGCAAGATGTTTGAAGGCATTTGCTAGCATTGGTGGTCCAGGCTTAGGTGTGGCAGAACTTGACAATTCAGCATCTTATTGTGTCAAGGCAGGTATTTTGTCTCAATTTCATCTCTTTCACTAATAAACACTGCAATCGGTTGGTGAAAAATTACAGTATTCTTTACTTGTTTTTGTACTGCTGCTTCTGATAGGCTCTTGAAGATCCTGTTGCATCGGTCCGTGACGCCTTTGCTGAAACTTTGGGTTCCTTGCTTGCTCTTGGAATGAATCCTGAGGCACAGGTTTCTATATATAATTGTTTTCTTTTCTCTGACTTTCCTCGATTCTTATGTCCTTCATTAATTCCCTCTCCTAAATCTTACTAGATTCAACCAAAGGGAAAGGGCCCTTTACCTCAAGCAAAAAAGCTAGAAGGTGGATTGCAGAAGCATTTGATATTGGCTTTCACAAAAGGTAAAATGATTTTGTTTGGACCACCGTATTTTTGTTTGCAAAGATGGTGAGAGTATATCATGGCAGGTCCTTGCTTAACTTGCTTAACATGGCCCAACCTCCCCCCTCCCTTCAAATTTAAAAATAGAACCTTACCTAGGTGGTCCCGCGTGTAAACAATGTACTCTATTCGTTGTAAAATGAGTGTCGGTTTAACAAATAAAATTTATTTTAAAATGAATGTCATTTTCACCTTTCAATGTAGGTGAGGGTTGCCCAAGTTTTATAAACACTACGCATGCCATATCTCTAAGCAATAAGACTAAATCCACCCCTTGAAAACCAATACACTCAAGGTGTTGGGGGTTGCAATGAAGGCAAGCCAAATGCTGCAATTATGTATTAGTGTATAATCTAGAGTGCCATTATTGATTGTGTAAATCTGTTACAGTGGACAGGAGATATATAGGTATCCTAACCTGTTCACGTATCCTAGCCTGTACCACAATATTGATGACACGGCACTCTAGATTATACGCTAATAGACTATACACTAATATTAGGTGATTTGGGGCGGACCGTAATGAAGGCGGAAATTCCATCACACCTCCTCATGCTCGGTCTTCAATGAGGCTGAAGCGTGGAGAAACTTGTTAAGAAATGTGGTTGGACCTAACTCAACCCTACAAAACCGGTTTGTAGGGTGAGACCCATTTATAAGCACATGTTTAGGTCATATATTGTCCGATGTGAGACTCTTTAACACCCCCTCACGTCCAGGATTAGACAACTGAAGTGTGGAAATCAATGGTGGGTGACCCGATAGTGGAAACATGAGAGTAGGTGGCCCACCGAATCTTAAACGAGACTCTCATATCATGTTAAGAAATGTGGTTGGACCTAACTCAACCCTACAAAACCGGCTTGTAGGGTGAGGATCGCCCCCATTTATAAGGACATGGTTAGACCATATATTATCCGATGTGAGACTCTTAACAAAATCCAACACAATGAAGGTATTGGGAGCTACGATGAAGACAAGTCAAAGTGCTGCAATTAAGGCGACTAGGGGCCGACCGCAATTAAGGTGGAAATTCCAACAATACGAATAGGGTTTATTAATGGTGGACATCACTCATCTTGCAAATCAGTAAAGATGATTTAGGCCAAACGCAAATTGGAAAATGGTATTAGAGCATATCCATCCGGCCACCTACCATATTTTCATGCACCAAACTAATAATAGCATTGGGTGAGAAGAGGTGCCAGACACCCCTCACATTACAAGTCGAATTTGTAAAGATGAGCTAGACCCAATTTAAAATAAAAAAGAAAGCTAAAAATACAGAAATAAAACAATTATACCAATGGAAATTCCCCATGTATCTAAAAATTACAAATGTAAAATTATCTCATTATTTTGATAAGGCTTCCTATGACCGTGTACATCTTTTGTGAGCATGTAATGACATTAATTACTTTGATTCAGCAAGCGGAGTACGTTCAAGGCATGTTCGGGTTGGCCTGACTCTATCTTGGGTATTCTTCTTGCAGGTAAATCTTGATATTTCTTTGACAGGTGTTCAGCAAACCGTTTATTTAGAGGCGTTCTTCTAATCTCCTTGTTGATATTTGTAGAGTGGATATCATTGTTATTTCATTTTTTTAGAAGTCTGTCTTGTTTTATATTTTATCAAGGGTCTACATGCCCTATTCTGTTGTTTTCTGTATTTGGACATTATTGAGCTCAAATTTCCCCCCTTCCTAATCACTAACTGCTGCTCATCTTTTTCTATGCTCAGTTATGTTAGCTATTTTTCAAACGAATTTTTCTATCAATAATGAGAAGTATTTTGTCGATACACTTCAGGCCACGTTTTGTACTTATCATTAATGTTGGGAGGGATATTGAGTTTGAATTGAAGCTTTATGGAAGTTTTCTTATTTTGTTAATTTGCTGGGGTTTGGTGTTTAACTGGAGTAGAAATATAAATAATGAAGATATTGTTGGTTGTTGTTTATTGCTGTGAAAAAGTCTTTTGCTTTAATGCATTATGATTTGTAATTAATATAATTTTGCAGTGAACTATTTGTATAATCTTGAGCTCATCTTGTGCACAAGTCTTCTCTCTTTATTGGCAATATATATATATATATATATATATATATATATATATATATATATATATATATATATATATATATATATATATATATATATATATATATATATATATATATATATATATATATACCTTTGGTAGTTTTGTCTTGGTCGATCATTTATTCTCTGTCAATTTCTATTTTGCAGGCAATTCGTATAAAATATCTACATCCAGATAGTGAGCTACAAAATTATGCACTGCAAGTTATGGAAATGCTCCGTGCTGAAACTTCTGTTGATGCCCATGCATTGGTATTTTTTTCTTTCGATGAAATGTTCTTTATATTTTCTCTTTTGCAGTTGATTTGTTTTATGATGTGCATTTATTGAGATAAAATGGCAGTGATTAGTGGTAGAATACTGTGTATGGGTCCTAATATTGAATCAGGGGAAGATGCTAGTGGGCCTTTGATTAAAGCAAACTGCTAGAATTTTCAGCCACTGGTTTCCTTTAATATTTCTAGTTTTTTAAACTGTTGACCAGAGCATCTTAATCTTGCTGCAGGCATGTGTTCTTTATGTTCTTCGCGTCGGTGTAACAGATCAAATGACTGAGCCCACTCAGAGGGATTTTTTGCTTTTTCTAGGAAAGCAGGTGCAGATTTCTTTATGCCCTTCTTGCTTTTATTTCATCTTAATGATGTATACTGAATCATTCACACCCTACCCTCTTTCCCCAAAATTTTGGCATATAGCTCCAGTCACCTGAAGCTGGTCCTTCCATGATGGTGGCGGCCTTACGAACAGTGTCATATACTCTAAAGACTTTGGGAGAGGTAACGAGACTTAGGTTCTACTATAAAAGGAGGAAGTATGCCTGGGACGTCGTGTGTTATCTCAATTTGTCGTTTTGCAGGTTCCCTTTGATTTTAAGGAAGTTCTTGACAACACTGTAGTTGCTGCGGTGTCGCATTCTTCAAAGCTGGTGAGCTCGTGATAGTGTGCATACATATATACATGCACCTATGCTTATATTATTATTATTATTCCTGCACTTAGTTTTGGATTTTATTCTTGTTTTGGTTTAACACGTCATCTTCCTAGTGCTCTTGGATAGAAATTATAAAAACTAAATGTGATATGCCCTTGTAGATAGTTTTTTTCTGGTAATTGTGCAGCGAAACATGATGGCTGAAATTCAATTACAATGGTTATCTCTGGAAGATAAATGGAAACCCCTTTATTTTTGAGCTCTGCACCTTCTTATCTGAAGGTCTTTGAGATTTAAATGTGCTCCTTTTTCCTAATTATGGGTTTTCTTTTCTTAATTATTCAAAATGAAATTTGAGTTCTATATTGATTAGGAAGATGTGATGTTGCTCATAGTGGTAAAAATTGAAAAACTTGTATGGGAGATGGCATTAAGGAAAGTTTGAAGACGTGTTTGTGTATGTAATTTTATTAGGACGTGATGTTAGAAATGTAAACAATATACACTTGCGCGATTAATTGTTCAGCTTAGTTAATATTGTTATTAAATTTAACCACAGCGTAGTTATTTTGTATACTTTAAGCTCCGGTGGTTATATAGGATTATGTACATTTACTAGAGATATAAATAAAATGAATATACTAGGCATGTACCCAACAATGATTTTAACCCTACATACTCAAATCATGTTTAGATGACTAGCTCCTTGACAGCTGATTTTAACCCCACAGTGTTAGGCGACTAGCTCCTTGACAGTTAATTTTACCCCTCACTTGATAAGTTGAGAGCTTATAGTTTCCACTGAATTACTCTAGAAGCTATCTGGAATTCTTAAAAATGTTTGTATTTTTTGCATGCCTTTATCCAATTTGAAATACTTTTGATCGGGTTCATGTTTGTGCGGAATATGGAATCAGAGAATAATTCTTTTTATCCAGGCTTTCATGTCTTGTCCTTCTGTTATAGCTTTTTGAAGTTGGTATATTGTTAGGTTCGGATTGAAGCTGCTTTAGCATTACGTGCAATGGCTGAAGTTGATCCAACTTGTGTCAGTGGTTTAACTTCATATGGGGTGACCAATCTTACTGCTTTAAGAGAGAGTGTTTCTTTTGAAAAGGTAAAATTTTTCAAACTTCATGATAATCTATATTTCAATGCATCATTTGTTGTTATTGATAATTTTTTTTGTTTCAAAAGCATTTGTTATTGATAGAATAATTTTTATTAACAATTATTTGAAAAGAGTATAATAGAGGATGAGGAAAGAGAAACTGTCCATAGCTGTGGCACAACAAAATTACATAAAAAGATAGAAACATGTATTGATAATTAAATTTGTAATTAATTAGCCAAAATCTTCTTCCCTTCATTTCATTATGCAAAATATTACATTGAGGATCCACCATATGTTCATGAGAATGAGATGAGTCCAAAAAAGGCTAGCACATGTGATCCATTATAGACCACATGAAGCACTGATCCCCCTAGAAGCCACCAAATTTCATATTCAAATGTTTTGTAGGTCGAAATTTTTAGTGGAGTTTTAGCTTTTCTGCGCAGAGATTATAAAAAAGTTTCAGGTCTTCAACTAGTGTTCTATAAATTTTCATTTTTTGAATTGACAGTAATACTTTGTCTGCAGGGTAGCAATTTACAGTTTGAACTTGATTCTTTGCACGGGCAGGCTACTGTCTTGGCTGCTTTAGTCTCTATTTCACCAAAATTGCCTCTTGGTTACCCAGCAAGGTTTATTTATTGTCTCTTCTTTCCCTTAGTTTTCTTACATTTTTTGTTTTCTATTTTTTAATTTCATACCTGTATTTTTGTTTTTGCACCACCAAATTAATGAACTCCTTTCCCCTGTGTATATACAGTGTCACTGAGCCTTTGCTTTGAAAATGATGTCTTTTTGTTTGTATTATACTATTTATCTATATTTTGAGATGGAATGAAAACAGATTACAATCCAATAATTTAGATGACAATGTGTGTAATGAATCGGTGCCACAACTGGTTCAGAGACCCATAATACTTTATAGTTTTGAACTTAGTTGATATAAATGTCAATCAACACCTTTGTTATCTTTATATATATTTTTTAATTCTTCCTGCATTCTTCATTGACACAATTAAATATCTTATTAGAATTTACATTTTTTGTTTAAACTCTGTCCATATGCTACTAGATAACAACAAAAGAATTGTTTCTTATGCAGTTCAATGCTTGCTTGATTTTTTGTACTAATATGTAGTAATGTGTTATAACCAGGCTTCCCAGATTAGTGTTTGAGGTTTCAAAGAAAATGCTGATAGAATATAGCCACAATCCGTCAGCAGCGACAGTTGAAAAAGAAGCTGGATGGTTGCTTTTGTCATCTTTATTGGTTTCTTTACCTAAGGAGGTATTAAATTGTTGATAGTCCGAATTTTTTTCTGAAAAGCTATAATTGTTATGAAACTAATAAAATGAATGGTAAAGGAAAGCGTGTGAAAATATTTGACATCAGCTTTAAATTAGCCTTAATATTTCATAACACGTTAAGGAGAAGAATCAAATATTCAATGCGTCAGTCTTATTGGCTCCAAAATAAGGCATATTATTTCCAAATCTTTTCAAGCCCTTGTCTATCTTCTGTAGCTATCTATCCTCTTGAAATTATAACAGAGAATTTGCACGCGTGTTTTGCAAGACATGATAATATGAATTGTTAAAATTATTATTAGGAATGCATTTGGTGATATTCCCTATAATTTTTTTAAGCAAAAGTCTCATGTTTTAGGGTTTTTCCCTGCTCGCAGGAGCTTGAAGAGGATGTCTTTGATATTCTAGCACTGTGGGCTACACTCTTTACAGGGAATCCAGAAAATGAAGTTGCAAAAACTGATGATTTAATGTCAAGGATATAGTAAGTACAACGTATTGTTTCCGTAATCAAATTATTTTGAACTTTTTCATATTAGCCAAAGTATTTGCATTTATATGGTGAATATCATTGTTAAAAGAACTGTGAGAGAAAATTGTTTTCATTCTTGTGCATAATACCAAACGGATACAGCTCATACTATAGGAGCAGAGTTGGTTCTAGAAACCAAACTGCAGAAGTAAAAGAAAAAGATCCTAGAATCTGGTCAGATATTGGTAATGATATTGATACATATATGATACAATCCTAATTAATACAAAGGAAAATTATGAAATAAAGAAAAATGGAAAGGTAATCAGATTTTTTTTTGAAAGTAAGGGAACCAGGTAGTTGGAGACTCTAAAGCAGGGCTTTATAGCAACACCCCCCTAAAGTCGGTGTGTAAAAATATCTATCATGTCCAACTTGCTATCATGAAATTCAGATATATTTTTGGATAACTCTTCAGTGAGTATAATATCTGCACTTGTTAAGATATTGGGACAAATGGCATGCAAACAGTCTCATTTTCTATTCTTTCTTTGTGAAGTACCTATCAATTTCCACATGTTTGGTTCAATCTTGTTGGACATGGTTCTGGCAATGCTAATTGTTGCATTATCAGCCCAATAGAACTTTATGGAAAGGTTAATAGCTACAACGAATTCTTTGAGAACTCCCTTTAACTCCATCAATTAACAAATGTCTTGTGGCATTGATCAATATTCAGCCTCAGAACTTCCTTTAAAAGGTCAAGAACATATGTCTTTTTCGATGTCTGGACCTTGCTACCTCCATACCAAGGAAGTACCTAAATGACCCCAAATCTTTTATTTCAAACTTCACAGGAAAAGTCTCTTCCAGCATTCCCGTTTCTCGTAAATCATCACCTGTGAGGATGATGTCATCCACATAAACAATGAGGAAAGTAATCTTCTCTCTGTTAGTTCACTTCACAGATCTTGTATGATCTGTTAGGCTTTGGGAATATCCTTGCTTTGTAACAAATTGAGCAAACCAATCAAATCAGGAAAAATATTCACGAAGTATTTGCTGTTATGTTAATTGAACACAGTCTTTCAGTCAAGATAGGATCCACATGTTTCTTGTCATGTAGATTTCTTTAAAATTTGAAGTTGCCAAGCATTGTTATTTTTTAGACGTGTTCTGTCTTGAATAATAAATCAGAAGCAATTCTAATTGTGCATGTGTCTTTAATGGTCTGCTCTTTTTTTGTAGTGTATGGTCTGCAGCTGTTCACGCACTTACAGCATTTATAAAATGCTTTATATCTCCTGATGTTATGAATGATGGAGTTCTACTTCAACCCGTTCTTGTATACCTTAACAGGTATCTGTGCTGCTTTATTTATGGCTGTAACTTCATTTGACTGTTGATAGTAATTCCTAACCCTTGTTGAAAGCAGTGCATTATCATACATATCGGCATTAAAAGTCAAGGAGCTTCCGAACGTGAAGCCTGCAGTTGACACTTTCATCATCAAAACTTTAATAGCTTATCAATCTGTCCCAGATCCCGCGTCTTTTAAAAATGACCACCCTCAGATTATTCAACTATGTACATTTCCGTTCAGGTAGTGTTTTTATTTTTCTGTTATTTATCCTCAGATTATTTGACTCCAAATAGATGTAAAATGCTTATTTCTTATCCCAAATAAATCATTCAACTCCAAATAGAAGTAAATTGCTTGTTTTTTTATCCCAAATAAACCATTGTGCCACTAGAACCTCTTTAAACACATAATATTTATGCTCAAACTATACACATCAAATTGTAGTGAAGTTTTTCCGTTACTATAAGAATTTAGCCTCTTCTTCACTCCTTTTAGAATTGTGGTTATGTCATTTAGCCTCTTCACTTCTTTTAGAATTGTAAACCCTAACTCAACCGCACGACATGTATGGTGAGAGGATGTTAGACTCTCATAAAGGAATTAAGGAAACTTGGCTATTCAGTTTTGTAACTGTTATTATATTATTAAGAGCAGAGTTATCAATACCGGATAGCGGCACGGAGTGGCTGACCCTAAAAATGGGATAGCGGGATGGCGGATAGTAGTATGACTGCTATTTTATTATTTTTTAAGACAAATTACATGAATGATATTAATAACTAACTAGAAACATATGCTTAATGTAAAATTGAACAAATAACTCAATACCCATAAAAGGTTTATAAATTAAATTATCAAAACACAAGATTTAACAAAACAACCCTTAATCAGTTCAACATCAACAAGTCTTGATATAAAAATATTAGCAAGGAATATTGAATTAAGAAAGAAAAATGAAAAAACGGAGGAATATTGTATTAATTTAACGCAACACAAGGGAATAAAGTATTAAATTTTAATTTTAAAAAAACAGAGGATAGAGGAAGAAGAAAAGAAACGGAGGATAGTAGAAGAAGAAAAGAACTTAAAGGTACCATTACCGACAAACCCAGAAGGTGGCAGCGCAAACACGGGAGAAGATGAAGCGCACACAAGGGAAAGATGAAGTGATGAAGCACACAAAAGAGAAAGATGAAGCATAGAACGCGAAGCAAACATGAGAGAGAGAGAGATGAAGATTGGATATTATGGCTGAAGTGCAAATTGACAAAAATACCCTTAAAACAATAATTTTTAAAAGGTATTTTGGGGTTTTCGTCATTTTAAACAGAAAGTGGTTTTTAACCCGCTCCGCTCCCGCGACCCGCTAACGACCCAATAGGGCCGTGTTAACTCTAATAAACTAAGGAATTGTCTTGAAAACAACGAAAAATTTTGCTAACAGTTTTTTTCACTAATAAAACTTTTTCAGGTCATATCACATCCACTCTAGAATTCTTTCCAGTTTTCTTTTATTTACGTCATTTACATAACAATTGATTAGACCGTTAAATCTTCATTGATTGATCTGAATATTTGTTATTGCTTGTTTGAATAAGACATGCTTCAGAATGTGAAGAAAGTTCATGCTTGAGGATGCTGTTAGACAAGAGAGATGCATGGTTGGGTCCGTGGATTCCTGGAAGGTATCTATCTGTCTGTTATACTGTTATGCTCTGTAGTATCTTTTCCTAATTATTAGAGTGTATTGTAATGAACCCTTGATGTTAAATGAAATTACATAGATTCCCTAACTTGTTTGCAAATGACAAACTCCTCCATTAAATTATAAGAAAAGTATACTGTGTCATATTAGATGCTATCAATTCTCTCTTTTTGGTGCTGTCAAGGTAGACTACATTTGTGGTTGTTCTTGCCTTTTTCCACTCTGCATTGCTCTTTTGTTCATTCTATAACCATTAGTGGTTTTCAGAGGTGGTTGGCTTTATTTTCTGGAGTTAAATCTTGTCTAGTTATTTAAGTGCAAATGGATGAAATTTGATTGAAGTTGCCCAGTACCATATTCATGATTAACAGAGGAATCAAAGTAGTGTCTGCCTAATATAGCTGTGATGGGGTTAAATAACATCTTACCAGCTTGTACCTGTAACTTTGAACCAAGTTGGGCTTCTTATATCTTCAATGTTTCTAGAGCACATGCTAAGAAAATATCACTTTACATTCTTTAGACTCATGAAGCCTTTTGGTACTTGTTCATTTTATTTTAGGCTATATGGAGAATTTTTTGGCTGCTTCAATATTTTTCTTTTTCTTTCTTTTAATATAATAGAATATTTTGTATTTAAGATATAAACCAAAACTTGTACATCTTGTGCTAGTCTATCTTTTCCACCTTCTGTGTTTCTCTACTCTTGGATTCCTCTGTCTGTCTCCGTTCCTGTTACTGACTGCATCCCAAACCATTAGTGTACCCTCAATTTTTGACATAAAAAGGAGATTTGTATCAGAAGATTTCATTTTGTCTCTCCTCTAACCACATGTAATGTTTATGTTCCAAATTACCTTTGTTGTTTTCCATTTTTTGGCATTGGCAAATGATACTCATTAAAAAACTTAGTTCTGTTCTGTCATCAAAATATTAATATTTCTGTTATATATTTAGGACACTTAATATAGGCGAGGCTGATATTATATAAAATGTTAGTTTTTTCAGCATTATTTTGAAAACAAGTGGAGCAGTTGTCTAGGTCTCTCTTTTTTCTTCTCCATTTTCCTACTGACTTCTCTCAACTTTATATTTATATGAAACAAGGGATTGGTTTGAAGATGAGCTCCGAGCTTTTCAAGGTGGAAAAGATAGCATCATGCCCTGTGTATGGGAGAATGAAATTTCTAGCTTTCCTCAGGTATTATTTCTTTGGAAAAATTAAAAATCTGGAACTCTTGGCATAAATTATTACTAATTCAGGAAAAATCTACTACATATGTAGTTAACATCACCCATATATTTTTAATGCGTTATTTGTATTTGACCTAACTTATCATTTGTTCTTTAATCTATTACTGATTTAGCTAGACTAGTTAATTAGGAAGTTAATTACTGAGATGGAAAACATAGGCTATATAAATAATAGGAAGGAGAGATTAGAAGGGGAATCAATTGATATTAACTCAGAAATGCCCCATGGAAAATCATCGTGTATATTATTCTAAACTACATTTAGTAATACATTCATAACATGATTGATGTTCATTGAGAGTCGAGAATGTCTCTTGCTAGTTTAAGGACACAATGATGAATTATCGGTAAGATGGTTTTGCTTTTTGAGGAAAAGACAAGAGAAAGAAAGACTATGAAAAACTCTTGGGAGAAATCATTTTAAAAGGCCTTGTTAAGAATTTGGCCCTTGGTGAAAACTTGGTATTTAATAGAACAAAATGATGTCATTTAATATATGTATCTAAATCTCATTTAGTAGGAAAAGTGCTCCGTTGTTATTGTACAATTTAAGTTAGAATTTCTTTGTAGTTTCATTAGCACATTTTGATTTGTTTATCCAGATTATTTCATATATCCTTTTCCATGCAATCTTGTTTTAGTTATTGTTTTTATCATAATGGCGTGTTTTCATTTGGTAACCTAAACTTAACCTTGAAGCCGGAGACAATAAGCAAGACTTTGGTGAACCAGATGCTTCTTTTCTTCGGGATCTTATTTTCTTCTCAGGTAGAGCATCGTAAACCGCTATTATATTTCTGTAGAATTCTGTTAGTGTTTTCCCTGTTGTTGAAATCATTAGTAATTTATATCTCAGGATAGTGGTGGCATGCTGTCCCTTCTTGGTGTAATTGAGCAGTGTCTGAAAGCTGGGAAAAAACAACACTGGCGCAAATCTAGTATAACCAATATTTGCGTGGGCTTACTTGCTGGGTTTAAGGTTCTGTTTATCCTTCTATTGGCATGATCCAAGTTCCTTGTGTTGATCTCACCGAATATTAATATTCTGATTTCATTATCTTTTCCAGTCTTTGCTTTCTTTTCGACCACAAACATTAGAACAAGAGATTTTGGGGTTGGTGCAATCTATTTTTCAGGTAGGAACCCTTAAACCAACACTATGACACACATTTAATTATTGTTCAACGCTAATTTTTGCTTTTCTTTGTTTGCCATATTTGAATGGAAGAGTATTTTGGTGGAGGGAGACATTTGTGCATCACAGCGTAGAGCATCATCTGAAGTTCTTGGATATTTAGCTCGATTTGGAAATGATATCTTCACTGCTAGATTGGCAAGTTTTTTACTCTGCTTCTCAAATCCTCATAGAACTGTGATTTACCTATAAAAAACTTTTTTCTCTTCCACAGTCCACACACACATAGCTTCTAAATTTTGTATGTGCTATTTAGTGCATTCAGTTCTGATTTTTTTTCCATCATTGATGGTGGCTAACAGACTAGATCACTACTTGGTGAGCTAAATGGAGCAACTGATTCCTACTATGCTGGATCAATTGCTTTGGCACTTGGCTGCATTCATCACAGGTCTCTGGTTAATAGTTTGCATCTTTCTTTAATCAATTCTTCAAACCCCACCCTCTCCAAACCAGGATATCTTCCTTCTGTTCAGAATTACTGAAATTTTTTAATTTGTTTCAACTAGCTTGTCTGTTCTGTAGTTCAAATTCTTCCTTAACTATAGTGGATATGTGTTTGACTAGTTAAGGGACCGTAATTTTTATGCCGAGATTTTGTATGTTTAGATAGAAGAGATATACGAAAGACAAAAAGATTTGAAATCCTCCACAAGAACCAATCAATAAGATAAAAGTACAGCGAGTCTTGTTAAGGAAGAGGAAAAGTGGAAAACAAGAAAGCTAATAGGAGAATAGAGTCCATGTGTAACAATTTTCCACAAGGGCGTGTTTGTTTAAGATTCTTAAAAAATAATTTCTGATACAAATAGTTTAAAGATTATCCATTAGTGATTAAAAAAAAACATAAATTATGGTTGAAATGAAATAACATTCAAGTTGAAAAACTATGCTTGTTAAAGTAGTTGTTCGTTAATATGGTTGAAAAAGCATAAACACCATAAATTATGTTTTTCTCCCTCTTTTATTAAAAGTGATTTTCTTCAAAAGCTAATCAAAATAGCTATTTCACCAACGAGCATCATCTTTGAAAGTTGAAACACACCCAAACCTCAGTTCTTTAAGCAACTGTTTAAGCCATATCATTTTATAAGTAGGCGAAGCCATTTTTCTACACTGGATCTTGCTACAACATTTCATTTCTTGCTCTTTCAAGATATATAGTAAATATTTGTGGAAAATTTTAAGTGATGAACTTGATTAGCAATTGAAATATAATAAAAAAAGTGGTTGTTAGCATGAATAATAATAATGATAATAATAATAATAATAAAATTTACACTGATTATAATAATAATAATAATAATAATAAAATTTACACTTTTATACTGGCCTTTTTACAGAATTTGTGCTCCCATTCATGGAATGATTTAATTCATCATCGGATTAGACTACAAAAACCATATTGGTTCCAATAGAGGTTTACAGTTTTGTTATTTATTGAACCCTTTCTGTTACGTTATACTTGTAAATTTATAATCTCATTAGATATTTGGCTGAGCAGATTGATAACTATTCTCAAATTAAATGAGAAATTGTATATTTTACTTCGTTTTCCCATGACTCCATATGTCCTGACAGTTTTTATCTTATATATCTTGCTGCAGTGCAGGAGGGATTGCATTGTCAACTTTAGTGCCTGCAACAGTGAGCTCTATTACCGCGCTGGCTAAAAGTTTTATCCCAAATCTGCAGATCTGGTCTATGCATGGACTTCTTTTAACTATTGAAGCTGCAGGCCTGTCTTTTGTTTCTCATGTCCAGGTATCTCATTTCAAATGTCAGCAGCATCTTGTGATCAGTATATTTCTCACATATAGAACAGATAGTCTGCCTTTCCCTTATTTTAATGAAGATCTTTCTTAAGGATCAACATTACTCATAGTGCTGAAATGTCACTAATTGATTCATCTGCACCAATGATTTCAGTTTTTTATTTTATGGATTATTACAGTATTCATGTTTATCCAACACAGAAAACCCTTGTTATCCTTTACCAAAAGAACCCCTTTTTATCATACATACATATTCACATGAACATGGCTCAGAAAATTTATGCCAATGTTTTACCAATAGAAGCATATCCCCTCCCATGTAAGTTACTGCCTGCCTGGCTTATGTATAGTAGTTTATTTCTGCATTCCACATCCTCCTTACATCTCTTCTAAGTGATTTATCTTTTTGCACCCAAAAACTAAAGAAAAATAAAGGACTGGAAGGAAAACTGTTGTTGTTTTTATTTGTTAATCTGATTGAGTACCTCATTTTATTCTGTAATATTATCTATCTTATGATTTCATTATTATCTCTATTTTTCTTTGCAGGCAACTCTTTCCCTTGCTATGGACATTCTTTTATCTGATGATAATGGTTTGGCAGACGTTCAGCAGGGAGTTGGCCGCCTTATAAATGCTATAGTTGCTGTTCTTGGTCCTGAGCTTGTACCAGGGAGCATCTTTTTTTCACGCTCCAAGGTTTATTTTTTTAGAACTATTTTAATGTAAGAAGAAAGAGAAGATAGTTGTAAATAATTTGGAAGACAAGGGATCATGTCTAATATAAAAGTAAAATGCAAATGAAATGAAAAGTATTAAAAAAGTAATGAGGTGAAGCTACCCAATTTCTCAACATGTCTCTTTGGTATGCATCCATAAGAGACCGCAAGCTATGATCATTTAGGTCAAATAACAGCCAAATGCCTTATCTGATACCCAATCAATTGCGTGGCAAAAGTAACTTCCTTAAAGATACAACAATTACACTCCAGCCATACTGTAAAGTTGAGTATATATTGCCTGTTGTCACAAAACTTAAGCTTTTCACTTTACCAGAACCATTACATTAAATATATTAATAATTAAATGTTCACATAACACATGGCTTTCGTTTTTTCCTCTTTTTAAAATCATTAAATGTAAACTTCATACAACTAGAGGTAAAGGAAGACCTAGAAAAACTATAAAAAGAAACTATTAAGAAAGATCTTGAGAGTTGAGATTAACAAGTTGGATAGAAACATGGTTTTTGATAGAACATTACGGCGTAGTTTGATCCATGTAGCCGGTCCCCACTTATTATTGTAAGGCTTGGTTGTTGTTGTAAATGTAAATTTCATGCATTTTTCTTTTTCTTTTCAGTCTGCCATTGCTGAGATAAGCTGTTGGCAAGAAACTTCAACAATGCTTGAGTATGCTTCATAACTCCATGCTTTATCATATAATTTACATTTTTCTCATGGTCATCTAGTCTTTGGCTTTTGGGAAAGTCTTTTTCAGTCGAGTGTTATCTCTACTGATGATTCTCAGTAGTTTTGCTTGTTATATTGCAGGAGTGCACGCTTCACTCAACAACTTGTTCTTTTTGCACCGAAAGCTGTTTCTGTGCACTCTCATGTGCAGACTCTTCTCTCTACATTGTCATCAAGACAGGTTTTTTTCTTCATATTTTTCGCTATTGGCATTACTTGAGACTGAAAATCCGATTCATTATATGGGAGGAATACGCACACACACGAGTCTCCTAGTCAATCCCAATAATTAGGAAAAGAATCAACTAAGAAAGGAAAATCAAGTAAATATAATCAAGACATATTAACATAATATCCTAATTGATACTAATTATATTTATAATATCTCAACAGTATTAATTTGTTATTCACTATTTTCAACTAACTATAGTTCTTGATGCAGCCAACTTTACGCCATCTTGCAATCTCTACTCTAAGACATCTAATTGAGAAAGATCCGGTTGGTTTCTAACCCTGGAAGGATTTCCAATATAGATATATTAGTGTATATTATTTTTGTGCTGAAAGTTGGTTTTAATCTTTACAGGCTTCTGTTATTGTTGAGCAGATTGAAGATAACCTGTTCTTTATGTTAGATGAAGAAACTGATTCAGAGTATGTGAATAAGAAAAAGAAAAAAAAAGATTTCTTACTCTTGCCTGCGGACACTAACCTACAATAGTTTCATGTTACTAATAATAAAAGAAAAGGGCATTTGTTTAAACACATATGATTGCATTCATACTAATGATATTCTGGAAAACACTATAGTTACTCTTAGAATTTGGGTTGACTCTAACTCATCCAATGTGGGACTCTTAAGACATCCCCTCACGCCTAGAACTTAACATCTGAAGCATGATCCGAGTGATGTGATAGTGGTGAGGTGACCTGATAGTAGGTGGTCAACAGATCTTGGACAGACTCTGATACCATCTTAAAATTTAGGCCAAGTTTAACTCAACCTTACAAAACCGGGTTGTAACTTGTAAGCCCAATATAAAAACCTAGTATGGCATCAGAGGCAGATTAAGAATTGCAATGTTGGAATTGGACCCAAGGCCATTGCTAAGTAGGAAGGTGGGTATTGAAGTCTCATATTGCTCGCATTCCCGGGCTCTTGACTATATAATTGTGTTAAGGCAACCTCATCCTTTGAGCTAGCTTTTGGGATGAGATCCAAGCTTATTTTAAGATTTACTAATGTTATTCATGAGGGGACTAAAATAAATGTATGGTTAGCATTATTTATGTACTTAAATTAGAAATGTTTTTCAAAATTTTAGCTATGGGCAACAATAGGTATCATTTATATTTTATTAACAAATTAGATATTGGCCAACCTAAATAAGTTCTGTTAGGCTTTTATAAAGCTCAGTTCTTACTCTTTTCATTTATGCAGAATTGGTAACTTAGTGCGAACCACTATTATGCGATTACTCTATGCATCATGTCCTTCATGCCCTTCACATTGGATATCAGTATGTCGCAAAGTGGTAAGCTTTCTATTTTTAATGCACATTTTTCTGCATGGTTCACAATGTCTAGAAGTTGTGCTACAAAAATACTGGAAAATTGATACTTTTTAAACAAATAGCACTAGATGCATATGAAAGATGTGGATGTTTCCTTTTTCACACTATTGTTTGAAATTCAGTTCTGAAACCAGGAAGATTTTAAAAGGCCCGAAAGTAAAGGAATTGATGTATAACAAGATCCTTTCAGGGATGAAGAGCAATCAACTTTTATATGCTTGGTCTTTTATGCACATTATAGGAAGCTTCAGTTCCCAAAATAACTATGTTACATATAAACTCTGTATCTGCATTAGCATAGTGATAAGAATTGGTTTTATTACAAGACAAATAGAAGGGAGCAAACTAGGGCAAAGCTCCAAGTACAATATCTTATGGAAATACCTAAATAAAAAAGAAAGATTGCTCTTCAGTAAAGAAATGATCATTTACCCTCAATTCAATCCTTCTCTCCCCTCAGTAGCCCCTTTCTCCCATTCCCCTTCGTATTACTTTCCATAACATTTCACCAAATCTTGACAGTGGTTTAATGGGGAATTATCGCAGGTCCTTGCAACGTCAATGAGAAACACTGAAACTAATAACAATGCAGAAAGTGATTTTTCAGATGGTGATTCAAGGTTGAACCTTAATGATGAAGATAATATGGTTTCTGGCTCCAACAACACTCAGAACCAGTTTCAAACATCCACCGGTGCAGCTAATAGAGAGAAGTACCTCAGATATAGGACTAGACTTTTTGCTGCAGAGTATGTATTTCCTAATCATGTAATTTAATTTTTGCTATAAATACATTGAACTTACAGTTCCTACATCTTTCTTAAAAATGATAAAATTCATTCTATTTCAAATTTGTATAAATTTGAATAAATTCACTGCCCTCTTTTACTATTGAAGATAATTAAAAGAGGCTTTTGTCACGTGGTGTTAATTTATTTAATGCTAAACATGTCCTCATCCTTCAGTAAAGTATTAAATAAAAAATCGGTCTTGATTTATATTTTGAGGCTGATGTATTTTTTTGCCAATTAAAGAATCTTGTTTTTAGTCTCTCTGTACTACTGAATGTAATTTGAGTCGTTATTTTATTATAGATGTTTGAGCCATCTACCAGATGCTGTAGGAAGAAATCCTGCTCATTTTGACCTCTTTTTGGCAAGGAAAGAACATGCAAGTGGGAAGTCCCATGGTGATTGGCTAGTTCTCCACTTGCAAGAGTTAATATCACTTGCTTATCAGGTACTGCCAACCAAGTAGAATATAGGAGCAGTGAATAAATTACCCTTTGTTCTTCTGAAATATTAAAGATATATTAGAATTAATATCACCCTTGTTATTTTTTTCTCATCAGATTAGCACAATCCAGTTTGAGAACATGCAGCCAGTAGGCGTTAGTCTTCTTGGCACTATTGTGGATAAGGTAGTATGTTTTCTATGATATATGATGGATGCGCTTATTCTATGCTTGTTTTTCCTTGTATACGTCTTTTCTTGTAGCTAATTTGTAGTTTTTCCTGTGTCTTTTCCCAATAACTATAACATCGTGTTATTAGTTTTAGACTTAGATGCTCTGTTAGAAAAAGAGGAGGGGCTTTAGGGTGGGGTCTGCTAACTATTATTCTCTTTATTAGATGTTAAGAGTACCACATTGGACAATATATGACCTGGACGTGTCTTTATAAGTGGGGAAAATCCTCACCCTACAAGCCGGTTTTGTAAGTTTGAGTTAGGTCCAACCACATTTCTTAACATTAGATTTTACTTTTTTGGCATGGGTGAAATGTGCGTATCTTCATGATTTCTTCACACTTTGTAGTTCTGGTATGAGGCAGGGTCTGTTTTGGGCCTCTTTTTGATGTTCAGAAAATGGTATCTTTAACTGAGCCTCCCTGATAGTATTTAAAGGCACTGGAGAGCTTACTTCTACTGAAGATTTATTGTCTTTTCTTTGTATTGTGTTTCTCATATGCCCCTATGCCTTTGACGATCCTTTGTCCTCCATGATTGCTTCTTAAGCTTAACGCTTATCTGTAATTGTATTTATCATCTTCTTTTCTTCTTAATTTAATGTTGTGTATACTGCATGGTGTAGCTTATAATCTCCCTACTGGTCAATTTTTGTTAATTCGTGCTTATATGTGAATTTTGGATTTACAGTTTGAAAAAGCAGCTGACCCAGAGCTTCCTGAGCATCTTCTACTTGAACAGTATCAGGTATTCAACAAAATGATTTCAACGCCCCCTAAATTGTTTACTTGACACGTGTCAATTAATTTTTATGTGTGTCTACTAAGTTTTTTTCTTTCTATTTCTTTTCAAGTATCATTTAATATATGCACATGCTTGTGTTTAAACATCCTATAGAACAGATACTTCATTTTAATAGTTATGTAGATTATGAGTTTTGTGATGCTCTTGGAATAACTGAAACTATTACAAATATAGGCCCAGCTAGTATCTGCAGTTCGTACCACCTTGGACACATCTTCTAGTCCTAGCTTATTGGAGGCAGGCTTGCACTTGGCTACCAAGGTTGCAGCTTTCATCATTCTATTCATTTCAGTTACCTTTGAATTTGATTTATTAAATGTTTTAAAATACCCTAAAGTTCACCTAGTTATTACTCCAAACATATCTCAAATTAGTCATTTCGATGTTAGGAATATTTTACGGAAGCTCCTTAACTATGAAATTAAACACAATTTATACTCTGTAATATGTAATAATTTCAGATATTAACAAGCGGAATAATCAGTGGAGATCAAGTGGTGGTCAGGCGCATATTTTCTTTGATTTCACGGCCACTGAATGACTTTGAGGACATTTATTATCCTTCGTTTGCGGAATGGGTCACAAGCAAGGCATGTGACTCTAAATGTTATATAAACTTAATATATTTCAATATTTTATATCTAGTTCTTTTATCTTTTTTATAATTCACATTTTAGATCAAAGTAAGACTTCTGGCCGCTCATGCTTCTCTCAAGTGTTATATATATGCATCCATGAGGAAGCACCAAGATGGAGTTCCAGATGAGTACTCGACATTATTACCATTGTTCCAAAAGAGCTCGAGTGTTCTAGGGAAGTACTGGATCCATACATTGAAGGATTATAGTTATATAAGCCTGTGCCTGAGCCCAAAGAGGAAGGTAAGCATGAACATGAACCTTCCAGATATTCATGGGTGCATACTTTCATCTCGGAGACAAACCTGGATCATTATGATTATGTTGGTGTCATCAGAGTTTCTTTCTCATTCTAGTCGCACTTTACTTGCAGTGGAATCTGTTTCTTGATGGGCTGCAATCACCTGTTGTTTCTTCAAAATTACGGCCATGCTTAGATGAATCTTGGCCTGTAATTTTGCAAGCACTTGCAATCGACTCAGTTCCAGTGAATTCTGAAGGAGATGATTC
This sequence comes from Vicia villosa, assembly GCF_029867415.1. NCBI lineage: Eukaryota > Viridiplantae > Streptophyta > Magnoliopsida > Fabales > Fabaceae > Vicia > Vicia villosa. The sequence goes on from NC_081185.1 coordinate 1,745,718, forward strand.
CACCAAAGCCTCAGTCAAAGAAACTGACAAACATAGTGCTGCTAAATGTCAGTATAGCATGGTCCAATTGAAGTTTGAAGATTTCAAGTTCTTATGGGGATTTTCTCTTCTTGGTCTGTTTCAGTCACAACATCCTATCCTGTACAAACCAATTATACAGTTGGCTTTTGTTAATGTGAAGCATGGTGGGAACTCCCCAAGCGATGATGTGAACCCCCCAGGCTTGAAATTATATGAAATTGTACTACCAATGTTTCAATTTCTTTCAACTGAGAGTTTTTTTGGAGAGGGACTGCTTAACATGGATATTTGTAAAGAACTGCTGCAGGTGGGTGTTGTTTCTTACAGTATTATTTAACATACAGTTCTAAGACATCATTTTATTTTTGTAGTGGGTGCAACATTCAGCCCTCTCAATCAAGTCCTATTACCTTCATGATATTTCCCTAATAGCTTAAGCTTTTTTTTTGTTTTGAAGATTTGGTCCTTTATATGGTATTAATGCTTCTATTGACTTACCCATAAAAAAAATGCTTCTTCTATTGACCAAGTGGCCAATAGCTCAATCCTTTGCAATTTACATAAGGTAAAGTGGGTCTATGCACTGTCTATGCTTACGGGTCCCTACGCGAGGTAATGTGTAAAACCAATGATGTTCCTCCACCTAACCATGTTTAAGGAGAAATTATCCTTGACACAGAACTTGCATGTATGTTTGACATGCAAAGTAGATATTCAATTCAATTTGTGATTTAATAGATTAATCCCGGTGAAATAGGTTCTCTGTTTTCTTCAATGTATATAATTATTACAAATTTGGAGCTGCAACAGCGTTGAATTGGGAGCACCTAAAATTCTTAAATCTACTGACAGTCAGTATTGCTAACATACCTGCACTAAGTCAGTATATCAATGCCAATCCACTACTCTGTATGAGGATATTGGACTGTAAAATAGTTCTGCTTGTTTTTATTCATGACAAGTTCTTTGAACATAGTTTAATACACATAAGGAATTATCATGTAGAGAATTCTAATATTTTTTTATCGTGTTTAATGGATGCAGATTCTTTCATATTCCACATACATGGATAATTCTTGGAATAGTCTTGCAATATCAATTTTATCACAGGTACGCATTCGAGAAATTGATTTCAGGATTTTAACTCTGCATTATATTTTATATCCCTGTAGGGTATGTTTTTCAAAACACTGAAAGTCCTCGTTTTCTTATTAGGCACGATTTGTTGTTGAATGGCGTGTTAATCTTATTAGCTGTTCTCCTAATTGGTTCACTTTTTATGACATGCAAAGTTCAAGTTTCATTTGTTTTCCCTACAGGTTGCCAAAAATTGCCCGGAAGAGATTTTCAATAGTGAAAATTTTGCTTTGATAACGATGGAACTTTGTATACACTACCTTTTAAAAATATTTCACAGGTAATTGATTTCCTGTGACTAATAACTTATTGTAGTTTCTTATTTGATAAACATTTTTGCATATATAATATGCTAAATATTCATGAATGTCTGTTGTCCAGAACTGACACAATTTCAGTAGATCATCCAACCTCTGGAGAAAATGTGATACATACACTATGTAGCACAACTGTGGCAGTAATTAAACGTATTGAGAACAAGGTGTGCCTGTTTTGTATGATTCTAGATAACTGGTTTTTATCTCAGCTACTATCATTTTTTACACATTTAAAATTATATTTTCTTGGAAGTCCTGGTGCAATTTTTTAATCCTAAAAGATGATTATCATTACTGACTTGCTCTGATTATGGTTACTCAAGATGACCCAACATCCAAAATCAATGGTTCTAGCATTAGTTTTAGTTGGCTACAAGTGTGTTAAGGAGGCTTCAACTGAGGTTTACTTATCAGAAGCTATTGACATGGTCAACTGTACAATACCTTTGTTAAAGAGAATAAGTGATGGTGAGCTATTTTAGTCCAAGTCAGTTTTATCCATATGCATACTTCCCACCCCGTGAAAAATAAAATTTGATTCATTCAACTGCATAACTAAGGGAGTTATTCTCAATTTTATTTTGTAGATGAGGCTGCGCTGGATGATAGCATTCTTCCTTTAAGAGAAATGTTTGAAACTTGTCTGAGTGTTATTGCTGCTTTGATTAAGTATGGCATCGAGGAATTCCATTTGCAGGAGGTTAAGAGTTTAAACCAACGGAAACTAATACATGCAAAGCTTGCATTTTCTCTTGAACAAATCATATTAATTGCGAAACTGGCTCTTGAAAGCAAATATGTTGATAATTGTGAAGCAAGCAAATCCATCTGTGTTATTGCAATAAGATATTGCGTTCGATGTTTCCAAACTGTACTCAGCGATTCCAATATGCAGGTAAATGAATATGTAGGAAATATCACATCGTTGATGTAACCCAGAGAGAAATACCGATGACTGTAATTTGTTGTTGACAGGTCCAAGTTATAGGTTTGCAATTTCTTAAAGCCAGGATTCAAAGAGGTGTTAATACAGAAGATAACTCATTCTTAATGTTTCTTGCTGGGGAGCTAATTACTGATATTTTCACATTGATCCACAAAATGTTAAAGGTACACATTTGCTTTTGTTTTGCCAATAATGTGACTAATAATATCATGAGTTCATTTTATTTGCTCATTGAATTTTGCAATTCTTCGTGTTGCTAAAGGATTTATATTTCTTTTGATAGCAGAATACTCTAACGAAAGAGTCGGTAAACATTGCCAGTGAATGTTTAAGTCTCATGGTGGTGTTACAAGCCCTAGCTAAAGGTAATGACTGCCAGAGAAGTTTTATGACCTTACTTCTGGAGGCCATTGTCACGATTTTCTTGTCAACAACCGACGGGTTTTCTCCGGTAATCAATATAAACTGAGATTTTCTATTGTTGGAGTTAGCTCCTCGTGATTTTATTATGCATTCTTTTGATCATTCAAACAAATGACAGGAAATAAGGGATTTAAGAAACACAGCCATCAAGCTTGTTTCTCGCCTTGCTCAAATTCCTTCATCAGCCATGCATTTCAAGGATGTTTTACTATCAATGCCTCCTCTGCACCGCCAGGAACTTCAGGTATTTTTGGTGCTATTCTTTTTTCTGTGCAACGTAATGATACGCTTCCATTATAATTCATTTGTAATTTTTTATTAAAAAGAGAAAGGTTAACCTAGATAAACGATAAGATGTTTTGCAGAGGATAATATAACATCATTTTAATTTTAATAACGATGCATTGAGTCATGGATTCTGTTACAGATGTTTAGGAACTTTGTCCATATTCTGATAAAATCTCCTGTTGCTTACTTCTGTATTGCCACGACATGCAGGGGGTAATACGAGCTTCTGTAACACATGATAAAAACCAAACAGAACTAAAAATTCCAGTTTTGGATATTAAAATGCCGAAGCCAGTGGGAGTAAGTGAAGAGAAACATCCCGCACCTTCAGCTGCTGTGATGAAAACAGATGAGAATAACGAGGAGGAAGATGATGACAGTGAAGATGATTGGGATGCTTTTCAATCTTTCCCAGTCTCTAAAAATGAAGGTGGAGATGAATCAAACACAGAGCATTCTGCCAAAGAGAAAGATCCTAGCATTGTTGAAAGCTCATCAGATATGGAAGTTTCTACTGCAGATGTTGAGTTTCATGATCAAACTGGTCCTGGGGTTAACGAGCCAAGTGACAATGAGAATCAAAAGATGGAGGAAGAATCGAAGAGCTCTATACTTCAAGAAGTGCCATCATCAATCTCAGGAAATGAACTAAATTCTCGTGATCAGAAATCAGATGATAATGAACAGTATAATAGAGGTGAAGAAGATGCTAAGGAAGATGGTGTGGATGAAAATGAGAGTCATGACTCTAAGCCAGGAATGTCTGAAAGTCCAGCAGAAAAGGAACATCCAGAGATTGAGGAAGAATTGCAAAGCTCTGGGCTTCAAGAAGATGCATTACCAATCCCAGGAATTGAACTAGTTTCTTGTGATCAGAAGCCTGAAGTAGAAGCAGAAGGATCAATTAAAGAGGAAGTACCTGATCAAGCAGTATCAGATTCTTCGGCACTTCAACAGGGATTTTTTGAATCAGATAATAATGAACAGTATAATAGATGTGATGAAGATGCTAAGAAAGACAATCTGAATAAAAATGAGAGTCATGACTCTCAGCATGGAATGTCTAAAAGTCCAGCTGAAAGTGCACATCAAGAGGCGGAGGAAGAATTGCGAAGTTCTGAGCTTCAAGAAGAGGTATCCCCAATCCCAGGAAATGAACTAGTTTCTTGTGATCAGAATCCTGAGGTAGAAGCTGAAGGATCAATTGAAGATGCACCTGAACAGGCAGTATCAGATCCTCCGGAACGTCAACAGGATTGTGATGAAGGCGGTAAGGAAGACGGTGTCGGTGAAAATGAGAGTCATGACCCTAAGCGAGGAACATCTGAAAGTCCAGTAGAAAGTGCACATCAAAAGATGAACGAAGAATTGGGAAGCTCCGAGCTTCAAGAAAAGGTGCCATCAATCCCAAGAAATGAACTAGATTCTTGTGATCAGAAGCCTGAGGTAGAAGCTGAAGAACCAACTGAAGAGGATGTTCCTGAACAGGTAGTATCAGATTCTCCGGAACGTCAACAGTGTGTTCTTGAGTCGGATAATATTGAACAGAGGAACAGATGTGATGAAGACAAAAAGAAAGACGGTGTGAATGAAAATGAGAATTACGACTCTAAGCAAGGAATCTCTGAAAGTCAAGGAGAAATTGCATATAAAGAGATAGAGGAAAAATTGGTAAGTTCAATCGCTGGTAATGAACTAGATTCTTGTGATCAGAAACCTGAGGTAGAAGCTAAAGGATCAACTAACGAGGATATGCATAAACAAGTTGTATCAGATTCTCCGTAGCTTCAAAAGGGTGTTTCTGAGTCAGATAATAATGAACAGTGTAACAGATGCGATGAATATGCTAAGACTTGGTAAGTCAAACGTCGTAACTCAGCAAGGAATGTGAAAGTCCAGTAGAAAGTGAACAGAATAGTACAAAATTAGAATGATTAGCTGAAGAGTGAAGACTATAGAGAATGAAATATTTGTCAGCCTGTAATATGTTGCATGTAGTTTTTATTTATTATTGCCTCACATTGATTTGCTAGTACACTGGGTTCCAAATTTCCATAGCTAGAGTTTTATGACATTCAACCTCTATTCAGAATTTGTTGCTGAGCTGAATGATGGATTGCTATCACATTTATTTCGGAGTTTTGATGATATACTGAAATTGTCAGTTATGAACAACAGACATTCATGAATGTTTAATATATATCCTATGCAAATTATTTATTGGTTACTTGTTGGAATAGGAAAAGAAGAAGACTTCTTACGTTTTCTTGGAAATAAAAAATGAAAACTAATGGGTTTAAAGTAAAAGATTGGCTCAAGCATAATCAGTTTCAATATTTTGTGTCCTTTTTATTCAAATTCAATTTTTTTTTTAATGAAATGGTGAATTAGACGGAAATATAAGTGGATTGTTTTGTAAATTTTGAAGCTTTGATTGCAATTATTTACCCTTAAATTACCGATGGGGAATATCAAATTAGGTTCAAGCATTTGGAAGAAAATTTATGGATCCACATGACTGCTTTCAAAACACTTCGTAACATATCTGTATAAGTTACTTTATAGAAAGACTTGTCATCTGAACTACGTTCAAAACACTTCGTAACATATCTGTATAAGTTACTTTATAGAAAGACTTGTCATCTGAACTTTGATATAGTAGGTACCACAAGACTCTTACAATTAAATAACTTCGAGGCATTTATAATGTTCTAATGAGAATGCAAAGGTAAATAAAGAGAAAACAAAAAGTTGATATGACAAGAAGTTGAAAAAAAAAGTCAATAGAGGGTCAATAATTCATTTTCTATAACTATATGCTTAAACTATTTCTTAAAAAATTTAAAATCAAAGTGATCAAACCCATTTAAACAACTATAGATCTCCTTGATGAGAAAACATGTCAAAAAGTTTATGGTTAATAAGCAAAAAGTTAAAGAATATTAGGATATAAGCATGCTAGATATTTGCCTAAAGACTCAAAATGTCCCTGGTGCAAATTTTACAACGTCCTACACACCTTACAATGCTTCCTTACTGAGAATTGATGCACTGGTTTTCTAGAAAGATGTATTTAGATGGTTATCGAGAATTTGGAAAGGTTCATGTACTAGTACAAGGAACCTGTTTTAGGGTTAAGAAAGAAGTTTGCAATCATAGGTACGATAAATTGTCTCAATGAAAATTTCTTTTTGTCAAATTTTCACAACGATTATAGGCACGACAAGAAAGAATTTTTTTAAGGGAGTAATTGCATAATTGCCAATTTCTCATCTTGAATTTCTTCAATATATCTTTTGCATATTGCTTATGGTGCAAGAAAACACCGACCTTTGTGTTTACAAATTTCATCTTAGAAAATAGGAAACTTTCTTAGATCTGACATTTGAAACTCATTCTCCATGCTCGCTTTGAACTTTGCCATTCAATCTCATTTGAACTTGTGACCAATAGATCATCCACAAATGGGAAAAGTATAATTTGATCTTGCTCATTGGAACCTTTCACATACACTCTAAGTTCTGATGTGCAATCTATGTTCTGGTGTGCACTTGTTGAATCCTAGCTATATCCAAAATTGACAATTCTTTTGTTCTATACTCTATGTTTCTGTTTCAATCCATACAATGTTTTTCTCAGCTTGCACACACTTTCTTCTTGTCCTTTGATCTTAAAACCTGGTGGTTACTTGACATGTACCTCATTCCCTAGTGGTCCATTAAAAAAATGCTAACTTCACACAATCAATTGATGCATTTCCACCATTCAAAAATTCCAACTATCGCAATACTCGTTCAGGTTTCTATTTGAACGATGCTCATTGTTGTAAGTATGAAGTGCGCCTAAGAGGGGGGGGGGGGGAGAGATGAATTAGGTTAGTAAAAATTTTATCGGTGTTTGGAGATGATGGTATTATTTTTCTGGTTTGTGGTGATGTTATGAAGGATGTAAAGTGCAGAAAAATAAATGACACGGCGATATATCCTGGTTCCCCTCACAATCCGAGAGTACTCCAGTCCCCTTACACAGTAAGAGATTTTCACTATTGTTTGGTAACTTGTACAAGACTAACCAAATGCCAAGAACAATCCTCTTGGACCTTGGACCAAGAACAATCCTCTTGGATTTTTCACTAAGTTAACCTACGAGAACAATCCTCTCAATGTGACTATATTGCTTCCAACAATCTTGGATAGCAATGATACAACAAGTATTTTGATTTTTGTATAAGAGTTTGTAATGATAAAATAATGTATCAATCACTTGATTGATCTTCTCTAACAATCAAGCAATTTATAAAATAACAAGTGCTCAAATGTTGATGAATATGCTATGAATTTTTTGGATATAGTTTATGACACAATGTAGAAAACTCTTTTGAAAGTTTGGTAAACACAACACTTGAATGAAAGTTTTAATGATATAGGATGATGTTAAATTGCAATAGGAAGAGGTGATTTCAATTCTGAAAATATAGGATATATATAGTGCCTTAACACCCCTAGGAATGAGTATGATTCAATGAAAATGTACAAAGATTGATGGATAGAAAAAGGTTCACGCTCAAATTTGAAATCATACTGTTTTTTGATTCTGGAACGATGGAAATTGAGTTACCAATATATGAAATCGATTTCCCTGAAATGTTGTGTCTTAAAATTCAAAAACTGATATTAGAAATCGATTTACCACCACAGGAAATCGATTTCCTTAAGAAAAAAACCATTTCCCAGAAACGGACTTGGCTGGGCACGCATGAGAAATCGATTTCCACTTATAGGAAAGCGATTTCCAGACTGAAAATGTTAAAAAACAAATTTTTCAAAAAGCCAAAAGACAAAGTGAATGCACATGATTTGAGGATGATTTTGAGCACAAAATTTATTCTTATAAAAACATGTTTGTACCTATTTAAAAGTTGAGCTCCATAAAGTCTTCAAGTGGTCTTGTATCTTGACAATTTTCTTTGAGACTTTAATGCTTGAGTAGTACAAACTTTGATACATCCTTTCTTGATATTTATGAGTGCACACATGTTGTCTTCATCAAAAAACATATAACACTTGGAGAAGCTTGCTATCACAATTGTATGGTGTGAAATAAATATCATTCTCCTGAATACAGTCAAGAGCATGTCTGTACAGCTCAGCCTGTAAGTATCAGATATGCCTAAGAGGGGGGGTGAATTAGGTACTTTATAACTTTTTCGGTTTTATGGTGTAAAGTGATTATTTTTCTGGTTTATGGTAATGTTACTAAGAGATGTAAAGTGCAGAAAAATAAATGACACAAGGATATATCCTGGTTCCCCTCACAAACCGAGAGTACTCCAGTCCCCTTACGCAGTAAGAGATTTCAATATAGTTGGTATCTTGTACAAGTCTAACCAAACACCAAGAACAATCCTCTTGGACCAAGAACAATCCTCTTGGATTTTTCACTAAGACCACTTATGAGAACAATCCTCTCAAAGTGTCTAACTTGTTTCCAACAATCCTGGATAACAAGAATACAACAAGTATTTGATTTTGTATAAGTGTTTGAATAGTAGAACAATGTATCAATCTCTTGATTGATCTTCCCTTCCAATGATAATAATTCACAATTCTTTAAAGTAATAGATTGCTCAAAATATTTTCTGATTTGGATGATATGAAAGTGTGTAGAAAATATCTTGAAAAAGATTGAAGAATAACAATGTGAATTTCTGAAAATTTCTAAGAGTTTTTGATTGGAAGAGGTGAAGAATAAATTTGAAATTTTGAGTATATATAGATGTTTATAACACCTCTTGAAATATCACAAGTTTCTGTATTTTAATCATGAACCATTGCCAAGATTAAAGGAAAGGTTTTAATGAAAAGGTGTTTGAGAAGGTGTAATGAAAAGATGCTGTTTTTCAGAAACGTTCAGCAAGCAATCGATTGCACCTTTGTGCAAATCGATTGCACAACTTCTAACAGTCACAAAAATTCAAAAAACCTTCAGTGCAAATCGATTGCTCTATTGTGCAAATCGATTTACACATGCAAAAACAGAAGCGCATGTAAAAACCTTCAGCAAGCAATCGATTTACAGTAAGTGTAAATCGATTTACACTAGGTGAAAATGCATTTTTTGTTTATGAAACTTGAGATTTAAGAAGGAGTATGCTATGCAATTTTGAGGTTTGGTTTTTGAGCATCTAAGACTTTAAGTAATTGATAATTATGATTATACCTATTCCAAAGAATCCATAGCTTGAATCAAAGTCTTTACACATGATGCTTTATCTTGAATATCATCTTTTCCTTCTTGTCATGTATGATTTGTCTTCATCAAAACAAAAGATCTTCCATAGAGAATCTTGATTTTCACATTCTCCCCCTTTTTGATGATGACAAATAATCTTTACTAATGCATTGTTATTTCCGGAAAGCTTCTCCTTTAAGATATATAACTCCCCCTCAATATGTGAATCTAGGAGTATTTTGTCTTGAATGATTTTGAGATGAAAATGAATTTTGTACCTTTAAACAAAACAACAAGGAAATACAAGCATATAGGTGTAACTTCCTTCTCCCCCTTTGACATTATCAAAAAGAAGGGAAAGATGGATAAAAATACATGAAAATATAAGAGATATATAGAACACCAAACATTCATTCATTAAATAAAATAAACATAACAAGAATAAGTCATACTACTAAGAGTGCAAAATAAAGTAGCTATGGTACTAAGTACCTTACAAGAACATAACATAAAAGACCATAATTTTAAAAGACATAACATAAAGAACAATAAAACATAACATAAAAGACCATAAGACATAACATAGATAGGCTTTAAGGTTGGTCCATGTTGTTGTTGTTGAAATCAAAAGGGCCTTGGTTGAAGAACTCTTGTTGAATAGGTGGTTCGGTATATCGTGGAGGAGGTGCAGCCGGGTTGGTCGGATCATAAGGAGGGATATAAAGATGTGAATAGAGATAGGAAAATTGTTGGTTCACATCATGGCGAAACTCATTAATCCGATTTGTGGTAGATTCATTGATAGAGTTCCATTGGTTGTTGATGGAGGTGTTAAGGTTAGCAAATTGTGAAGTCATGAAATCATAGAGTTCTTGGTTGCTTGGACCGTTTGAATCATGTGAGGGACGAGCATCTTCTTCACCACCTTCAACCTCTTGCTCATTTCCTTCATTCTCTACAACATCTTCTCCAATGTAAGTGATAGTTTTTGTGGCCGGATTATATAAAACACCCATCCGTGCATCAACATTCTTAATAGTAATTTTATTACTATTTGAATTCATAAGACAAACTTCATAGCCATCAAAATCTATCTCAAAGTGTTCCAAGATCCGAGTTATAAACCAAGCATATGGTAAAAATTTGGACTTATGATTGAACTTCAACATATGAACCATAATTAACCGAGCCCAATTAACCTCAATGTTGTTCTTTCTTGCATACAAGAGTTGCATTTCAAGCTCCGTAACAGTGCAATGATTTCCAGCCCTAGGAAACATGATATAGACCATAAAGTAGTGAAACAACCTATCATCTATATAGAAAATTCCAGCCGACCATGAACCTCTTGATGGTTCAACACCACCTAGTCCCTTAACTCTTTTAGCATGAAATTCTTGTTCAGTCATCCTTCCTATACTATAGTAAAAGTTTCTCTTATTAAAATCAGCCCATGCTTCATCCTCGGGGTCATAGAGAGAGCTACCACTACTAGGGATATTCAAAATACGACCAAGTAATTTGAAGGTTAAAGAAATTCTTTTTCCAGCAACATAAGAAATAAGTTTTCCATTTTCCATATGCATATTACTAAAGAACATTCTCACTAATTCCGGATAGTATGGTCCAAATGAAGATATGACCGGTTCCAAACCATAAGAGGTCAAGGTATTCTTGAGGAAAGGTAGAGAGAATACCATATTTTGGAGTTTGAACATTCTTGCTCGAAAAGAACTTTGTATACCTTTCCTCTTGTTCAATGGTGAGATATTGGAGTAAAGGATTCACCATGGATGATGAAGAAGCTTTGCCCTTGCCCTTGCTTTGGTCTGAAACTTTTCTCTTTTGTCTTGAAGCCATGGATGAGAGGATTTTTGTTTTAGGGTTTCTTTGAGTGAGAGAGTGAATTTTTGACAAAGTGTAGTGTTAGGTTTAGGAGAAGGAATTTTATATAATTGATTTGGTCAAGATAGATTTTAATGAGATAAGATAGGGAAAGGGAGAGTGATAATTGGGCATTAAAAATGGTCAAGGATTGGTGGAAGAGTTGGTGGAAGAGTGGGTTGAAGAGAATCAAAAATTCTGACCAACATTAAAAGCCACATAAAAGCAAGATAAAAGCAAAACGTAACAGGTGCAATCGATTTGCACAAAGGTGCAATCGATTTGCATAACATCAGAAAGTGCAGAAAATAAAAAACATACAACAACCAATCGATTTGCACAAAGGTGCAATCGATTTGCATAGCTTTAAAAAGCGTAAAAAATCAAAACAAACAGCAACCAATCGATTTGCACAAGGGTGCAATCGATTTGCATAGCATAAAAATAGAACATACCTTACTGTTTCAGTATGCAATCGATTTGCATATGTTTCCAATCGATTTGTCCATAAAGAAATTGTAAAAAAACATAAATAAAAATATTTTTTGACACACATGAATGATGAGAATTGTGTACCTTTGATTTATGAAAATGAATAACATATTTAAACATCACCTTCATCTAAAATTCCGAGTTCTCTTCGAATTTTGTAAAATGGTTCTTTTGCAAGCGGTTTGGTAAAGATATCCGCAAGTTGGTTATGAGTATCCACAAATGTTACTTCGACATCTCCTTGAAGAACATGGTCTCGGAGAAAATGATGTCGAATGTCTATGTGTTTGGTTCTTGAGTGCATGACCGGATTTTTTGTGATATTAATTGCACGTGTGTTGTCGCATCGAAGAGGGATGCATCCGAGATCAAGTCCGTAGTCACGAAGTTGTTGCTTAAGCCAAAGAATTTGTGCACAACAACTACCCGCTGCTATGTATTCCGCTTCGGCCGTGCTAAGAGCAACACATGCTTGCTTTTTACAAGCCCATGATACTAATGCATTTCCAAGAATGTGACAAGTGCCACTTGTGCTTTTACGATCAGTTTTACATCCTGCATAATCCGCGTCAGAATAACCAATTAAATTGCAAACACTACCTTTAGGATACCATAAGCCAACGTTGGTTGTTCCTTTGAGATACTTCATGATCCTTTTAACCGCCATAAGATGTGATTCCTTTGGATTTGCTTGAAAGCGAGCACAAAGACAAACACTAAACATTATGTCAGGACGGCTTGCCGTCAAATACAATAAAGAACCAATCATACCTCGATACTTGGTAATATCAATTGGAGTACCGGATTCATCTTGATCAACATATGTACCGGAGCCCATTGGAGTATTCATTGCTTTGCAATTATCCATATCAAACTTCTTCAATAGTTCTTTACAATATTTGGATTGATTGATAAATATTCCATCTTTGAGTTGCTTAATTTGTAGTCCAAGAAAGTAGTTCATCTTTCCCATCATAGACATCTCGAATTCTCCTTGCATCATCAATGAGAATTCCTCACACATTTCTTTGTTAGTCGATCCAAAAATGATATCATCAACATAGACTTGAACCAATAAAGTGTTACTCTTGATTTTCTTAATGAACAAAGTTTTATCAACCTTACCCTTTTCGAAACCCTTTTCACACAAAAAATTGCTAAGTCTATCATACCATGCTCTTGGTGCTTGCTTTAAGCCATAAAGAGCCTTTCTCAACTTAAAGACATGTGTAGGATTCTTGAAGTCTTCAAATCCTGGGGGTTGTTTGACATAGACTTCTTCATTGATGTAGCCATTCAAAAATGCGCTCTTGACGTCCATTTGATAAAGCTGAAAATTTAATGAACATGCATAAGCAAGTAAAAGACGAATAGCTTCTAACCTTGCAACCGGAGCAAATGTTTCTTCAAAGTCGATTCCTTCTTCTTGATTGTAACCTTGGGCCACCAATCTTGCTTTGTTTCGAACAATTATACCATTCTCATCAAGTTTGTTCTTAAACACCCATCGAGTACCTATGATATGTTTATTACTTGGTCTAGGCACAAGTTCCCAAACTTGATTTCTCTCGAATTGATTCAATTCTTCTTGCATTGCATTTATCCATTGATCGTCTCCTAAGGCTTCATCAACTTTGGAAGGTTCAATTTGAGAAACAAAAGCCATGTGTAAGCAAGCATCTTTGAGATTTAATCTTGTTGCAACTCCTTGACTAATATCACCAATAACTTTATCAATAGGATGATCTCTATGAGTTCTCCATTCTTTTGGTAGATCATTGGTGTTTGAATCTTGTTGTACACTTTCTTGTTGAACACTTTCTTGTTGTACTTCCGGTGCCTTCACAATTGTATCATTTGAAAGTTCTTCCGGTGCCTTCACAATTGTATCATTTGAAGGTTCTTCCGGGGGTAAATCTAAAGGATCATCATCATCACAAACAACTATTTCCTCTTTGGAAGTGTTAGTCTCATCAAAAGATACATGCATGGATTCTTCAATAGTTAAAGTTCTTTTATTATAAATTCTATATGCTTTACTAGAAAGAGAATAACCAAGAAATATACCTTCGTCGGATTTCTCATCAAACTTACCAAGATTGTCTTTGTCATTGTTTAGAACAAAGCACTTGCATCCAAAAATGTGAAAGTGAGCAATGTTTGGCTTTCTTCCTTTGAAGAGTTCATATGGAGTCTTTTTTAAGATAGGTCTAATGATTACTCGATTTCCAACATAACATGCTGTACTAACCGCATCCGCCCAAAAATATTTAGGAAGATTTGCATCACTAAGCATTGTTCTTGCAAGTTCCACTAGAAACCTATTTTTCCTTTCAACTACTCCATTTTGTTGTGGAGTTCTTGGTGCTGAAAAATTATGAGAGATACCATGTTCTTCACAAAATTCTTCAAACGATGCATTTTGAAACTCTCCACCATGATCACTTCTTATGGATACAATCTTTAATGACTTTTCATTTTGGATTTGTTTTGCATACTTCTTAAAGGCTCTAAAAGCATCACTTTTCTGCACAAGAAACAAAGTCCAAGAATATCTAGAATAGTCATCAACAATAACTAAAGCGTATACATTACCTCCGAAGCTTCTTGTCCTTGATGGACCAAATAGATCCATATGCAACAATTGAAGTGGTCTTGTTGTAGTCACCACATTCTTTGGTTTGAAAGATGATTTGGTTTGCTTTCCCTTTTGACATGCATCACATAATTTATCTTTGACAAACTTTATCTTAGGTAAGCCAATAACAAGATCATGTTTGGTTAACTTATTTAAATGATCCATATGAATATGGGCTGCTCTTTTATGCCATAACCATGATTCATTATTGTTTACCAAAAGACATTTTACTTTCAAAGATAAATCATTTAAAGAAATCATAAAAATGTTATTAATTCTTGTACCTTTGAGTTTTACCTCATTGGTGACTTCATCGATGATCAAGCATTCTTCCTTAGTGAATTTGATCTTGAAGCCTTTGTCACAAAGTTGGCTAATGCTTAGAAGATTATGCTTTAGTCCTTCAACATAAAGAACATCTTCAATGGATGTGAAAGGTGGTGCACCAACTTTGCCTTTGCCAAGAATTCTTCCCTTATTGTTGTCTCCATAAGTGACAAAACCCTTGGCCTTTAACCTTAGATCTGAAAATTGGTTTAGGTCACCCGTCATATGCTTTGAACAACCACTATCTAGATACCATAGGTTTGAAGTGGTCTTCAAGCATACCTACAAAACAAATTAAGTTTTGTTAGGTACCCAAATGGCTTTGGGTCCATCATAGTTAGTTCCTTTCTTCACCCATACATAGTGTCCACTAGGAACACTAAAGTTCCTTACATAACAAGCATTGGGTGTGTGACCAATAATACCACAATAAAAACAAGTAGGTTCAAAATTACTTCTATATCTAGGAGGATAAGATTTCTTTTGAACAAAGTTCTTCCTTTTAGGATAATGTTGCATTACTTTAGGCTTGATCACTTTCTCTTGAATTGGTTGGTTACTAGCCTTGACAAAGATAGTCTTGTTTGATGTTGGTTTATCAAATTTAGAGAAACCAAGTCCGCTCTTATCATTGGAGTATCTTTGTGTGCTAAGAACATTTTCCAATCCAATTTGCCCTTTTTCATATCTTTCTAAAACACGTTTTAATTGGACAATTTGGAAGGAAAGTGATTCACAATTCTTGCATGCAACATTATCTTCTTGAACACTAATCATTTTTTCTTTGTCATCTTTATGTTCTTCTTCAATTATCTTAACCTTCTCTTCTAAAGATGATATAATCTTCTTTTGAGATGAGATAGTTTTATAGAGAATTTTACATTCATTTAACAATTCATTTATTGCACCTTGTGCACCATTATTAAAAAGAGAATCATCATAACTAACCTCGCCTTCTTCATCGTCGGAGTGGTGTGATGCCATTAGTGCTAGGTTTGCACTTTCGTCACTATCGGAGTCCGATGAGGAACTTACTTCATTATCTTCCCATGCTATGTAGGCCCTTTTCTTTTTGAATTCCTTCTTGCCTTTGAATCCATTATTCTTAGAAAGTTTTGGACACTCCGGCTTTATGTGTCCTTGTTTCCCACATTCATAGCATGTTACTTCTTGTGATGAAGTGGATGCTTCTTTATCCTTATGCTTTGAGAATTTCTTCCTTTTGACAAAGTTAGCATTATCAATATTATTTTTATTACCAAAAAATTTGCCTAACCTTTTTACAAGAAGCATGAAGTTTTCATCTTCATCCGATGTATCTTTCATTTTTCTTTCCTTTGAATCTACTTTTAATGCAATGCCTTTGGATTTCTTCTCTAAGTTCTCATGCTTTTCCAATCTTCCAAGTTCTGTCTCATATTCTTGAAGTTTTCCAAATAGTGTTGCGGAAGTAAGTTTTGATAAATTCTTCTTTTCGGATATCGCCGTTACTTTTGGTTGCCACTCCCTTGTCAAAGATCTGAGCACTTTAAGATTAAGTTCTTCGGTAGTAAGAGTCTTACCAAGTGCCTTTAAGTGATTTGTCAAATGTACGAATCGTTTTTGCAAATCAAGAATAGTTTCTCCGGGCTTCATTCTAAACAGTTCGTACTCTTGGCTTAAAGTATTCAACCTTGATCTTTTAACTTCAGCGGTACCTTCATGAGTTTCTACAAGAGTATCCCAAATTTCTTTTGATGTTGTACATGTTGATATTCGGAAGAATTCATCCATACTAAGAGCACCATGAAGAAGACTGATCGCCTTTTTGTCAGCAAGAACCCTTTTTCTATCATTATCATCCCATGACGCTTTAGGTTTCTCCGATCCAACACCATTAACAACCGTTGTAGGAACATGAGGACCTTGTAGGACAGCCTCCCAAACTTCTTCTCCTTGTGCTTCTAGATGAGCCTTCATTTGGATTTTCCAAAAGTCAAAATATTCACCACAAAACAATGGAGGCTTGTTGTTAGAACCACCATCTTTGAAAACCGGTCTTTGATTTGCGGAAGCCATTCTGGATCTTTAGGAACAAGTTACCTATAACTTGCTCTGATGCCAATTGTAAGTATCAGATATGCCTAAGAGGGGGGGGGGGTGAATTAGGTACTTTATAACTTTTTCGGTTTTATGGTGTAAAGTGATTATTTTTCTGGTTTATGGTAATGTTACTAAGAGATGTAAAGTGCAGAAAAATAAATGACACAAGGATATATCCTGGTTCCCCTCACAAACCGAGAGTACTCCAGTCCCCTTACGCAGTAAGAGATTTCAATATAGTTGGTATCTTGTACAAGTCTAACCAAACACCAAGAACAATCCTCTTGGACCAAGAACAATCCTCTTGGATTTTTCACTAAGACCACTTATGAGAACAATCCTCTCAAAGTGTCTAACTTGTTTCCAACAATCCTGGATAACAAGAATACAACAAGTATTTGATTTTGTATAAGTGTTTGAATAGTAGAACAATGTATCAATCTCTTGATTGATCTTCCCTTCCAATGATAATAATTCACAATTCTTTAAAGTAATAGATTGCTCAAAATATTTTCTGATTTGGATGATATGAAAGTGTGTAGAAAATATCTTGAAAAAGATTGAAGAATAACAATGTGAATTTCTGAAAATTTCTAAGAGTTTTTGATTGGAAGAGGTGAAGAATAAATTTGAAATTTTGAGTATATATAGATGTTTATAACACCTCTTGAAATATCACAAGTTTCTGTATTTTAATCATGAACCATTGCCAAGATTAAAGGAAAGGTTTTAATGAAAAGGTGTTTGAGAAGGTGTAATGAAAAGATGCTGTTTTTCAGAAACGTTCAGCAAGCAATCGATTGCACCTTTGTGCAAATCGATTGCACAACTTCTAACAGTCACAAAAATTCAAAAAACCTTCAGTGCAAATCGATTGCTCTATTGTGCAAATCGATTTACACATGCAAAAACAGAAGCGCATGTAAAAACCTTCAGCAAGCAATCGATTTACAGTAAGTGTAAATCGATTTACACTAGGTGAAAATGCATTTTTTGTTTATGAAACTTGAGATTTAAGAAGGAGTATGCTATGCAATTTTGAGGTTTGGTTTTTGAGCATCTAAGACTTTAAGTAATTGATAATTATGATTATACCTATTCCAAAGAATCCATAGCTTGAATCAAAGTCTTTACACATGATGCTTTATCTTGAATATCATCTTTTCCTTCTTGTCATGTATGATTTGTCTTCATCAAAACAAAAGATCTTCCATAGAGAATCTTGATTTTCACACAGCCGTCATATTCCCCCTGAGTGGAATAATCGAGCACACAAGTGGCAACTCCTCAATATAATCGGAAACATACTTCCACATGACGATACTTGAAAAATATTGGAGGGTCCAAACTTGAAAATAGTTCAGATTAAAATTAGTAAGGGTGTAGTACAAATATTATGAAATTAATAATTGACATGTAAATAACTTTCAGAGGTTGGCTCGTTAGTGGAGGCTTGGGTCCTAAGAGTGTGCTCCTCTTAAGGCCTCAAGTTCAAATTCCATAGGTGCTAACAATCCTTGTGTTGGGCCCATCCATACATAACTTTTCTTCGGATTTAAATGTCCTTCACTAATGGCGGTGGGATTGGTCCCCTTGTATTAGTCGACTACAAGGCCGAATACCAAGTTTTCAAAAAATAAAATAAAATCACTGACATGTAAATAAATGAAGTAGATATTTGATTCCTATCATTTGTCTCGTCCTCTATTAACTAGCTTCATCTAACTTGAAGTACAAGTAAACCAAACAATATTCCCCATATCACACATGAATATGATTGTGCTAACCAAAAACATGAAGTATGTCTTAAACGAATATTTTCTATGATAGAAAACATGTGCATCATCACCATGGTTATTTTCAGTGATAGTCAAGTGATCAATATAATTTTTCTTAAGAGATAAAAAATTTGGCAGGACATCCTCTAATATCTAGAATCTCCTTTTTAGCATCAGTCAGATCAACTCCTAATTCTATAGTGTTAGGTTTGTTTCCCCAAATATATGAATTGAAGAGTGATTGAAATATGGAGAAAACACAATACATCATCGAGAGAACCATTAGGCGTGACAACACCAGGTCTAACTGAATAATGTGGATCATGCACATGTATAATGACTGTCTTTTGGACAAGCATTCTCTGACTTTTGGGTGGGAAAGTTAATGTAACTTTAGACAAATTTTAGGTAAAACAAAAGAAATAGTGGTGTTGATTTTGGAGTGAAAAATATGTGAAAAAAAGTAAATTAAGAGAGAAATAAAGAGAAAGTTAGAGAAATTAAAGTCAAAGAATACAAACCCCTGTTTTTCATAATAAACTTGGTTTGTTTTAGTGTGATATGCTTTCGAATTCAAACTCTAAGGCTATGTTTGGATACGTAAAAAATGACGAAGGGGAATGGAGCAGAGCGAAATGAAACTGAGTGGAATTGAATTAATATGTCATTTCATTGTTTGGATACGTCGTGATGAAATAAAGGAATTTTATCATTCCGCCTAAATTGGAGGGTTAAAAAAATGATAGAAAGTGATGAAATGCATTCCATCATTATTTTAATAATCCAAGTGATAGAACATAACTTTTTTTCATTCTATTCCATCAATTCAAATACATCCTAAATACTGAGACAGTGATATTTTCGATTTTTCACATAATTATTGTTGAATCGGTTTAATTACAGTTGAACCGGTAAAACCAAGAATCGAGCTGCCCGGTTCGATTTTAGAATTTAGTACCCTTTTGTTTCCAGTTTTGTGTGGAGGGTGTAACGATCACTGCTCAAGTCTCTCTCTCGCCGTTTGCTCTACAAGCAGCCGCCGCCGCCACTATCCACGGGGCCGACCACTACGCAACGTCTGCACGCCGCCGCTGCTCCATATGCCAGTTTCTGCTTCTGGAGGTGAGTGAGTTCTCTTCCAATAAACCCTAGAGAAATTCATGTATTTCATTCTTAAATTCAATTTAGTGATTTTTTCGTTCATTTTATGGATTGTATTCATTCGTTTGATGAACGTTCTATAGTTTTCCAATTTTTTTTGAATATTATTGAATTTTGAAATAGGAAAATTGCCACTGTTTTCTGTTGCTATTAGGTTTTAAATCTCCTAATTTTGTGTAATTCATGGTTAATTTTCCTAATTTATATATATAAAGAGTGTTCCGGTTTCAGGCACGTGTATACTACGCTGCTATGGTGCCACCGTAGCACGCTATCGACAACTTAGGTTGGGTTTTAGGATTGGCACTAGGTCATATATTCCTTCAACGATTGTTAACTTAAGGTCTGAAAATGAAAGTCTGCTATATGTTAAATACTCGGAGATTTGAATGCATCTGTGTAATGCATTTTTGGTAAAGTAAGCCTGAAATACTGACACATATCTTAAACTATAAATATTATGATTTCTGTCAGCTGTTACATGTCCGGGTATGCTCAAAAATATTTTCAAAAAAGACAGTGGGAGATGTATACTTTAATATCTAACTTGGGCAAGTTGAAAAACAGAAATGTATCATGTGTTGTTTAGGACTTTTGTATATATGCTTTCAAAAAATACCACATTTGTTTTGTTGAGATTTTATTTTATTAGACTCTTGGATTTAGACAATTCTCATATTAATGATGATTATTGAGATGGTTAAAGATCTTAAATTTGATTGTAATTTTTTGGTAGGAGACGGATTGATGAAGAGGAATACTAGCACATCTTGTTTTAGGATTTTTTTATAATAAAATGAATTATTCCATTTAGATGCATATAATACTTTTCCTTCTCAATTTAACTAATTTATAAATGATGTTCATATTCTATTAATTACAAAATATATATGTATCGGCGTTGGTGTCATATGTTTTTGACATTATTTAGCAGTATCATCAACATGTCTATGTTGTATGTTAGAGTCCATCCTTAATAGATATTTATTAGTTATGAATGTAAATTCATTTGGGTTTGAATACATATATTAAAGTTTCTTTTTTAATATTTACTTTTACATGTATGATAAGGATTATTAATTAAAATTAAATCGTTCGCACCCCATGATCAGGGTTCTGAATACGCCACTGGCCTTCACATAAAGTTTTTAGGTTTTAAATTCTTAGAGGTTAGGCTCTAGAGAGAAATGCAGCACCAGCGTAGGCTTCTCATACTGTATGCAACTCAAACCGGCAATGCATTGGATGCTGCTGAACGTCTTGCTCGTGAAGCCGAACGAAGATCCTGCCCCAACAAACTTCTTTCTCTTCATGATTATGATCCTGTATGATTTATTTTCTTTATGCCTTTGTGCAATCTTGGGATATTATTTTCAAAATCTTCTTTTGATATCAAGGTTTAAATTTTAGCTAATGGGTTGCTTTGTTCAGAGTCTGTTACCTCAGGAAGAGGCTGTCATTTTTGTGGTTTCTACCACAGGCCAGGGTGATGCCCCTGATTCCATGAAGGTAACTTCCTTTAAGCCCTCTCTTATATTTTGTTTTAGAGCTAAATATGTTGTTAGTTCCAATAAAATTTAAATTTTTTGTTATATTGTATGTGACCACTTTTTTAGTCTATAAATTACAAAATTAACACCATGCAGTTTGTAATTTATATAGACTGGAAAAATGGGTACCTGGGCTGAAAATAAAATTTGAGATAATTATAGAGACAAAACATTTAGCCCTTTTATTTAACTAGTTTTTTGTTCCTTTTCTTTGTTTGAGGTTGTTTTTTTTAATCTATAGTTTTGCCAATTCTTTTGTGGTTCCAGGTCTTTTGGAGGTTTCTTCTTCAGAGAAATCTCAGCAACCAATGGCTAAAAGGGGTTCATTACACTGTCTTCGGTTTGGGTGATTCTGGTTACCAGAAGTACAATGTAATCATGCTTATTGAATTGTGGCTTTTTTATTTGAAAAGTTGTGTTTCATTCTGTTAGATTATAAGTATTGCAGTACTTTTGAGAGTTGTATTGTTTATTGATTATGTTCTTCTTGATACTTAATCACTATGAGCTAAATAGGCACTGAATGATATTTTGATTATGACTAAACAACTTAATTTTAGTGGATACAAGTTTTATTATTTTGCACATATGTTTATTTTGTTCAGTTTCATGTTTTGAATAATCTTTACTTGCAAACTGTGGCAGTTTGTTGCAAAGAAGCTGGACAAAAGATTAATGGACCTTGGAGGAACAACTATTTTAGAAAGAGGCTTGGGAGATGATCAACATCCTTCAGGGTATGATTTTGGATTATGTTGTCGATTAAGAATATTCTGCTTGATTTAGTAGAAACATCTACCTTTATGCTTGTGGAATATGAAAAGGTTTAACAATGTGATTAAGTTATTGATCTGTCCTGAATGTACTCTGAGTAGTTGGTATTCATTCAAGTGTATGAATACTCTTCTATTCTTTTCTTTGATAAATGCTTCCTTGGATGATATGAATCTACCCTACCCCTGGGATTTTGGTATTATACCTTGTTACTACTAGCTATGGAGAACTAGGTTATACACAATAGTTACTTTTCTCTTTGCAGTTTCTTTAAAGCATGCTGTTTTTTAATTTATTTATAGTATTCTCAGTAGTAGTATTTTGGAGTATAGAGTTTTTCTTTCCGTTACTAAAGATTGTATAATTATTTGTAGCTATGAAGGTACTCTTGATCCTTGGATATCTTCTCTATGGAGAATGTTAAACATGATCAAACCAGAACTATTACCAAATGGCCCAGATGTTGTAATTCAAGATACAGTGTTGATTGACCGACCTAAAGTCCAAATCTCATATCACAATATTGAAAATATCGAGTCGCGGTTTTCAAGTGCATCAGGTATCACAAACTCGACAAATTCTTGGTTGGGTTGCAATGTTTTATTAGCAATTATTATGATCTCGAACAGCCTATTCATGTATACTTCTTTTGTTGTCTTCATTTTACCTTTCATATGAATTTCATACGATGCATATTAAGTATTAGCTTGTTCAAAATTGGTCGAACCCCTTGCTTTCATTCCTTAATCACTGACATCTTCTAGAGTCTATGGCAAGTTATTGGCCGTGCGTTGCATGTTTGGTTGGATTACTTATGGCAAATTTTTTAGAGTTATTGATGCTTAAACTCCAAAGCTTGATTTTTGTCATATTTGAGCAAAAACACCTCAAGTTATGTGTGTGTATATTTTGTGTTAGTTAGTGCTTCCAATGCACAGTTTACTATGGTTGAGTTATGGTTTGATGATTTCGCCTTGCGCATTTGTACCCTCATTGTTGATTATAAAATATTAGTTGTTCTCATTATATTTGACTAGAATTTTATAACATATGAATCTTCCAGATTTAACGAGTCACGATATTCTTCGGCGTGCTCGTTCAATGCATCCTGGAAACTCTTCTTCTGACAGAAGTGGGCATCCTGATTGCTTTCTTAAGATGGTACTAGATTGGACACTTTATCTTTGGTAGTTTTATGCTGATGGACAGTTAGCTCTGGGTAGCAGTGATCAAATGTCTTATTCTTTATTCCATGCTGATCATGCAGGTGAAGAATCTTCCTTTAACCAGACCAAACTTTGGAAAAGATGTTCGTCATTTTGAATTTGAATTTGTTTCAGACGTAAGCTATCTTGTCTTTTTAACCTACGTGCAAAACTTGTTTAATGATAAGAGGAACAAAAGGCCTATGATGAAATTCACATGTATGACACAGTAGAGAGCTTTTTCATTTATGTACACACATTGAATCACAATTTACGGTGATTTGTATTCTGTGTATGTTACTTACATTACAACACACGTAAAAATAATTATGAAGTTATTCATCTTCCTTCTTTGAATTAATGTATATATGCATTTTGGGTCCCGCAGGCTGTTCAGTATGACACTGGTGATGTTCTTGAAATTCTCCCTGGTCAAGATTCAGCCGCAGTTGATGCTTTTATACAACGTTGTAATTTGGATCCTGATTCACTCATCACCGTAAGTCTTTTTTTGGCAAAAGTCTTCTAAGCTTAGTTATTGTTCGATTATATTAAAAATATATTGATCTTAACATTGAACATCTTAGATTGTCCCAGTTTTCATATTTGCTTATATTTTATTGTTTCAATACATGATTATTATTGAGTATTCCTTTTCCTCCCTATATACCTAAAGGCATAATACCTACAAGTACAACTTCAACAGTTAAGATGAATGTGCTTCTTTGACCCTCTTCAGCATTGAGTTCACACATTTAATCAGCTAAGAAAAACATGTCTCAACGTGCTTTTTAAAAAAGAGAAACAAGGAAGCTCCTTGTATAATTCTGATCTATATCAAAATGTTGGCATAATTTCTTAATTTTGTGTTTCAAATTTGAGTTTAATAGTACAAGACTTCAACACCATAAACATATTTGATTAGATTCATATTTTTGTTTGATGGAAGCATTTGTAACCTTTTCTAATAAGATATCCCCTAAATTTCAGGTGAGTCCTAGAGAAATGGATGATTGCAATGGACATGGTTCTAGAATGCCTGTAAAATTAAGAACTTTTGTGGAATTGACTATGGATATAGCTTCTGCTTCCCCTCGGCGATATTTCTTTGAGGCAAGATGCTGTATGTTTGACTTACCTTTGATTTTTTCATTTTAGAGATAATTACATAATGAGTAAATTGTCATTTTGGTCCTTGAATGTTAGTCTGTCATTGTCACTGTAGTCGCTGATTGGATCAAAATTACAAAGCATACATTCATGTGTATTGTGTTGATTGGTTTATTCTCCATTAATTGTATTTTATATCGTGCCCGTCCTTTTTATTTGAAGTTTTCACTGTGGATTGGACGATTTAATGAGTTAATAAATAAAATGCTCAAGTTGGTAGCATTGTGAAATCAAGCATAAACCCGCACACTGTTCTGAATAACGTTTACAATCTTTTAAGTTTCATAATATCATCTAATACTTCAATTACCCTAGTAAATGATCTTTTGATAAAAATGAAAAATAATTTCTCTGAACTATATTCGCATTCGAAAGCCGATAAAAACAAACAAGGGGCTAGAAGAATGTGGTTTCTATATTGACATCCTCCACCCATGTTTCCACATAAAGGCTAACTCAGCAACAATTGGATATCTCAGGTTATGAGCTTTTTTGCAACAGCTGAACACGAGAAAGAAAGACTTAAGGATTTTGCTTCGCCAGAAGGAAGAGATGACCTGTACCAATACAACCAGAAGGAAAGGAGAACAGTTCTTGAGGTGAGTTCAATTAACGTATATTGTACATTATTTTGCTTTGATTCAATTCAGTGTTTTTTTACGTATTGAATCAATTTTACTCATATATATGTTCTATTTCTTCTGGGATAAAAAGGTGCTTGAGGATTTTCCTTCTGTACAAATGCCATTTGAGTGGTTAATTCAATTGGTTCCTCTGCTGAAAACAAGAGCATTTTCCATATCATCTTCTCAATCAGCTCACCCTAATCAAGTACACTTGACTGTGAATGTTGTGTCCTGGACAACACCTTACAAGAGGAAAAAGAAAGGACTATGCTCCTCGTGGCTAGCTACATTAGATCCGTGCGATGGTATGTACAAAAAAATAGCCACTTTTTACAGTTGATATAAGGTCTCTTTGTTACATTGATATTATAAAAAAAGTGATTTTAACATTCACTAATTTGTCACGTGTCTTGTTTTATACAGCCGTGAGTATTCCTGCCTGGTTCCAAAAAGGTTCTCTTCCGACACCATCACCCTCACTTCCCCTCATACTTGTTGGACCGGGAACAGGATGTGCTCCTTTTCGCGGATTCATTGAGCAAAGGGCCTTGCAAAGTAAAACTCATTCCACCGCTCCAATCATGTTTTTCTTTGGCTGTTGGAATGAAGATGGTGACTTTTTATACAAAGACTTTTGGTTGAATCATTCACAGAACAATGGCGTGCTTTCAGAAGCAAAGGGTGGTGGTTTCTATGTTGCTTTCTCTAGAGACCAACCTGAGAAAATTTATGTTCAGCATAAGATGAGGGAACACAGTGAAAGGGTTTGGAACCTATTAGCCGAGGGAGCTGCAGTTTATATAGCAGGTTCATCAACTAATATGCCTACGGATGTAACTTCGGCTTTTGAGGAAATTGTTTCGAAAGAAAATGATATTTCAAAGGAAGATGCAGCTAGGTTGATTAGGGCATTAGAAAGATCTGGTAAATATCACATTGAAGCATGGTCTTGATGACACTTGACAGTTTTGCAGGCGTCAAAAAGCAGATTGTATCCCTACAGCCAGCCTCACATTGCAACCAGATTTTGAGGAATTTTCTCGAGATTAATCTAACGATCTACAGCCAGCTCCATCGTAAAAGCGGTTTTAGATGATATGGGTTTCTCAAGGAGGTACTAATAATACAGTTTTTTATGTCCAATTTTTCTTATTAAGATTATTATTACATTTGATTTAAGGAAGTGATCTTTATTATTTCATTTATACATTGTAAATACTTAACTGGTTTGTGAATACTGAATAGTAGTATTTCGCACACATTTTGCCAACAGTGATATTAGATTTTGGTTAATTATGAATATTTCTTAGATCCATTTCTACGCTCTTGTTCACATTTGAAGGACAATTAATAAATCATTGAATTGGATGATAAATAAATAAATGAAAAAAAAAAGAAAAAGAATCGAATGAACCAATGCGGTTCATTCTGGTTCAACTAAACTAATATCCAATCGAGGGTCTAGTTTTAAAAATATTGGTTTTGTTTGTGTGCTCATCTGGTTCTCACCGACATCATCTTCCAATCCAAATGTTCATGATGTGTATGCATTTTCTTTACATGTCTTCTTACCATGAGATTCACATCAACATTACTTTGAGACCTATGTGGATTCCATCTAATAGCTTGTGAAGAAGGGTATGTTTTTTCTTCACTCAAATCTTCATTTTCTCTAGCTTCATCAAACTCACTTTTATGATCATTATAACCATCCAAATTCTTGTATGAGCTTAATTCACCAACCATGTCACTTTCTCTACTTGCATTTCCCTTTAAAACTAATATTGTTGCACTCTCTTGTGTTATCATTTCATCTCTTGGATTTTGACTTAATTGAGATTCCTCTTTAAGATCAATACTATAGTTTCTTTTTGAAATTACTACACCCTCTTGTTTATGATTTAAGTATTTACTTATCTCCAAAGTTGCTAATTCCAAAGCTTGTAGAACAGCTTCTGCAGCATTTTTGTTCCTTCTCTTTTCCTCATTCACATCAAATAGATTCTTATCTTGAATTACATTTTGATTAGGATCATGTTGAATATCTTCCTCATTCACATCAAATAGATTCTCATCTTGATTTACATTTTGATTAGAATCATGTTGTTGAGAGTCTTCATGTTTAACATCATCAATAGATTCAACACTACTACAAATTTTGGTTTCTAGTTTATTTTTCGTCTGGTCAGCATTCAATATTTCCTGCAATACATATCACAACATAATCCATTTAGATTTTGAAATGACTTATTTGAGTTTATTTACCGACACAACTCTTCGGAGACTACATGTAAGTGTTCATAAAAACTACTTTTAACGACATGTTCATAAATTATTCTGAACTTATTTTTATAGATTTTTTAGAATAACTTATGAAACAATTTATAGAAATAATTTATGTATAAGCACTTATTTTGAGACATGTTGTTTTTTTACCTTATTTGACAACGTAGTGTCCATCCCTAAAGGCAAAGTAACTCCTATCTCTAGAGCAATTTTCTTCATAGCATTCATTTTGGTTTCCATTGTGATATATCTTGATGAAAGCTTTTGAATCATCTACATAGTTAAGTCAGAAAAATATATTAGAATACTGTGATAGTTAATTGAACTCTTGAAATAAATGAGGTTTCAAAATATCTATATACCTTAGAGTTCACTCCATTGTTTTTATGCAATTTAATAGCATGATCTGCAAATTCTTTCCCAAATTTTGAAGTCATAATCTCTTGGATTTTGTGTAATTCTGGAAAATTGCCACACCTTGATGATGCAAATATAAGGCTGCATGTTGCTTCCATGAGATCAATGGGACACTCCCTATTTTTGAAATTACTAAATTAGTATATTAAGGTAGTAAAGTAATGCATGTGCCATTTCCATTCACAATTAAAGAAAGGATGAGATTTCCATAAATCCTAGTTCAACTCGTACAAGATGATACATGTAGATTGGACGCTATCATCAGAATTTGAACCCTAATGCTGGTAGGTTGGACGTTATAATCAGAATTTAAACTTTGATATTCAATTATGTGTGAGAATTTTTAGTGATCAGTGATTGTTATGACTTCGTGGAAAAAAAAAAGAAAATAGGAAGAGATGAGAAAAACTAACTTATTATTTTCAAGTACTTGAGCTTTTTCTCTTAGGACATTACAATAATCTTCAATCATGATAAATGCATCCAACATGTTTTGCTCTACAATCCAATGTTCTACCTGTTTATAAATAAAAAATACAAAATGCTTGTTGAATAAAAGAGAAAAATAATTTATAAAAAATAAATAATAATAATAGTTTTGATACTTACACGAAGAAGAGCTTGATCATAGTAACCAAGTTTCAAGAGTTGAGAAATATCATAGTGAGCATAAGAAGCTTTAGCTTTGCGATGATTCTTCAAAATTGCAATCCTAGAAATTCCAAGTAATGTTATGTTTTTCAATTTTGAAGCAAAACTTTTTCCTATAAGACCCATTTTGTTCACTTGTATGAATATTGAAAATTTGCTATAAACTTTGATGATGATGATGATAGAACAATAAATGAGTTTATATTATAACAACAACTATATAACTTCAATGTAAGAGTTTGTGTTCAAGTTTGAGTTGATTCATGAACATGTCAATGTTTGTGTATATATATAATATGGACATGTTTGTTATGAATAGAATCAAGCCTTGATAGTAGCAAAAATAATTAAATATGACTAAGATATGAGATTGGTTACTTGTGTTGAATTGACCTAACCTATGCTTTTTTGTATGAATAGTTCTTTCTTACATGTTTCCTTTTGCATCATAAATTAATAATTTATTTGCATGAGTGGAGACCAAAGTTATACTATATGTTTATGATAATAGATAAAGCCAAGTGGAATTTGACCACTTTTTCTAAGACTAGTTTCAAAGGTCAAGGATGTTACATAGTTGTTGTTTTTGTTTTTATTATTATTTGGATAACTTTATGTTTTTGTATTTGGTTGAAAATGTTAGTTTGGTCAACCATCATCACACGTATTTACCATGTTCGAGAATATTTGACTATAGGTGGCTGCCGATTAACTAAGGAAGGTATAATGAAAATCATGTACACTTTTAAAATAATTTATTTTTAAAAAAGTTAAAATTGAACTAAATATTCTATTTTAACACAAGAAATATAAATTATATTGAAGAAAAATTGTAAATTAAATGACGAGAGATGGAGGATGATTTCCATAGTTTATTCTTCTAAAAATATTTTGTGGATTTTATATGTTTTCATCGACCTTAAGTCACTTGTTCACTGCGGCTATAAGATATTAATTGTTTTTTTTTTTGGTTAAAATTTATCACAATTTTGTTCTTTGAAAAATATTTATCGTTGAATTAAAGAGTGTTGATGTTGTATATAAACTGCAATTAGTTTCATTCTCAAGATCGGCTCAATTCAATCAAGACACACTAGTCATTGACGTACAAGCGGATTTGCATCCATAATTCTCTCACATGACACATCACTCATTTCATTAGAATTGTTGATCTGCATTCAAAAGTTACTCGCTCTCCATGTCAAACAATCTAGAGATACCTGTAACTAGGAGGTGACAAAACGAATCCGACCAATTGGGCATGCGCGAGGCAAGCCATGAGTTTAGACCCACACCATGTAATGTGCATATCTCGTCTACTCTGTTTTTTGCGGGCACAATTGTTTACATGATTTTTTTTAGGCTCAAAAGGTGTAGTGTCTGCGGTCCACCCGTCCCATATTTTTGCGGGGCAGGCATGCCCATTTGTCACTCCTAATTGTAACCGTCTCTCTTATATAAGTGTTACTCTGAGTTACATCCATGAACGATTCAACTCATATTTTCAAAGTTCCACCTCAATCTCATATTGATTGAGCCTCAAAGTACTAATTTTTTTTGTAGGTACCTTATTCGATATTTGGAGAACTTTCACCACCACATCAAAAACATCTTCATGGTAGTCATCTTCCACCTACCAACCATTCTCTTTTCTAGTAAGGAATGGAAGTCTCGTCAGTGATAAACTATATAGAGTAGCTGTTAAACTTCATATTGATCAAGAAGGAAAATGAAAAACGGTGATGTGATTGACTGCACTGATTAAGGCCTTCCCCAAAGATTATTGATTAACTGACTTTTGTAACACCCCATATTTTACATTTATTAATTTAATGGGAGTTTAATTTAATTTCTTGGATTACTGGTATTTTTAATTGGAATTAAGTTGGAAATTGTGTAAAATAAGCTATTGGGCCAAGTTGTGGTTAGTAATGGAGGGGGTGTAATTGATAGGCCTTATTGAGAAGAGTCAGATAGTTGAAATTCAATGATAGAGGAATATTGTTATTGAGTTTTCTTGAAGGAAGCAGTTGATAAAAAGTGTAAGTATTACTTTATCGCGCAAATGGGAAAGTGTGTTTCAGGTTGGTATGTTCGTATATGGAATGCATTGCTGCAATGTTGATCAGGTGTGATCATACCACAGGTTGTGTAATTATATTATTCAGTTATTGAGCGTATTGTATGGGTTGTACCTCAATGTACTATTGTTGTTAACCTTTTGGGGGTATAACGAGTAGTACACCTTTGGGTGGTCAAATGCGACATAAGAACTGAGATTGAACGCGTGAGATGTGCTTCCTGTTGGTTATATCAGATGGATTTTGAGGATCGACTGATGGAAATGTTACATGGGAACCGGAGAGTCAGATGAAAGGCTCTATCCGAAACTTTTCACTGGAAGTATGTTTTCGAGGACGAAAACTCTTTTAGTGGGGGAGAGTTGTAACACCCCATATTTTACATTTATTAATTTAATGGGAGTTTAAATTAATTTCTTGGATTACTGGTATTTTTAATTGGAATTAAGTTGGAAATTATGTAAAATAAGCTATTGGGCCAAGTTATGGTTAGTAATGGAGGGGGTGTAATTGATAGGCCTTATTACTAAAGTTATTTTGCTTTATTTTTCATAAAATAAGAAAAAGAAGGAAATTGGAAAATAGAGAAGAAAAACCTAAGAGGAAGAAGGAGAGAGCTCATGGAGAAAAGAGATTTTCGTATTCATGGCGCAGCCCTCACAAAATGGGTCATAACTCTCTGCTTGTAACTCCAAACCAGGTAATTCTCGAAGATTCGGATTCTACACGAAATTTACTTTGATTTGATATATTAATTCGTGTCAGGGAGGTTCTCGATGAGGGAGATAAGCGAGTTTGAAGTTTGGGAATTCTTACTGAAAGTGAAGAAAAGGGCTTACGGATTTGATGGAGAAGAAGGGGGAAAGTCCAGATTCTTGGCTAAGGTAAGGGGGGACTCTTCCGATTAACATCTATTATCGGGTTATGGATAATAGGACTGATATAGATATATTATTTCATGTCAATTGAGTCGTATGATAGAGTTGGGATTTTGGGGATGTTTGTTGATAATTATCTATTTTGATGAATTTCTATGAATTTGGTGTTGTATGATGTTTGATGATGCATAATATATGTTATATGTGAGTATGATATATGTTGTGTGGCTGTTTTGTGGTGTTTGATCAACTTGAATCGATTTGGTCGAGGTTGAGGAATTTGGGATTCAGGTTCGTATGCTGTCAATTCACTACAACGCGCAAGGCTTTTAAAAGCGCTTTTTTTGGCCTTTAACAGCGCTTTAAAGCGCTGCCAAAGCCAGCGCTGGCATAGGCTACGAAAGCGCTTTTAAAAGCGCTCTGGTAGGCCCCCCCTATAAGAGCGCTTTTCTGGAAAAAGCGCTCTTGTAGGCCCCCCTTTAAGAGCGCTTTTCAGGAAAAAGCGCTCTGGTAGGCACCCCTATAAGAGCGCTTTTTTCAAAAGCGCTTTCGTATGTTGCGTTTTTTTTTTTTTATGCTTTTTATTATTTCTAAACCTGCACTTTTGGCAGCAATATTTTAGAACCTGTAATTTACTATTTTTTGGCAGTATTTTTTCATGAACCTATAATTTATCATTTCAAATCGATATATACCATTATAATCGATATCGATTATATACAAAAAAAGTATTATATTATATACCATTAATGTAAATCAAAATACATATATACATATTTCTAAACCAAAACAACTAAACCAATTCACATATTTCTAAACCAAAACAACTAAATGGGAAACAACTTCCGAGTTCTTATGCAACCAATGTACGCTTCCTGTATTATCTGGAGCTATGTTGTATTGATGCTTTAGTGGAGAACCAGTAGTCACCTGAGCTATGTTGTATTGTGTCACAGAATATGAATCAAATAACTGTACCCCGAAGGATCCTTCCACAGAAGACTTCGGGGTACAATTACTTGATTCATGTTCTATGGAACATAATCGGCAGGGGCACATTGTGTTCTATCCTTTACCAGTCCATCCACTGTTTGAAGCTCAACCTACAATAGAAAAACGTGATTATTACTAACTACATATAGAAAATCTTGAATCATGTAAAAGTTGATGAAACCTGCCTACAGTTGTTAGTCCTTCCGAGCTTAAAATGAATATATCCAGCATCACCAAGTCTCTTCTCATACAGATTGACAAGCTCTTCATTTCCAACCCAAAATTCCTGCACAATTCCAATTTCCAACATAAAAAAAAATTCATAACAAGAAAAATCAAAAGATTTCATACGAAGTAAACATAAAAATCAACACAAGGATCAAACTCTGAACAAGCAACATAAAACAAATTTTTTTTTTTATAATATGTAACAAACAAGTCCTGTATATGAAATGTTTATAATAAGAGAGCTAAACAAAATAAGCTTAAAACAACTAATGAAAATGTCATAAGTTCTTTTCGCATTGTCTTCCATAACAAGTGCATACTTCAGTCAACAGATAAGCTAAAATAACTTCACCTAAACATGCCCTTAACATGAAAAGTAAAGACTTATGCAGTTGAATGCTCACTAATACTCACAAGTGAATTTATACAACTACTAGAAAAACACGAATTACCTGCAAAAAAAATATTCGAAAGGTATAGCTGCGGATTTTTTTGGGAAATTATAAATAAAAATTTGTTTCCTGCAGCCCAGGAATGATTCACTTTACCCTTTTCCTCTTTTTATTCAATGTTTCACTTCTACTACTTATTTTTCTTTTAATACTTTTATATTGCTTAATCTCCAATTAAATACTCACTTTTCATTCCAATCAAAACATAAACAACAACAATCCATTTCAAAAAATGCACAACGATGTTAAACAATCCATTTCAATTGTTGATTCTGGAGGAAAAAAATGAAAGATTTGATGAAAAAGGAGAAGAAACCTGCCTACAGTCATGGCGGAGGTTGCGAACAAGAAGACTGGTGACGGCGACGGGGACTTGGACTGCGACCTCCTCCTCCGCCTCCTCTTCGGCTGTAACGGGGTGGAGGCGATGGAGTGTAGCTTCTTCCTCTTTCTCTCTCTCTCTCTCTCTCTCTTCTATGCTAGGGTTTCGCGTGTTTTGGATCTGAAACAAAACGCGTGTGTTTGTAAAATATATAATTTTTTAAATGGGCTACCAGAGCGCTTTTCAAAAGCGCTTTAATAACACCCCCTACCAGAGCGCTTTTATCCCAAAAGCGCTTTCGTAGCACCCACCCTATAAGAGCGCTTTTAAAAGCGCTTTCATAACCCCCCTACCAGAGCGCTTTTTAAAAGCGCTCTCATACCCCCCTACCAGAGCGCTTTTTGAAAGCGCTCTCATACCCCCCTACCAGAGCGCTTTTTTTGCATCATTTTCCCTTGTTTATTAATTTTGTTTTTAGCGAACCCTACGAGAGCGCTTTTGCTAAAAGCGCTTTAGTAGCTGCGCTTTAGTAGCTTAAATTTGGCGTAGTGATTGCAATGGGAATCTCTAATCTGGTCAGTTCGCGCCGCGTCCAATTGTTGGCGCCGTGAACTGCTTGGCAGAAAGCTTGAGGAGAATTATTTCACTCAGTTCGCGCCGCGTCCCTTGTTGGCGCCGCGAAGGCGTCGTTTTCTGGCAGCGCGTCGCGAACAATGTGTGGCGCCGCGTGCTGCTAGTAAATTTTGAAAAGTTTACAGATGCGTATCTTTTGAACCGTTGGCCTGTTTTAAGTGCCGTTTCGAGCAGGATGAAGTTTATGAAGTATTCTTTGATGTAAGGATGATGAAATGAGCAGTAGCTCGAGATTATTTTTAAATCACAATTTTTCTTGTTTTGATGAATGTTGTGTTGCGGACATATATGATGAGATGTAACGATACAAGCTATGTTTAAAACATGATTCCTGTGATGATTTTTTTGTTGGTATGATGAATCCTATGAGATAGTTTTGTGATGGTGTGAGTATGATGTGTATATCTTGTCTGTTGGATGGATGACGTATTGTTGACATATATGATAAAATGTGACAATATAAGATATTGTTTTGAAAAACATTATGATGTGATGATTTGTTGAGAATTATATGATGATGATTTCTTTGTTTTAGAATGATGTGGATACATGTATGTTCTTCCTTACTGATGATGATGATTGATGTGGATACATGTATGTTTTTAATGATGATGATGATGATTGATTGTATTTGAATGATGCTAATGTATATAAACATACTTTGATGATGATGATGATGATGTTGATAATGATGATGATGATGATGAAATGAGTATTTGATGATGTTACTCATAGACTTGATGATGGTATAAGTATGTTCATGTATGTTTGCATTCATTCATATTCATTGATGATGCTGTATCCATGATGATGTGTTGGATCAGTAAAGGGCATGATTCCCATTGTGTGGAATCTGTGCTGGCAGGGCCGTATCTTGATGATGTTGGATCAGTCATGGGTTATTCCCATTTGATGATGTTGGTACCACATGCATAATGTCAGTTGCATTCATATGCATGACTTTTATAACATGATTGGATGTATTCCAATGTTATAAATATTGATGATGTGTTGATTGATTGTTTTGTGATGATGAAACTTGTCTGAATGTCTGTTTATGAAACAATTGGGTGAATGATGTAACTATGAGGTGTTATTATTTATGATTTAATAACATTTGTTAATTTGAATGAGACTCACCCTTACTGTTGACATTTTCAGATTGGCGAGTAGCGGCTTTGGCTTTGGTGAGGATAGCTCGTAGGCTAGTTTGTTTAAGTATAGCGTCGGTGTCATGCTCTGATATTGTAACACTGGGGGAACGCTAGTTTAGAGTCTATGATGTTACTCCATTGTGTTCTTATTGTATTAATTTTGTGGGATATTGCATAGATGATTTTATGCTTATCCATATGATGAATATTCCGTTGTGTAAAAACATGATTTTGTTAAATTGATGATTCGTTCCTAAGTGAAGCATGACAATTGATTTATGATTAATTATTTTAAATTGAATTGTGGCACCCTTGTTTTCATGTTTTACTCTGAACTATTTTATTAATTTCTGCGGGGTTTAGAAGGGTGTTACAACTTTAAACACAAGAGGACGGGGTGATTGTGTTATTTTGAAATCAAAATCATTGAAAGAAATTCTTTTTTAAAATCGGTTTATATTAGTTCAACAAAGATAAATTCGTGGAGAAGAGGAAGAAGAAAGAATTACAAAGGAAATAAAAGTAGACGACAAAAAGTAAATGAATAGAGTTAGGGAGAGTGCTACAGAAGTTTATAAAGGTTTGTGTGAAGTCAAGCTTCACCAAATTTTATGTTTTGAAGAAGACAACTACCTTGAGAATGTATCAAGAAAGGATGAGCAAAAGATCAATATATAACGAACTATGGATCAAGACTTGTCTCATAAGCAATCTCATCAAGATTAGCCTTGATCTTCATTAATCAGTACAAGTTACAATTCAAGAGTTGATATACATTTTGTACTAAAAATATGTCAACATATTCATACATAGGCATTACCGATTTAAAATTTATTGTCACTAAGTTTCAAATAATTTTTCAAAGTTTTTTAGTTTTTGGAACAGTGTTAACGGATTAACACATTTTGGTTAAACAGTTAACATGATCTCAAAAAGCTGTCTAGTGGCTAGTTTTGAATGTTTTACCGGTTAACACATTTCTGTTAACCAGCTAACACTGAAGTAGTGACACTTTTTCATTTTAAATTAGATTCGAACGCATTTGGATTTTGTATTTTTAAACATTGCATTGTTTGATAAAAAATACACTCATTCAAAGTGGTATGATACTCCTATAAATACTGCATGGTTTATATTTCAAATCTTCACCTCTTTCATACAATTCAAATCCATTATTTCTCCAATTTTCAAACACAGGCACATTGTCTTAAACTTCCATTGAAACTTGCTGCATACAATTTTCATAACAGTCCAGAAAGTTTAAGCATCATATTCATTGAACATTTGTATAACATACAATTGATACAAGTCTTACAATTTCAAACATCTTATAAAATTTAGATTTGTGTATATACCTTGTTGTCCAGGATTGTTGGAAACAAGAGAGTGAAAAAGAAATGATTATTTTCTTTTTCTACATGATTGGTGTATATACCTTGCTGTCCAGGATTGTTGGAAGCGAGAGAGTAGAGGATTATTCTCATTTCAACTTGGTTGATCATAAGGCGTTGTTGCCTTAATGATTGGTTAGAGTATTGTATAGAAATACTAGATGTGTCTTGTCTAAAGATCTAACTAACTATATTAAAATCTCTCATATGTTGTAAGGGAACTAAACGTACTCTCAAACTGTGAGGGGAACTAGGATAATTCTTGGTGTTCTTTATCTTTATACACTTTACCGCTTTCATCACATTAAATAAACCAGAAAGTAAAGAATCATCCTTCCATAAAACCATAATATTTTAAAGTACCCGATTTAACCCCTCCGCTCCCCCTTTAGGCGAACTCAATATTAATCATTTGGTCTACCACATGGACTATTCTTGGAGACAAGAATTTTTTCTTGAGATTTCCACTAACAATAAGTCTTAAGCTTTTATGGATATACCCTCAAATATTTTCACTACAATGAGATATTTTATGCAAAATAATCTCTAAACTAAACAAAGCTTTTAACAGACTAAGCTCACAAGGCAAATAGATATTTTAAAAGGCTGATCTCAAGAAATAAACTGAGATTTTAATATCATAACATCAAGAATGAAACAGGAATATTTCTCAAGAAAATCACACCCTTGATTGAACATGAATAAATACAACACCTCACTAGTACAACCAAACTTTCACAAATATTTATCACTCAATTGGAACTAAGATAACTTTAATAAAGAATAAGAAAATAGAGAAAAATGGAGTAGAAAATAGTAAAGTATAGTTTTAATTTCTAAAATTTGTGTGAAATGGAATTAAAAGAAGTCATCTATTTATAGAAGATTTAGCTCAAAATAGAAATGATCCATGAGTTTTATTAATATACTAATCGATTAACCCTAATTGTGAATAAGAAACATAAGCTAAATAAGGAAGGTTTTGAAAATACATCGTCATAAATAGATTAAAAAACCCTTTAATCAATTTAAAGGCAACTACAAATCAGTTAATCAATTAACCTTACTGTACTCATTGATTATACTACCTAAAAGTCCCGAAGTTCGTTAAACTTACAAACTTTGGTATTTTGGTAGATTTTTGTGTGCTTATACTACATAACATTCACAAAGTTTGTTAAACTTGCATACATGTGTATTTTGAAAGTTTTTAGTGTGTTATACAACAAAAAAGTCACGAAGTTATTTAAACTTACAAACTTTGGTCTTTTTGAAGATTTTCATTTGCTATACTACATAAAAATCATGAAATTCGTTAATCTTGCAAACTTTCGTATTTATGAAGATTTTCATGTGCTATACATAATAAATGTCACGAAGTTCGTTTAACTTGCAAAATTTGGTCCTTCTGAAGATTTCTGTGTGCATACTACATTATAGTCACGAAGTTCGTTATATTGCAAAGTTTGGTATTTTGAAAGATTTACGTGAGCTATACTACATAACATACACAAAGTTTGTTAAACTTGCATACATTGTTATTTTTGAAGATTTTCGTGTGGTATACTACATAAAAGTCACGAAGTTCGTTAAGCTTGAAAATTTTGGTATTTTGGAAGATTTTCGTGTTCTACACTAAATAATTGTCACGAAGTTTGTTAAACTGGCATACATTGGTAT
The DNA here is from genome assembly GCF_029867415.1 of Vicia villosa. Taxonomy (NCBI): domain Eukaryota; kingdom Viridiplantae; phylum Streptophyta; class Magnoliopsida; order Fabales; family Fabaceae; genus Vicia; species Vicia villosa. The sequence continues at coordinate 1,783,934 of NC_081185.1, forward strand.
TTAGGAATTTTTTCGTGTGTTATACTACATAAAAGTCATGAGGTTATTTAAACTTACAAAATTTGGTCTTTTTGAAGATATTTGTGTGCTATACTACATAATAGTCACGAAGTTCCTATAACTTGTAATGTTTGGTATTTTGGATTTTTTTGGGTACATAAAAGTCACGAAGTTAGTTAAGCTTGCATTCCTTGGTTTTTTGTAAGATTTTCGCTTGCTATACAACATAAAAATGACCATATTTGTTAAACTTGCAAACTTTGGTATTGATGAAGATTTTCATGTGTTATACTACTTAAATGTCACGAAGTTCGTTAAACTTGCATACATTGGTCTTTTGAAGATTTTCGTGTGATATACTACATAAAAGTAACGAAGTTCGTTAAACTTGCAAAATTTAGCCCTTTTGAAGATTTCCGTTGCATACTACATTATAGTCACGAAGTTCTTTAAACTTGCAAAGTTTGTTTTTTGGGAAAATTTTCGTGAGTTATACTACACACCGTATACAAAGTTTGTTAAACTTACATAAGTTGTTATTTTGGAAGATTTTCGTGTGCTATACTACATAAAAGTCACGAAGTTCGTTAAACTTGCATACATTGGTATTTAGGAATTTTTTCGTGTGTTATACTACATAAAAGTCACGAAGTTATTTAAACTTACAAAATATGGCCTTTTTGAAGATATTTGTGTGCTATACAACATAATAGTCACAAAGTTCCTCAAACTTGCAAAATTTTGTATTTTGGATTTTTTTGCTACATAAAAGTCATGAAGTTAGGTAAGCTTGCATACATTTGTATTTCGTAAGATTTTCGCGTGCTATAAAACATAAAAATTAGCATATTTGTTAAACTTGCAAACTTTGGTATTGATGAATATTTTCATGTGCTACAGTACTTAAATATCACGAAGTTCGTTAAACTTGCATTCATTGGTCTTTTGAAGATTTTCGTGTGCTATACTACATAAAAGTCACGAAGTTCGTTAAACTTGCAAAGTTTTGTATTTTGGAAGATTTTCATGTGCTACAATACATAAATGCCACGAAGTTTGTTAAACTTGCATACATTGGTATTTTGGAAGATTTTCGCGGGCGGTGCTACATAAAAGTCACGATGTTCGTTATACTAATAAAATTTAGTCTTTTTGAAGATTTTCGTGTGCTATACTACCTAAAAGTCCCGAAGTTTGTTAAACTTGCAAACTTTTGTATTTAGGAAGTTTTTCGTGTGCTATACTACATAAAAGTCACGAAGTTCGTTAAATATGCAAATTTTAGTGTTTTGAAAGATTTTTGTATGCTATACTACATAAGATACACAAATTTTGTTAAACTTGCAAACATGGGTATTTTGGAAGTTTTTAGTGTGTTATACAACATAAAAGTTACGAAGTTATTTAAACTTACAAAATTTGGTCTTTTTGAGGATTTTCATGTGCTATAATACATAAAACTCATGAAATTGGTTAAACTTGTAAACTTTCGTCTCTACGAAGATTTTCATGTGCTATACTACATAAATGTCACGAAGTTCGTTAAACTTGCATACATTAGTATTTTGGAAGATTTGCGGTGCTATATTACATAGAAGTCACGAAGTTCGTTAAACTTGCACAATTTGGTCCTTTTTAAGTTTTTTCGTGCTATACTACATAAAAGTTTTGAAGTTCGTTAAACTTGCAAAGTTAGGTATTTTGGAAAATTTTCATGTGCTATACTACATAAATGTAACGAAGTTTGTTAAACTTGCATACATTAGTAATTTGTAAGATTTTCGTGTGCGATATTACATGAAAGTCACGAAGTTCGTTAAACTTATAAAATTCGGTCTTTTTGATGATTTTCGTGTGCTATACTATCTAAAAGTCCCGAAGTTCGATAAACTAGAAAACTTTGGTATTTTGGAAGATTGTCGTGTGCTCTACTACATGATATACACAAAGATTGTAAAACTTGCATACATTGGTATTTTGGAAGTTTTAAGTGTGTTTTACAAAATAAAAGTCACGAAGTTATTTAAACTTACAAAATTTGGTTTTTTTTGAAGATTTTCATGTGCTATACTACATAAAAGTTATGAAATTCGTTAAGCTAACCAAACTTTCACAAATTTTTTTCACTCTATTGGAATGAAGACAACTTTAATATAGAATAAGAAAATATAGAAAAATGGAGTAGAAAATAGTATAGTATAGTTTTAATTTCTAAAATTGGGGTGAAATGGAATTAAGTGATGTCATCTATTTATAGAAGATTTTACACTTAATAGAATGATCCATGAGTTTTTTTTGATATTCTTATCGATTAATCCTAACTGTTATGTTAATAAATTAGATAAGCAAAATAAGGAAGGTTTTTAAAATACATACTCATTAATCGAATAAAATCCCTCTTAATCAATTTAAAGGCAATTACAAATCAGTGAATCAATTAACCCTATTGTTATCATTGATTATACTACCAAAAAGTCCCGGAGTTTGTTAAACTTACAAACTTTGGTATTTTGGAAGATTTTCGTGTGCTATCCTACATAACATTCACAAAGTTTGTTAAACTTGCATACATTGGTATTTTGGAAGTTTTTAGTGTGTTATACAACATAAAAGTCACGAAGTTATTTAAAATTACAAAATTTGGTCTTTTTAAGGATTTTCATTTGCTATACTACATAAAAATTATGAAATTCGTTAAGCTTGCAAACTTTCGTATTGATGGAGATTTTCATGTGCTATACTACATAAATGTCACGAAGTTTGTTTAACTTGCATACATTGATATTTCGGAAGATTTCTATGTGATATACTACATAAAAGTAACGATGTTCGTTAAACTTGCAAAATTTGGTCCTTTGGAAGGTTTCCGTGTGATATACTACATTATAGTCACGAAGTTAGTTAATATTGCATAGTTTGGTATTTTGGAAGATTATTTGTGAGCATACTTCATTATAGTCACGAAGTTCGTTAAACTTGCAAAATTTGGTCCTTTCATTGATTTTCGTGTGCTATACTACATAAAAGTCACGAAGTTCGTTAAACTTGTATACATTGGTTTAATGGAAGATTTTCGTATGCTATACTACGTAAAAGTCACGAAGCTTCTTAAACTTGTAAAATTTATTCTTTTGGATGATTTTTTGCGTGCTATATACTACATAAAGATCACGAAATTTGTTTAATTGGCAAAATTGGGTCTTCATGAAGATTTTCGTGTGCTACTAAATAAAAGTAACGAAGTTCGTTAAACTTGCAAATTTTAATATTTTGGAAGATTTTCGTGTGCTATACTACATAAAAGTCATGAAGTATGTTAAACTTTTAAAATTTGGTCTTTGGAAGATTTTTGTGTGCTATACTACATAAAAGTCACAAAGTTTGTTAAACTTGCAAAATTTGGTTTTAGAAGATTTTTGTGTGCTATTATACTACGTAAAACTCACGAAGTTCGTCCAACTTTCAAAATTTTGTCCTTTTGTAGATTTTCGTGTGCTTTACTACGTAAAAGTCACGAAGTTCGTTAAACTTGCATACATTGGTATTTTGGAAGATTTTCGTGTGCTATACTACATAAAATCACGAAGTTTGTTAAACTCGCAAAATTTAGTCTTTCGGAAGATTTTTCCTATGCTATATTATACACAAAAGTCACGAAATTTGTTAAACTGTCAAAATTTGGTTTTTTGGAAGATTTTCGTATGCTACTACATAAAAGTCACAAAGTTCGTTTAATTTGCAAATTTTAATATTTTTTAAGATTTTCGTGTGCTATACTACGTAAAAGTCAAGACGTTCGTTAAACATGTAAATTTGGTATTTTGGAAGATTTTTGTGTGCTATACTACATAAAAGTCACGAAGTTCGTTTAACTTGCACATATTGGTATTTTGGAAGATTTTCGTGTGCTATACGACATAAAAGTCACGAAATTTGTTAAAATTGAAAATTTGAGTTTTTTGGAAGATTTTTTGTGTGCTAAATACTAGATTAAAGTCACGAAGTTCATTATAATTGCAAATTTTAAAATTTTGGAAAATTCTTGTTTGCTATACTACATAAAAGTCACGAAGTTTGTTAAACTTTCAAAATTTGGTCTTTTGGAATATTTTTTTTGTGCTATACTACATAAAAGTCACGAAGTTCGTTAAACTTTCAAAATTTGGTCCTTTTGATGATTTTCATGTGCTATACTACATAAAAGTCACGAAATTCATTAAACTTGCATACATTGGTATTATGGAAGATTTTTGTATGCTATAATGTATAAAAGTCACGAAGTTTCTTAAACTTGCAAAATTTAATCTTTTGGATGATTTTTTGTGTGCTATATACTACATAAAAGTCACGTAATTTGTTTAACTAGCAAAATTGGGTCTTTTGGAAGATTTTCGTGTGCTACTAAATAAAAGTCACGAAGTTCGTTAAACTTGCAAATTTTAATATTTTGGAAGATTTTCGTATGCTATACTACATAAAAGTCATGAAGTATGTTAAACTTTAAAAATTTGGTCTTTTGGAAGATTTTTGTTTGCTATACTACATAAAAGTCACGAAGTTTGTTAAACTTGCAAAATTTGGATTTTAGAAGATTTTTGTGTGCTATTATACTACGTAAATCTCAAGAAGTTTATCCAACTCTCAAAATTTGGTCCTTTTGAAGATTTTCGCGTGCTTTACTACATAAAAGTCACGAAGTTCGTTAAACTTGTATACATTGGTATTTTGGAGGATTTTCGTGTGCAATACTACATAAAATCACGAAGTTTGTTAAACTTGCAAAATTTAGTCTTCCGGAAGCTTTTTCGTGAGCTATATTATAAATAAAAGTCACGAAATTTGTTAATCTTGCAAAATTTGGTCTTTTGAAAGATTTTCTTGTGCTACTACATAAAATTCACGAAGTTCATTAAACTTGCTAATTTTAATATTTTGGAAGATTTTCGTGTGCTATACTACATAAAAGTCACGAAGTTCGTTAAACTTACAAAGTTTGGTATTTTGGAAGATTTTCATGTGCTACAATACATAAATGTCACGAAGTTTATTAAACTTGCATACATTGGTACTTTGGAAGATTTTCGTGTGCGATGCTACATAAAAGTCACGACGTTTTTTAAACTTAATAAATTTGGGCTTTTTGAAGATTTTCGTGTGCTATACTACCTAAAAGTCCCGAAGTTTGTTAAACTTGCAAACTTTTATATTTAGGAAGTTTTTCCTGTGCTATACTACGTAAAAGTCACGAAGTTCGTTAAACTTGCAAATTTTAGTGTTTTGAAAGATTTTCGTATGCTATACTACATAACATACACAAATTTAGTTAAACTTGCAAACATTGGTATTTGGAAGTTTTTAGTGTGTCATACAACATAAAAGTTACGAAGTTTTTAGTGTGTTATACAACATAAAATTTGGTCTTTTTGAAGATTTTCATTTGCTATACTACATAAAAATTATGAAATTCGTTAAGCTTGCAAACTTTCGTATTGATGAAGATTTTCATGTGCTATACTACATAAATGTCACGAAGTTCGTTTAACTTGCATACATTGATATTTCGGAAGATTTGCGGTGCTATATTACATAGAAGTCACGAAGTTCGTTAAACTTGCACAATTTGGTCCTTTTGAAGATTTCCGTGTGATATACTACATTTTAGTCACGAAGTTCGCTAAGATTGCAAAGTTTGGTATTTTGGAAGATTTTCATGAGCATACTACATTATAGTCACGAAGTTCGTTAAACTTGCAAAGTTTGTTATTTTGAAAAATTTTCGTGAGCTATACTACATACCATATACAAAGTTTGTTAAACTTGCATACGTTGTTATTTTGGAAGATTATTTGTGAGCATACTTCATTATAGTCACGAAGTTCGTTAAACTTGCAAAATTTGGTCCTTTCATTGATTTTCGTGTGCTATACTACATAAAAGTCACGAAGTTCGTTAAACTTGTATACATTGGTTTAATGGAAGATTTTCGTATGCTATACTACGTAAAAGTCACGAAGCTTCTTAAACTTGTAAAATTTATTCTTTTGGATGATTTTTTGCGTGCTATATACTACATAAAGATCACGAAATTTGTTTAATTGGCAAAATTGGGTCTTCATGAAGATTTTTGTGTGCTACTAAATAAAAGTAACGAAGTTCGTTAAACTTGCAAATTTTAATATTTTGGAAGATTTTCGTGTGCTATACTACATAAAAGTCATGAAGTATGTTAAACTTTTAAAATTTGGTCTTTGGAAGATTTTTGTGTGCTATACTACATAAAAGTCACAAAGTTTGTTAAACTTGCAAAATTTGGTTTTAGAAGATTTTTGTGTGCTATTATACTACGTAAAACTCACGAAGTTCGTCCAACTTTCAAAATTTTGTCCTTTTGTAGATTTTCGTGTGCTTTACAACGTAAAAGTCACGAAGTTCGTTAAACTTGCATACATTGGTATTTTGGAAGATTTTCGTGTGCTATACTACATAAAATCACGAAGTTTGTTAAACTCGCAAAATTTAGTCTTTCGGAAGATTTTTCCTATGCTATATTATACACAAAAGTCACGAAATTTGTTAAACTGTCAAAATTTGGTTTTTTGGAAGATTTTCGTATGCTACTACATAAAAGTCACAAAGTTCGTTTAATTTGCAAATTTTAATATTTTTTAAGATTTTCGTGTGCTATACTACGTAAAAGTCAAGACGTTCGTTAAACATGTAAATTTGGTATTTTGGAAGATTTTTGTGTGCTATACTACATAAAAGTCACGAAGTTCGTTTAACTTGCACATATTGGTATTTTGGAAGATTTTCGTGTGCTATACGACATAAAAGTCACGAAGTTTGTTAAAATTGAAAATTTGAGTTTTTTGGAAGATTTTTTGTGTGCTAAATACTAGATTAAAGTCACGAAGTTCATTATAATTGCAAATTTTAAAATTTTGGAAAATTCTTGTTTGCTATACTACATAAAAGTCACGAAGTTTGTTAAACTTTCAAAATTTGGTCTTTTGGAATATTTTTTTGTGCTATACTACATAAAAGTCACGAAGTTCGTTAAACTTTCAAAATTTGGTCCTTTTGATGATTTTCATGTGCTATACTACATTAAAGTCACGAAATTCATTAAACTTGCATACATTGGTATTATGGAAGATTTTTGTATGCTATAATGTATAAAAGTCACGAAGTTTCTTAAACTTGCAAAATTTAATCTTTTGGATGATTTTTTGTGTGCTATATACTACATAAAAGTCACGTAATTTGTTTAACTAGCAAAATTGGGTCTTTTGGAAGATTTTCGTGTGCTACTAAATAAAAGTCACGAAGTTCGTTAAACTTGCAAATTTTAATATTTTGGAAGATTTTCGTATGCTATACTACATAAAAGTCATGAAGTATGTTAAACTTTAAAAATTTGGTCTTTTGGAAGATTTTTGTTTGCTATACTACATAAAAGTCACGAAGTTTGTTAAACTTGCAAAATTTGGATTTTAGAAGATTTTTGTGTGCTATTATACTACGTAAATCTCAAGAAGTTTATCCAACTCTCAAAATTTGGTCCTTTTGAAGATTTTCGCGTGCTTTACTACATAAAAGTCACGAAGTTCGTTAAACTTGTATACATTGGTATTTTGGAGGATTTTCGTGTGCAATACTACATAAAATCACGAAGTTTGTTAAACTTGCAAAATTTAGTCTTTCGGAAGCTTTTTCGTGAGCTATATTATAAATAAAAGTCACGAAATTTGTTAATCTTGCAAAATTTGGTCTTTTGAAAGATTTTCTTGTGCTACTACATAAAATTCACGAAGTTCATTAAACTTGCTAATTTGAATATTTTGGAAGATTTTCGTGTGCTATACTACATAAAAGTCACGAAGTTCGTTAAACTTACAAAGTTTGGTATTTTGGAAGATTTTCATGTGCTACAATACATAAATGTCACGAAGTTCATTAAACTTGCATACATTGGTACTTTGGAAGATTTTCGTGTGCGATGCTACACAAAAGTCACGACGTTTTTTAAACTTAATAAATTTGGGCTTTTTGAAGATTTTCGTGTGCTATACTACCTAAAAGTCCCGAAGTTTGTTAAACTTGCAAACTTTTATATTTAGGAAGTTTTTCCTGTGCTATACTACGTAAAAGTCACGAAGTTCGTTAAACTTCCAAATTTTAGTGTTTTGAAAGATTTTCGTATGCTATACTACATAACATACACAAATTTAGTTAAACTTGCAAACATTGGTATTTGGAAGTTTTTAGTGTGTCATACAACATAAAAGTTACGAAGTTTTTAGTGTGTTATACAACATAAAATTTGGTCTTTTTGAAGATTTTCATTTGCTATACTACATAAAAATTATGAAATTCGTTAAGCTTGCAAACTTTTGTATTGATGAAGATTTTCATGTGATATACTACATAAATGTCACGAAGTTCGTTTAACTTGCATACATTGATATTTCGGAAGATTTGCGGTGCTATATTACATAGAAGTCACGAAGTTCGTTAAACTTGCACAATTTGGTCCTTTTGAAGATTTCCGTGTGATATACTACATTTTAGTCACGAAGTTCGCTAAGATTGCAAAGTTTGGTATTTTGGAAGATTTTCATGAGCATACTACATTATAGTCACGAAGTTCGTTAAACTTGCAAAGTTTGTTATTTTGAAAAATTTTCGTGAGCTATACTACATACCATATACAAAGTTTGTTAAACTTGCATACGTTGTTATTTTGGAAGATTTTCATGTGCTATACTACATAAAAGTCACGAAGTTCGTTAAACTTGTAAAATTTGGATTTTGGAAGATTTTTGTGTGCTATACTACATAAAAGTCACGAAGTTCGTTAAACTTTCAAAATTTGGTCCTTTTGTTGATTTTCGTGTGCTATACTACATAAAAGTCACGAAGTTCGTTAAACTTGTATACATTGGTTAAATGGAAGATTTTCGTGTTCTATACTACATAAAAGTCACGAAGCATCTTAAACTTGCAAAATTTAGTCTTTTGGATGATTTTTTGTGTGCTATATAATACATAAAAGCCGCGAAATTTGATTAATTGGCAAAATTGGATCTTTTGGAAGATTTTCGTGTGCTACTAAATAAAAGGAATGAAGTTCGTTAAATTTGCAAGTTTTAATATTTTGGAAGATTTTCGTGTGCCACACTACATAAAAGTCATGAAGTATGTTACACTTTTAAAATTTGGTCTTTTGGAAGATTTTTGTGTGCTATACTACATAAAAGTCATAAAGTTTGTTAAACTTGGAAAATTTGGTATTTAGAAAATTTTTGTGTGCTATTATACTACGTAAAACTCACGAAGTTCGTCCAACTTTCAAAATTTGGTCCTTTTGAAGATTTTCGTGTGCTTTACTACATAAAAGTCACGAAGTTCGTTAAACTTGCATACATTGGTATTTTGGAAGATTTTCGTGTGCAATACTACATAAAATCACGAAGTTTGTTAAACTCGCAAAAGTTAGTCTTTCGAATGATTTTTCGTGTGCAATATTATACATAAAAGTCATGAAATTTGTTAAACAGTCAAATTTTAGTTTTTGGAAGATTTTCGTATGCTACTACATAAATGTCACAAAGTTTGTTTAATTTGCAAATTTTAATATTTTTGAAGATTTTCGTGTGCTATACTACATAAAAGTCAAGAAGTTCGTTAAACTTCAAAATTTGGTATTTTGGAAGATTTTTGTGTGCTATACTACATAAAAGTCATGAAGTTCGTTTAACTTGCATACATTGGTATTTTGGAAGATTTTCGTGTGCTATACTACATAAAAGTCACGAAGTTTGTTAAAATTGAGAATTTTTGTCTTTTGGAAGATTTTTCGTGTGCTATATACTACATAAAAGTCACGAAATTTGTTAAACTGACAAAATTTGATCTTTTGGAAGATTTTCGTGTGCTACTACATGAAAGTCACGAAGTTCATTAAGATTGCAAATTTTAAAATTTTGGAAGATTTTTGTGTGCTATACTACATAAAAGTCACGAAGTTTGTTAATCTTTCAAAATTTGGTCTTTTGGAAGAATTTTGTGTGCTATACTACATAAAAGTCACGAAGTTTGTTAAAATTGAAAATTTGAGTTTTTTGGAAGATTTTTTGTGTGCTATATACTACATTAAAGTCACGAAATTTGTTAAACTGGCAAAATTTGGTCTTTTGGAAGACTTTCGTGTGCTACTACATAAAAGTCACGAAGTTCATTATAATTTCAAATTTTAAAATTTTGGAAAATTTTTGTGTGCTATACTACATAAAAGTCACGAAGTTCGTTAAACTTTCAAAATTTGGTCTTTTGGAAGATTTTTTTGTGCTATACTACATAAAAGTCATGAAGTTCGTTAAACTTTCAAAATTTGGTCCTTTTGATGATTTTCATTTTCTATACTACATAAAAGTCACGAAATTCATTAAACTTGCATACATTGGTATTATGTAAGATTTTTGTATGCTATAATGTATAAAAGTCACGAAGTTTCTTAAACTTGCAAAATTTCATCTTTTGGATGATTTTTTGTTTGCTATATACTACATAAAAGTCACGTAATTTGTTTAACTAGCAAAATTGGGTCTTTTGGAAGATTTTCGTGTGCTACTAAATAAAAGTCACGAAGTTCGTTAAACTTGCAAATTTTAATATTTTGGAAGATTTTCGTGTGCTATACTACATAAAAGTCATGAAGTATGTTAAACTTTAAAAATTTGGTCTTTTGGAAGATTTTTGTTTGCTATACTACATAAAAGTCACGAAGTTTGTTAAACTTGCAAAATTTGGATTTTAGAAGATTTTCGGGTGCTATTATACTACGTAAATCTCAAGAAGTTTATCCAAATCTCAAAATTTGGTCCTTTTGAAGATTTTCGCGTGCTTTACTACATAAAAGTCACGATGTTCGTTAAACTTGTATACATTGGTATTTTGGAGGATTTTCGTGTGCTATACTACATAAAATCACGAAGTTTGTTAAACTTGCAAAATTTAGTCTTTCAGAATCTTTTTCGTGAGCTATATTATAAATAAAAGTCACGAAATTTGTTAATCTAGCAAAATTTGGTCTTTTGAAAGATTTTCTTGTGCTACTACATAAAATTCCTGAAGTTCGTTAAACTTACAAAGTTTGGTATTTTGGAAGATTTTCGTGTGCTACAATACATAAATGTCACGAAGTTCATTAAACTTGCATACATTGGTACTTTGGAAGATTTTCGTGTGCGATGCTACATAAAAGTCACGACGTTTGTTAAACTTAATAAATTTGGTCTTTTTGAAGATTTTCGTGTGCTATACTACCTAAAAGTCCCGAAGTTTGTTAAACTTGCAAACTTTTATATTTAAGAAGTTTTTCCTGTGCTATACTACGTAAAAGTCACGAAGTTCGTTAAACTTGCAAATTTTAGTGTTTTGAAAGATTTTCGTATGCTATACTACATAACATACACAAATTTAGTTAAACTTGCAAACATTGGTATTTGGAAGTTTTTAGTGTGTCATACAACATAAAAGTTACGAAGTTTTTAGTGCGTTATACAACATAAAATTTGGTCTTTTTGAAGATTTTCATTTGCTATACTACATAAAAATTATGAAATTCGTTAAGCTTGCAAACTTTCGTATTGATGAAGATTTTCATGTGCTATACTACATAAATGTCACGAAGTTCGTTTAACTTGCATACATTGATATTTCGGAAGATTTGCGGTGCTATATTACATAGAAGTCACGAAGTTCGTTAAACTTGCACAATTTGGTCCTTTTGAAGATTTCCGTGTGATATACTACATTTTAGTCACGAAGTTCGCTAAGATTGCAAAGTTTGGTATTTTGGAAGATTTTCATGAGCATACTACATTATAGTCACGAAGTTCGTTAAACTTGCAAAGTTTGTTATTTTGAAAAATTTTCGTGAGCTATACTACATACCATATACAAAGTTTGTTAAACTTGCATACGTTGTTATTTTGGAAGATTTTCATGTGCTATACTACATAAAAGTCACGAAGTTCGTTAAACTTGTAAAATTTGGATTTTGGAAGATTTTTGTGTGCTATACTACATAAAAGTCACGAAGTTCGTTAAACTTTCAAAATTTGGTCCTTTTGTTGATTTTCGTGTGCTATACTACATAAAAGTCACGAAGTTCGTTAAACTTGTATACATTGGTTAAATGGAAGATTTTCGTGTGCTATACTACATAAAAGTCACGAAGCATCTTAAATTTGCAAAATTTAGTCTTTTGGATGATTTTTTGTGTGCTATATAATACATAAAAGCCGCGAAATTTGATTAATTGGCAAAATTGGATCTTTTGGAAGATTTTCGTGTGCTACTAAATAAAAGGAATGAAGTTCGTTAAATTTGCAAGTTTTAATATTTTGGAAGATTTTCGTGTGCCACACTACATAAAAGTCATGAAGTATGTTACACTTTTAAAATTTGGTCTTTTGGAAGATTTTTGTGTGCTATACTACATAAAAGTCATAAAGTTTGTTAAACTTGCAAAATTTGGTATTTAGAAAATTTTTGTGTGCTATTATACTACGTAAAACTCACGAAGTTCGTCCAACTTTCAAAATTTGGTCCTTTTGAAGATTTTCGTGTGCTTTACTACATAAAAGTCACGAAGTTCGTTAAACTTGCATACATTGGTATTTTGGAAGATTTTCGTGTGCAATACTACATAAAATCACGAAGTTTGTTAAACTCGCAAAAGTTAGTCTTTCGAATGATTTTTCGTGTGCAATATTATACATAAAAGTCATGAAATTTGTTAAACAGTCAAATTTTAGTTTTTGGAAGATTTTCGTATGCTACTACATAAAAGTCACAAAGTTTGTTTAATTTGCAAATTTTAATATTTTTGAAGATTTTCGTGTGCTATACTACATAAAAGTCAAGAAGTTCGTTAAACTTCAAAATTTGGTATTTTGGAAGATTTTTGTGTGCTATACTACATAAAAGTCACGAAGTTCGTTTAACTTGCATACATTGGTATTTTGGAAGATTTTCGTGTGCTATACTACATAAAAGTCACGAAGTTTGTTAAAATTGAGAATTTTTGTCTTTTGGAAGATTTTTCGTGTGCTATATACTACATAAAAGTCACGAAATTTGTTAAACTGGCAAAATTTGATCTTTTGGAAGATTTTCGTGTGCTACTACATGAAAGTCACGAAGTTCATTAAGATTGCAAATTTTAAAATTTTGGAAGATTTTTGTGTGCTATACTACATAAAAGTCACGAAGTTTGTTAATCTTTCAAAATTTGGTCTTTTGGAAGAATTTTGTGTGCTATACTACATAAAAGTCACGGAGTTTGTTAAAATTGAAAATTTGAGTTTTTTGGAAGATTTTTTGTGTGCTATATACTACGTTAAAGTCACGAAATTTGTTAAACTGGCAAAATTTGGTCTTTTGGAAGATTTTCGTGTGCTACTACATAAAAGTCACGAAGTTCATTATAATTTCAAATTTTAAAATTTTGGAAAATTTTTGTGTGCTATACTACATAAAAGTCACGAAGTTCGTTAAACTTTCAAAATTTGGTCTTTTGGAAGATTTTTTTGTGCTATACTACATAAAAGTCATGAAGTTCGTTAAACTTTCAAAATTTGGTCCTTTTGATGATTTTCATTTTCTATACTACATAAAAGTCACGAAATTCATTAAACTTGCATACATTGGTATTATGTAAGATTTTTGTATGCTATAATGTATAAAAGTCACGAAGTTTCTTAAACTTGCAAAATTTAATCTTTTGGATGATTTTTTGTGTGCTATATACTACATAAAAGTCACGTAATTTGTTTAACTAGCAAAATTGGGTCTTTTGGAAGATTTTCGTGTGCTACTAAATAAAAGTCACGAAGTTCGTTAAACTTGCAAATTTTAATATTTTGGAAGATTTTCGTGTGCTATACTACATAAAAGTCATGAAGTATGTTAAACTTTAAAAATTTGGTCTTTTGGAAGATTTTTGTTTGCTATACTACATAAAAGTCACGAAGTTTGTTAAACTTGCAAAATTTGGATTTTAGAAGATTTTCGTGTGCTATTATACTACGTAAATCTCAAGAAGTTTATCCAAATCTCAAAATTTGGTCCTTTTGAAGATTTTCGCGTGCTTTACTATATAAAAGTCACGATGTTCGTTAAACTTGTATACATTGGTATTTTGGAGGATTTTCGTGTGCTATACTACATAAAATCACGAAGTTTGTTAAACTTGCAAAATTTAGTCTTTCAGAATCTTTTTCGTGAGCTATATTATAAATAAAAGTCACGAAATTTGTTAATCTAGCAAAATTTGGTCTTTTGAAAGATTTTCTTGTGCTGCTACATAAAATTCCTGAAGTTCGTTAAACTTACAAAGTTTGGTATTTTGGAAGATTTTCGTGTGCTACAATACATAAATGTCACGAAGTTCATTAAACTTGCATACATTGGTAATTTGGAAGATTTTCGTGTGCGATGCTACATAAAAGTCACGACGTTTGTTAAACTTAATAAATTTGGTCTTTTTGAAGATTTTCGTGTGCTATACTACCTAAAAGTCCCGAAGTTTGTTAAACTTGCAAACTTTTATATTTAAGAAGTTTTTCCTGTGCTATACTACGTAAAAGTCACGAAGTTCGTTTAACTTGCAAATTTTAGTGTTTTGAAAGATTTTTGTATGCTATACTACATAACATACACAAATTTAGTTAAACTTGCAAACATTGGTATTTAGAAGTTTTTAGTGTGTCATACAACATAAAAGTTACGAAGTTTTTAGTGTGTTATACAACATAAAATTTGGTCTTTTTGAAGATTTTCATTTGCTATACTACATAAAAATTATGAAATTCGTTAAGCTTGCAAACTTTCGTATTGATGAAGATTTTCATGTGCTATACTACATAAATGTCACGAAGTTCGTTTAACTTGCATACATTGATATTTCGGAAGATTTGCGGTGCTATATTACATAGAAGCCACGAAGTTCGTTAAACTTGCACAATTTGGTCCTTTTGAAGATTTCCGTGTGATATACTACATTTTAGTCACGAAGTTCGCTAAGATTGCAAAGTTTGGTATTTTGGAAGATTTTCGTGAGCATACTACATTATAGTCACGAAGTTCGTTAAACTTGCAAAGTTTGTTATTTTGAAAAATTTTCGTGAGCTATACTACATACCATATACAAAGTTTGTTAAACTTGCATACGTTGTTATTTTGGAAGATTTTCATGTGCTATACTACATAAAAGTCACGAAGTTCGTTAAACTTGTAAAATTTGGATTTTGGAAGAATTTTGTGTGCTATACTACATAAAAGTCACGAAGTTCGTTAAACTTTCAAAACTTGGTCCTTTTGTTGATTTTCGTGTGCTATACTACATAAAAGTCACGAAGTTCGTTAAACTTGTATACATTGGTTAAATGGAAGATTTTTGTGTGCTATACTACATAAAAGTCACGAAGCATCTTAAACTTGCAAAATTTAGTCTTTTGGATGATATTTTGTGTGCTATATAATACATAAAAGCCGCGAAATTTGATTAATTGGCAAAATTGGATCTTTTGGAAGATTTTCGTGTGCTACTAAATAAAAGTAATGAAGTTCGTTAAATTTGCAAGTTTTAATATTTTGGAAGATTTTCGTTTGCCACACTACATAAAAGTTACGAAGTATGTTACACTTTTAAAATTTGGTCTTTTGGAAGATTTTTGTGTGCTATACTACATAAAAGTCCTAAAGTTTGTTAAACTTGCAAAATTTGGTATTTAGAAAATTTTTGTGTGCTATTATACTACGTAAAACTCACGAAGTTCGTCCAACTTTCAAAATTTGGTCCTTTTGAAGATTTTCGTGTGCTTTACTACATAAAAGTCACGAAGTTCGTTAAACTTGCATACATTGGTATTTTGGAAGATTTTCGTGTGCAATACTACATAAAATCACGAAGTTTGTTAAACTCGCAAAAGTTAGTCTTTCGAATGATTTTTCGTCTGCAATATTATACATAAAAGTCATGAAATTTGTTAAACAGTCAAATTTTAGTTTTTGGAAGATTTTCGTATGCTACTACATAAAAGTCACAATGTTTGTTTAATTTGCAAATTTTAATATTTTTGAAGATTTTCGTGTGCTATACTACATAAAAGTCAAGAAGTTCGTTAAACTTCAAAATTTGGTATTTTGGAAGATTTTTGTGTGCTATACTACATAAAAGTCATGAAGTTCGTTTAACTTGCATACATTGGTATTATGGAAGATTTTCGTGTGCTAAACTACATAAAAGCCACGAAGTTTGTTAAAATTGAGAACTTTTGTCTTTTGGAAGATTTTTCGTGTGCTATATACTACATAAAAGTCACGAAATTTGTTAAATTGGCAAAATTTGATCTTTTGGAAGATTTTCGTGTGCTACTACATGAAAGTCACGAAGTTCATTAAGATTGCAAATTTTAAAATTTTGGAAGATTTTTGTGTGCTATACTACATAAAAGTCATGAAGTTCGTTAAACTTTCAAAATTTGGTCTTTTGGAAGATTTTTTTGTGCTATACTACATAAAAGTCACGAAGTTCGTTAAACTTTCAAAATTTAATCTTTTGGATGATTTTTTGTGTGCTATACTACATAAAAGTCACGAAATTTGTTAAACTGGCAAAATTTGGTCTTTTGGAAGATTTTCGTGTGCTACTACATAAAAGTCACGAAGTTCATTATAATTTCAAATTTTAAAATTTTGGAATATTTTTGTGTGCTATACTACATAAAAGTCACGAAATTCGTTAAACTTTCAAAATTTGGTCTTTTGGAAGATTTTTTTGTGTTATACTACATAAAAGTCACGAAGTTCGTTAAACTTTCAAAATTTGGTCCTTTTGATGATTTTCATTTGCTATACTACATAAAAGTCACGAAATTCATTAAACTTGCATACATTGGTATTATGGAAGATTTTTGTATGCTATAATGTATAAAAGTTACGAAGTTTCTTAAACTTGCAAAATTTAATCTTTTGGATGATTTTTTGTGTGCTATATACTACATAAAAGTCACGTAATTTGTTTAACTAGCAAAATTGGGTCTTTTGGAAGATTTTCGTGTGCTACTAAATAAAAGTCACGAAGTTCGTTAAACTTGCAAATTTTAATATTTTGGAAGATTTTCGTGTGCTATACTACATAAAAATAATGAAATATGTTAAACTTTAAAAATTTGGTCTTTTGGAAGATTTTTGTTTGCTATACTACATAAAAGTCACGAAGTTTGTTAAACTTGCAAAATTTGGTTTTTAGAAGATTTTCGTGTGCTATTATACTACTTAAATCTCAAGAAGTTCATCCAACTCTCAAAATTTGGTCCTTTGAAGATTTTCGCGTGCTTTACTACATAAAAGTCACGAAGTTCGTTAAACTTGTATACATTGGTATTTTGGAGGATTTTCGTGTGCTATACTACATAAAATCACGAAGTTTGTTAAACTTGCAAAATTTAGTCTTTCGGAAGCTTTTTCGTGAGCTATATTATAAATAAAAGTCACGAAATTTGTTAATCTAGCAAAATTTGGTCTTTTGAAAGATTTTCTTGTGCTACTACATAAAATTCACGAAGTTCGTTAAACTTGCTAATTTTAATATTTTGGAAGATTTTCGTGTGCTATACTACATAAAAGTCACGAAGTTCGTTAAACTTGCAAAGTTTGGTATTTTGGAAGATTTTCATGTGCTACAATACATAAATGTCACGAAGTTTATTAAACTTGCATACATTGGTACTTTGGAAGATTTTCGTGTGCGATGCTACATAAAAGTCACGACGTTTGTTAAACTTAATAAATTTGGTCTTTTTGAAGATTTTCGTGTGCTATACTACCTAAAAGTCCCGAAGTTTGTTAAACTTGCAAACTTTTATATTTAGGAAGTTTTTCCTGTGCTATACTACGTAAAAGTCCCGAAGTTCGTTAAACTTGCAAATTTTAGTGTTTTGATAGATTTTCGTATGCTATACTACATAACATACACAAATTTTGTTAAACTTGCAAACATTGGTATTTGGAAGTTTTTAGTGTGTCATACAACATAAAAGTTACGAAGTTTTTAGTGTGTTATACAACATAAAATTTGGTCTTTTTGAAGATTTTCATGTGCTATACTACATAAAAGTCATGAAATTCGTTAAACTTGTAAACTTTCAAATTTACGAAGATTTTCATGTGCTATACTACATAAATGTCACAAAGTTCGTTAAACTTGCATACATTAGTATTTTGGAAGATTTGCGGTGCTATATTACATAGAAGTCACGAAGTTCGTTAAACTTGCACAATTTGGTCCTTTTTAAGATTTTTTGGGCTATACTACATAAAAGTTTTGAAGTCCGTCTAACTCGCAAAGTTAGGTATTTTGGAAAATTTTCATGTGCTACATAAATGTCACGAAGTTTGTTAAACTTGCATACATTGGTATTTTGGAAGATTTTCGTGTGCGATACTACATAAAAGTCACGAAGTTCGTTAAACTTATAAAATTTGTTCTTTTTGATGATTTTTGTTTGCTATACTATCTAAAAGTCCCGAAGTTCGATTAACTAGAAAACTTTGGTATTTTGGAAGATTGTCGTGTGCTCTACTACATAACATACACAAAGATTGTTAAACTTGCATACATTGGTATTTTGGAAGTTTTTAGTGTGTTTTACAAAATAAAAGTCACGAAGTTTTTTAAACTTACAAAATTTGGTTTTTTTTGAAGATTTTCATTTGTTATACTACATAAAAGTCATGAAATTCGTTAAGCTAACCAAACTTTCACAATTTTTTTTCACTCTATTGGAATTAAGACAACTTTAATATAGAATAAGAAAATAGAGAAAAATGGAGTAGAAAATAGTATAGTATAGTTTTAATTTCTAAAATTGGGGTGAAATGGAATTAAGAGATGTCATCTATTTATAGAAGATTTTACACTAAATAGAATGATCCATGAGTTTTTTTTAATATACTTATTGATTAATCCTAATTGTTAATAAGTTAGATAAGCTAAATAAGGAAGGTTTTTAAAATACATACTCATTAATCGAATAAAATCCCTCTTAATCAATTTAAAGGCAATTACAAATTAGTTAATCAATTAACCCTATTGTACTCATTGATTATACTACCGAAAAGTCCCGAAGTTCGTTAAACTTACAAACTTTGGTATTTTGGAAGCTTTTCGTGTGCTATCCTACATAACATTCACAAAGTTTGTTAAACTTGCATACATTGGTATTTTGGAAGTATTTAGTGTGTTATACAACATAAAAGTCACAAAGTTATTTAAAATTACAAAATTTGGTCTTTTTGAAGATTTTCATTTGCTATACTACATAAAAATTATGAAATTCGTTAAGCTTGCAAACTTTCGTATTGATGAAGATTTTCATGTGCTATACTACATAATTGTCACGAAGTTCGTTTAACTTGCATACATTGATATTTCGGAAGATTTGCGGTGCTATATTACATAGAAGTCACGAAGTTCGTTAAACTTGCACAATTTGGTCCTTTTGAAGATTTCCGTGTGATATACTACATTTTAGTCACGAAGTTCGCTAAGATTGCAAAGTTTGGTATTTTGGAAGATTTTCGTGAGCATACTACATTATAGTCACGAAGTTCGTTAAACTTGCAAACTTTGTTATTTTGAAAAATTTTCGTGAGCTATACTACATACCATATACAAAGTTTGTTAAACTTGCATACGTTGTTATTTTGGAAGATTCTCATGTGCTATACAACATAAAAGTCACGAAGTTCGTTAAACTTGTAAAATTTGGATTTTGGAAGATTTTTGTGTGCTATACTACAAAAAAGTCACGAAGTTCGTTAAACTTTCAAAATTTGGTCCTTTTGTTGATTTTCGCGTGCTATACTACATAAAAGTCACGAAGTTCGTTAAACTTGTATACATTGGTTAAATGGAAGATTTTCGTGTGCTATACTACATAAAAGTCATGAAGCATCTTAAACTTGCAAAATTTAGTCTTTTGGATGATTTTTTGTGTGCTATATAATACATAAAAGCCGCGAAATTTGATTAATTGGCAAAATTGGATCTTTTGGAAGATTTTCGTGTGCTACTAAATAAAAGTAATGAAGTTCGTTAAATTTGCAAGTTTTAATATTTTGGAAGATTTTCGTGTGCCACACTACATAAAAGTCATGAAGTATGTTACACTTTTAAAATTTGGTCTTTTGGAAGATTTTTGTGTGATATACTACATAAAAGTCATAAAGTTTGTTAAACTTGCAAAATTTGGTTTTTAGAAAATTTTTGTGTGCTATTATACTACGTAAAACTCACGAAGTTCGTCCAACTTTCAAAATTTGGACCTTTTGAAGATTTTCGTGTGCTTTACTACATAAAAGTCACGAAGTTCGTTAAACTTGCATACATTGGTATTTTGGAAGATTTTCGTGTGCTATACTACATAAAATCACGAAATTTGTTAAACTCGCAAAAGTTAGTCTTTCGAATGATTTTTCGTATGCTATATTATACATAAAAGTCATGAAATTTGTTAAACTGTCAAATTTTGGTTTTTGGAAGATTTTCGTATGCTACTACATAAAAGTCAAAAAGTTTGTTTAATTTGCAAATTTTAATATTTTTGAAGATTTTCGTGTGCTATACTACATAAAAGTCAAGAAGTTCGTTAAACTTCAAAATTTGGTATTTTGGAAGATTTTTGTGTGCTATACTACATAAAAGTCACGAAGTTCGTTTAACTTGCATACATTGGTATTTTGGAAGATTTTCGTGTGTTATACTACATAAAAGTCACGAAGTTTGTTAAACTTGCAAAATTGGTCTTTTGGAAAATTTTTATGGTGCTATATACTACATAAAAGTCAAGAAATTTGTTAAACTGGCAAAATTTGATCTTTTGGAAGATTTTCGTGTGCTACTACATGAAAGTCACGAAGTTCATTAAAATTGCAAATTTAAAATTTTGGAAGATTTTTGTGTGCTATACTTGTCATACCCCAATTTTTGACCCTAAGATCATACATCATTTGCATTCAATCATCAATCAAGAGCACCATTGTGAAGCTTTATCTTTGATACTGTGATTATCTCTGAGGGGAATTATCGAGCATTTATAGCCTTTTTATTTGTTTATACTAACCAAAAATCAAAAAAATATATGTTTTGTCTCTTTTGTTTATATTTTACAGGTGAAAGATCGGGCAAAAATCAAAACAGTGCAAGAAAACAGTTTTTGAAAATTTGAAGGTGGAAATCGATTTCCCTCTGTAGGAAATCGATTTCCACCTTATTTTTTTTCAAAATTTGAACTCTGCACTCAGGAAATCGATTTCCTACAGAGGTAAATCGATTTCCTGCTGGCAGAATGTGTTTTTTTGCCTTTTTTATGCTTGTTTTGGCTTCCTACTTCCTCCACTTCATTAATATCATTGGATCTAGGATGTTGATAGGTTTGAAATGACCTAATCCATAATATTAGATGAATGATATTAATGATAGTGTGAGTTGATTATCTTTTTGTGAATTTTATTCTTATTCCTCCATTTCATTAATATCATTGGATCTAGGATGTTGATAGGTTTGAAAGAACCAAATCCATAATATTAGATGAATGATATTAATGATAGTGTGAGTTGATTATCTTTATGCATTTTATCTTCTCCTTCTCCTTTTTTTCTTTTGATCGATGAAAGTCTTAATACTTTGAGAATTCTTATGGATTCTTAGTAAAGACTAGATCGTTACCTATTTTCTTTTCGTGCGGTATTGCTTTCGGAAGGCGATCTACATATCGTTCTTCTCGCATGCATTAGCACATAAAGTTTTGACCGGCCTCGTTGTAGGGTGATTTCTACATAAATCACTTGGCGATCTGCTTAACATAGCGCAATATTTCGTGTCCCGAATAAAAAAGATCAAATATGGAAGAGAATTGTATGCGGTTGATTTAAGACTTGTGGAGGTTTTTATCGTGTAGTCGCTATGATTCTATCAAGCTTCTGATAAACCCCATTGAATTTAAATCCGAGTACATCATTCACTCACCATAGATCTTCCTACTAACTTTGATAACATACTTGACAAGTTTCAAGATGGTTATCTTTAACATTTAACAACTAACTTTAATTTCCGCACCTTTACTATACCGCTCTTTATATTACCGCTCTTTATATTACCGCTCTTTATATTTCTCGCTTTATCGCTTTACTTTATCATTTCATCATATTTACTTTCCGTCATTTTCTCTTTGTCCACTTGGACATATGTTTATGCTTCTGTTATTTTTCTTTTGTCCACTTGGACCATACTTCACTTTTTCCCTAAAACACTAATAAATAACCAAAATCTAAAAAATACATAAGGTTCTCTTTGGACTATCGGTTACTATCCCTAGCACTTTGGAGATTCGGACTTATGGACCTAGTACCTCTGGACTTATTCTATTACTATCCTGTGATTGTTCTGTCTGTCTGGCATTGTTCTATTGTATGTTTATGTGTGCAGGTATTTCCTTGAAAGCCCTTGATGGTTAATTCCAAGGCATTGATATAAGGATTTTACCCGAAAACAGCCGTTACTCTGCCCAATTTTCGTCAGAATCTTAATGTGCTTAATGAAAAAGGGTTCTAAGACAATAAGTTCATGTGGATCCCCAAGTGTTAATGTGTCGGTATTGATAAATCCAAAGGATGGGAAAACTACCTTGGCTCTTAATGTCAAGTGTTGGCTTCTTATTTGGTTAGACCGTTTCTTTCCTTAGCTTTTGTTTTATGCATTAGGTTAGCCTCTTCATCTCCTCCCATTCTTAAATTTTCAAAATCTTCTCCCTTTTTCCAAAATATTCTTATGTTTGCAACCTTTTCAAAACCTTTTTTTCTTAAAAATATCTTTCGCCCTTAGTGGCTTTTCTTCAAAAGTTTAGACACCGTTAATTGTCGAAACGAGTGGTTATACCCCACGATTTTGAAATTGATTGATAATAACGAGATCTTTTCCGCGTGAGAGAGCTAGTGGCATACTCGTTGATTTTATCCGAGTTGGCGCCCTTCTTTCATTTGCGATGCAAAGAACTTGTTTGTTCTCATGCTCAAGATCAATGGCTGAGTATTTCTCTCTAACGACAACAAAGTGTTTATTCGTTTTAAAAACGTTTTTTTCCAAAAAGCGGAACTACATTAGCTCTGACTTCTCCATTGCACCGAGGAGGTATGTAGGCCCAAAGCTTAACGCTTTGCCGAGCTTATTTTAAAAATAAAACAAACCCTTTTTAGCACACACACAACACAGATTTTCAAAAAGGTTCCCGTGGAGTACCACGGATATGAGGGGTGCTTTAAACCTTCCCCTCATATAATCAACACCCGAACCTGAGTTCTCTTTCTTGTTTTAAAAACAAAACTTTGGGTTTTACGTTCTTTTCCCTTTTCCTTTGAAAAAATAAAGCGCGGTGGCGATTTCAAACGGAATATTGATTCGAGTCAATCCTATGGCTCTGATCTCAGATTTTCCCCGCTACAGAAAAATGGCGACTTCACTGGGGATCCAGTTTTAAGTGTGTTAAGCCTATTTTTGTTTATCTGTGTGTTTTTATCTGTATATATTGTTGTGTGCTTTGTTTGTTTATTTTCTTTTTTTTTTCTTTTGGTGCTCGATGGTTCCTCTGTGATGAGATAAAGTTCTAACCCGAACTTTGGTGAGTAACTTGAGATAGGAGGTGGTAAGACCAATAGTTGCATGTCAGGAGCAATCCTTAACATGAGCATCATATGGTGGAACCCCAATCAGTGGAGGCCTCATGGAAGGTAGTAGATGTTGTTACGAACTATCGTAAGAACGCTATTACTTTCAATAGTGAGTGTCCGTAGAAGCTGAATGGCCTAGAACCTTTTTAACCAATCTAAGCCTTTTTAGGATGTAGTGCAGAAACAAGATCAAGTACCAATTTGAGCTTGTTGTCATGCGATACTACGCTCAGACGAGGTCTTTTTAGGCATATTATTGGCGCCCATGAGCAATTGTGCGTGCCGGTAGTATCCGATAGAAGATTGAAAACTCTGGGAACCTTTGTAGAACCCGTTCGGCAGGTACAAAATTCCCTAGTACATACCTTTGTGGGTGGTTCTTAAGTTTGACTCCATGATCGTGACGTCAAACCTTTGAACTCTGTTTGTGCGACCATGTGTGATCTTGATTGTGATTGATGCATAAACCATGCATCCATGCATTCATTTGATTTCCAAGGAACTCATAGGTCTTTCTTTGTAAACATCATAAGTTTCATCAAACTCAATGGATCTTGGGTGTCGATAGGGTGAAAACCTTAATCCACCAAAATGGATGATTGATCTTGATGATAACTTGATCAAAGTTTTGATCCAATATAGGATTTACCTCCTTCATGTTTTGATGTTTACAAAGTAATAACTTGAATTCTTTGAAAATCAAATAAAACCAAAAAAAAAAAGCAATTGCATCATTTGCATACATACATCCAGGTTGTCCAAGAAACTCATCCTTGTCTGTCTCCATCTTCAGAGTTGTTGTCTACTGTCAAGCCGATTCCTCGACACATTGAACTAGAAGCATGTATCTGAAGAGTATGGAAGAACTTCAACAAGACCAAGAGTTGGTAAGATCAAAGATGCTATCTTTCAGGGATATGGGTCCTAATGTTGTCACTAATCCTTTGCCAGATCAAAGTGGCTGAAGACAAGTGAAAGCCAGATGGTCTCCTAAAGCCAAGTGTTTCAGACAGGATAGCTCATCTTTGTTGCTGATTAGTCACTAGGCCTTGTTTCTGTACTGTTTGTATTTCCTTTATTGTGCTGTTTACTTTTAGACTTTGTTTGTTTCTGAATGGTGATTTTAATGAAATGGGCATTGCATATTTTGAATTCATTCACATATACTATGCTTTCTTTTACAAAACTTTTTCTTCCATTTGCTTTCTCTATCAAACTTGTGTTTTATGCAAAGATTGGAGGGAGGATGATGACAACGAAATACCCAAGTTGTTGAACTGTATGCTTTCGAATAAAACTTTGCTGATGATGTACAGGCATTGTTTCAATTCCTTAACACTGGAGAAATAAGGAAGTTAATCCCTTGTCAACCCCTCTGAGCCTTCGAAGTTGGAGTTTCTTTCTGTATGAAAAAACCCGCATTTTTAACCTGGGGCAGGGTAGTTCTCAGTTAATTTGGCTGTGCATTCTATTTTAAGAGAATCATTCAGTACACCTTTCAACAAGTGCTTCAATCGCAAGCTTTCCTCCGCATACATCAAAGAAATGTTGGAGATGTCAATAAAAAGCCAATGATGGTTCATCAATCATTAAGCAAGGCAGTCACTATCTTTCAAAAAAAAATGTATCAAAAAATGTATACAAAGAAAAGCCTGCTAAGTCAAAACCAAAAACGACTTAGGCAAGAATCAAGGCATCCTGCTGACTGTAAGTTCAAAAATAAACGGTTCAGGCAAAAGTTAGGGATATATAAAAGGAAAAGATGAAAAAAGAGAAGTCAATAATTCCTAAACAACAAAATGTTGTGACTACCAAAAGGAAGAAGTGACTGCCATCTCAAAATTTCTCTTTGCTTGTGAACTATCATCATTATCAAAGGTGCAATTCCAGAAACCTCTTGGAACCTGAATGCATAAGTTGAATTAACTGAGTTGTAGGACTGGAGATCATCACGAAGATGGGGTGGGTACAATCAAATTTTGAGCCTTATATCCTTTGTTTCTTAAACCGTGAACCTGGCCACGTTACAACCTATGAAAGACCTAATTGAAGCAAGGTTTGTTTGAAAGCATACTACAACAAGGTTGCGTAAGCTGACTCCCATGAGATTTTCCAATCATTTGCTTTGATATCATATCTTTGCTTTACCTTTCACTTTGAACGTCTCAACCTTTATGTTTTGACCAGTGATTACATTTGCTTTACATCAATAACATCATTCCGATAATGATTTTGATTTCAAAAATATTCTTTGAGCATTGCATTAAAATTACCATTCTCGAATGAACATTTTATTTGCAAGTAAGCATTTGTAACACCCCATATTTTCTAATTTTAATTTAATCGGAAATTAAATTATTATTTGGAATTATTCGGTATTTTGGTGGAATTATTTAGAAAGAATTATGAGATGAGCTATTGGGCCAAGTGTGGTGTTAGTAAAGAGGGGGGTGCTATATTAGTAAAGCCCTTTACTAATTAAAATCTATTTTTCATAAAAATAAGGAATTGAGGAAAAAAGGAAAAGAGGTGTGGAAGAGGAGCAGAAGAGTAGAAGTGCTGATACGTGAAAGAGGAACAGAAGAGGAAGAGGGCTAATCAAGATCCTTGGCTAAGGTAAGGGGGGACTCTTCCGGTTAATATCTTTTATCGTATTATAGATAATAGGACTGATTTAGATGCATTGTTTGTGTCAATTGGTTATATGATGGATTGGGGTTTTGGGATGATTTTGCGGGGAATTGTATGATTTGATGAATTGTATGATTATATGATTGTTATGATGATTAAATGATCCTCTTTGTGTGTTATATTGTGTTATAACATGTATATGGCTGATATGGTGGTAATTGAGGTTCATAACATAACTTGGTTTGGTTTTGGGGATTTTGGGGTAAATCCCGTAACGCTGTCAAATGCGATGAAAGCTCTGACTTTTGCCAGTTCGCGCCGCGAAGGTAGGTGCGCGCCGCGAAGGCGTACTTGTTTTCTCGCATCGCGCCGCGTGCATAGGTTGGCGCCGCGAACGTGTTTGTATGCTTCAGGTCGCGCCGCGAACTCTGGTTGCGCCGCGTGCTGTAGCGATAACTGTTTTCTTGTAAAAAGTTAAAGATGTGTAACTTTCAAACCGTAAGTCAGTTTTAGACGCCGTTTTGGACGTTGTTCCTTAAATTGAATGTTCTACCATATGAAATGAATAAAATAATAACAACTTGATTTCATTTTAAAAAAGTATCATTTTCTTCAAATGTAGTTTATTCTGGTTTTGCATAGCTGATGAGGTGCAATGGTTGTTGTGTGCATAATTGAATATGTGCAATGATGTATGTTGTGATAATGTGGTTGCTTCTGTTAATTGTGCAAATGGGTGTTGTTCATGGTAAATATGGTTATCATGTGTTTTGATGAATGATGAGGTAAATACTCTGTCGTTGATGAATTGCTTTGTTGTACTTAGTACACGATTGTGAGGGGTGTTATTGTTGTTGCACAGTATAATGAATGATTTACCTGTTATGATGTTGTGGTTGTAATTGGTGTTTGTTATACATATGTTGTTGATGTAAAATATGTATTTTATTATGGTTGAGAAATAGCATAACTGTGTATGGCTATTGATTACTATGGTGATTGATGATTATGACATTTGGTTGATTCATGTGGGTGATAAGCATGTTATGGTTGATACATGCATTCATAATCATTATGTGGCTGGTCCTTGACGATGGTGGATCAGTAGTAGCTAATTCCCATTGTGTGGAATTAGTGAGTGGGTGTTGCCGTATCCTTGACGATGGTGGATCGGTGAGTTGGGTTATCCCAGATTTTGGTACCACATGCATATAGTTGCATCTGCATTAGGCTACTTGTGTTATTATAACATGAATGGAGGATTGTCCAATGTTATAATATGTGATGATTGTATAATGGTTATGATTTGTTTGGATGAATTATGGTGTTGTCTCTTGGTAATGTATTCTATTTGTTGTTGTGTGTTGATGAGTACTTCCTGACAATCTGAATATAATGAAATTGGATGAATAATGTGACTATGACGTGTTATTGTTTATGATTCGATAACATTTGTTAATTGTGAATGAGACTCACCCTTACTTTGATGATTTCAGATTGGCGAGTAGCGGCTTTTGGCTCGGTGAGGATTAGCTCATGAGTCAGTTTATTTGGTATAGCGTCGGTGTCATGCTCTGATATTGTAACACTGGGGGAACGTTAGTTTAGAGTTATGACGATACTCTATTTTGTTGTTATTGGAGTAATTTTGTGAGATATTGCATAGATGATGTTATGCTTATCTGTTGATTATTGTTCCGCTGTATAGAAACATGATTTTGTTAAATGGATGATTTTCCCCTAAGTGAAGCATGACAATTGATTTATGATAATTTGTTTTAAATTGAATTGTGGCACCCTTGTTTTCATGTTTTACTCTGAATTATTTTATTAATTTCCGTGGGGTTTAGTAGGGTGTTACAATAGTGGTATCAGAGCAGGTCGGTCCGTCCGGCCAATTGTTGAGTCAGTGGAGTTGCGCGACAGTTGTATATTGTCGGCATTTTATTCCTTGGTACGCGACATGTGAGTGAATCACTGTCGGTACTTGGTTGTTTGTTGCAGGTGTTGGATTGAAACAAGTGGGGGAGAAGCTTCGCTTCTCGGTTATGTTTCAGTTGCAAGAAGATTGATTCAGTAGGCTGTTGTTGGCAACAGTGCGAGCGTTGTCGGAGTTTGTTGTTTTCCGAATTGAAGGTGACTTGGAATTAAGACTTCACTAGGAATTGTGTTGGAACATCTGGAAGGAAGATGATTAGAGGTAATTGACAGTTATTGTAAGAGAAGGAAATTGGAAAGTTGCAATGTGTCAGCTCTGCTGGTGTGCTGCGAAGCTGTCAGTTGAGTAGCCTTACGACTCAGGAGAGGTTCAGCTGCAAGTTTGCGAAGAGGATTGATGTAGTAATGTTCCGGAAATTGCGCTTCAGCGATGGGAAGTGTTGCTCAAGTTATAATGATGTTTGGAAGTAAAGAAATATGATAAGGGGTTGTTTGGAATGTGATAGAGTTGAAGAGAATGAGTTTTGGAGAGAGATTTTCGTAAGCAAAACGCAGGAAAATTGCTGAATAGCTGCGGAACTTCGAAAATTCATAACTGGAGTTCTGGACATCCGAATTGAGTTCCGTTTGAAGCGTCGGAAAGCTAACGAGATGAACTTTGTTATAAAAATGGTTGCAGCAGCTGTAACATAATTAATTGGGATAGGATGACGTTGGAAGGAGGCGAAGTTACGGTTACTTGTTCTTATAACTAGACTTGTTTATTGGTACTGCACGGGATGTCAGTGGCAGTGTTGAATGGATCGAAGGAATACTTGGAAGGTTTGTTGAGGAGTAATTTTAAGAATTGAATTTACCAATTGAGGGGTTTTGGATATATCGTATAGAGTGTCGCTGCATGATGTCAGTGTTGCATTTTCGGACAATAATTGGAAAATTCATATCTTGGGTTCCGAGTGTCGGATTAATGTGCCGTTTGAACCTACAAGGAGGAGGGATTGTGTTCTAATTTATGGAAGAGTTATAAATACAGTAGGGTGACCCTATGAGGAGAGGTTCTGAATTCGGTTATGGAAGCGTGAAACTTGTTGAATGAGAATGTCTACTACCGATTATTTGAAACGAAGTTGAGTAAGACATGTTGTTGATGAATAAGTCGATGAGATATTCGATAATAAAGATGATTTGAATGCCGATGGATTTTAGTGAAGAGTGAATTAGTAGTAAAGAAGGAATAAACTTTAGAACTCTTGGAATCGTATTTGTGATGGCAAAGTAACGATAAGTATAAAAGAAGAATTGTAGAGAATTTCTAACATCTGTTAATGTGAGGAAGACTTTGTTGAGATTCCGAGTGGAGTGATATTTGGACGTGAAGGATGTCATGGAATTTGGATTAAAACCACGAGTTATGAATGTTGTGTTATTGTGTTGCGTAGGAAGTCCTTAAAAATGTCGGTGCTAAAGGATGAATGAGTTGGATCTAATTGGACAATTTGAGACTTGAGTTGGTATGTGAAGGCACTTCTAATAGTGTTAGCTTGGGTATGCTAAAGATGACTAGTGTTATTCTTGACGAGAATAGAAAAGGTCAGAAAGATGAGGTTGAGTTGACCGACAGTTTGACTTTGAATTACCAAGGTAAAGGCGGTGAATTCAGAACCGACGAGAATAGTATAATGAGGTTGAGTAATTGGATTTGTGTAACTGATGTTTTGAGCTTCGGAAGAATATCCTAGAAGAAGGACACCGTAGTGGATTATTGAACTATGACGATGTTAATGAGTTTGGGTGCAAACTCGGAAAGGACACTGTTATGTAGTAACGACAGTTTATGCTTAAATATGGATGACGACTATCTATTGACAAATTGAGGACTTGATCACCCTTAATCTCTTGTTGATAGTAGACGGAATCTTATAAATGAGATGAACTTGTTTTGTTACCTTAATGGTATAAGATGTAATGAATGCGAAGCCGTGGGAATAATCACTCACTATGTTGTGTGAATCTATGAAGAGGTGGAGTATGTATTCGGCGAAATTAAAACGAAGAGTTGATGCTATATGATGTTGTAATAATTTTGCGCTGTTATTGAGGTGGTGTTGTAGATTCCAGATATAATAAGGAATTATACTCCAAGAAGGACGAGGTTGATTTAATTCTTAAAGAAGAGTGGGATTCAGGTTGAGCTATTATGTAAGCAGTGGTATATTGATGCTAATGAGTGTGACTATAATTACTTGTGTGTACTTGTTCTGATGGTTAGGATGTTTAAATAGAGGAAGTAAATCAGGAATTAGTTCGTTGAATGCGAGTAAGGATTGCTAAATGGTAGATTAGTACCATGAATGATGAAGAATGATTCTTGAAACGAATGAGTAAAGAGAGTCGGAATCGAGTAAAACTCAGAAATCTATTTGATATAGATGATTGTGATGAGTAGTCAGAGTAGTGCGGAAAAAGCGGAATGTAACGTGTTGGATAATTACTGGTGTGATTTAAGAGGAGTCAGATAATTGGAATTCAATGGTATAGGAATATGAGTATTGAGTTTCTTGAAGGAAGCGGTTGGTGAAAAGTGTAAGTATTATTTTACCGCTCAGATGGAAGAGTATGTCTAAGGTTGGTATGTTTGGTAGATGATATGCATTACTGCAGTGTTGATCAGTGTGATCATACTATAGATTGTGTCATTGTATTACTCGGCTGTTGAGCGTATTGTATAGGTTGTACCTCAATGTTCAGTTGTTGTTAACCTTTTTGGAGCTATAGCGAGTGGTATACTTTTGGATAGTCAAATGCGACGTAAGAACTGGGATTTGAATGTATGAAACATGTTTCCTGTTGGTTATGTCAGATGGATTTTTGAGGATTGACTGATGGTAATGTTGATTAGGAGCTGGAGAGTCAAGTGAAGGACTCTTATACGAGCTGGTTACTTGAGGTATGTTTTCGAGGACGAAAACTCTTTTAGTGGGGGAGAGTTGTAACACCCCATATTTTCTAATTTTAATTTAATCGGAAATTAAATTATTATTTGGAATTATTCGGTATTTTGGTGGAATTATTTAGAAAGAATTATGAGATGAGCTATTGGGCCAAGTGTGGTGTTAGTAAAGAGGGGGGTGCTATATTAGTAAAGCCCTTTACTAATTAAAATCTATTTTTCATAAAAATAAGGAATTGAGGAAAAAAGGAAAAGAGGTGTGGAAGAGGAGCAGAAGAGTAGAAGTGCTGATACGTGAAAGAGGAACAGAAGAGGAAGAGGGCTAATCAAGATCCTTGGCTAAGGTAAGGGGGGACTCTTCCGGTTAATATCTTTTATCGTATTATAGATAATAGGACTGATTTAGATGCATTGTTTGTGTCAATTGGTTATATGATGGATTGGGGTTTTGGGATGATTTTGCGGGGAATTGTATGATTTGATGAATTGTATGATTATATGATTGTTATGATGATTAAATGATCCTCTTTGTGTGTTATATTGTGTTATAACATGTATATGGCTGATATGGTGGTAATTGAGGTTCATAACATAACTTGGTTTGGTTTTGGGGATTTTGGGGTAAATCCCGTAACGCTGTCAAATGCGATGAAAGCTCTGACTTTTGCCAGTTCGCGCCGCGAAGGTAGGTGCGCGCCGCGAAGGCGTACTTGTTTTCTCGCATCGCGCCGCGTGCATAGGTTGGCGCCGCGAACGTGTTTGTATGCTTCAGGTCGCGCCGCGAACTCTGGTTGCGCCGCGTGCTGTAGCGATAACTGTTTTCTTGTAAAAAGTTAAAGATGTGTAACTTTCAAACCGTAAGTCAGTTTTAGACGCCGTTTTGGACGTTGTTCCTTAAATTGAATGTTCTACCATATGAAATGAATAAAATAATAACAACTTGATTTCATTTTAAAAAAGTATCATTTTCTTCAAATGTAGTTTATTCTGGTTTTGCATAGCTGATGAGGTGCAATGGTTGTTGTGTGCATAATTGAATATGTGCAATGATGTATGTTGTGATAATGTGGTTGCTTCTGTTAATTGTGCAAATGGGTGTTGTTCATGGTAAATATGGTTATCATGTGTTTTGATGAATGATGAGGTAAATACTCTGTCGTTGATGAATTGCTTTGTTGTACTTAGTACACGATTGTGAGGGGTGTTATTGTTGTTGCACAGTATAATGAATGATTTACCTGTTATGATGTTGTGGTTGTAATTGGTGTTTGTTATACATATGTTGTTGATGTAAAATATGTATTTTATTATGGTTGAGAAATAGCATAACTGTGTATGGCTATTGATTACTATGGTGATTGATGATTATGACATTTGGTTGATTCATGTGGGTGATAAGCATGTTATGGTTGATACATGCATTCATAATCATTATGTGGCTGGTCCTTGACGATGGTGGATCAGTAGTAGCTAATTCCCATTGTGTGGAATTAGTGAGTGGGTGTTGCCGTATCC
Organism: Vicia villosa; assembly: GCF_029867415.1. Taxonomy (NCBI): domain Eukaryota; kingdom Viridiplantae; phylum Streptophyta; class Magnoliopsida; order Fabales; family Fabaceae; genus Vicia; species Vicia villosa. The sequence goes on from NC_081185.1 coordinate 1,816,767, forward strand.
TTGACGATGGTGGATCGGTGAGTTGGGTTATCCCAGATTTTGGTACCACATGCATATAGTTGCATCTGCATTAGGCTACTTGTGTTATTATAACATGAATGGAGGATTGTCCAATGTTATAATATGTGATGATTGTATAATGGTTATGATTTGTTTGGATGAATTATGGTGTTGTCTCTTGGTAATGTATTCTATTTGTTGTTGTGTGTTGATGAGTACTTCCTGACAATCTGAATATAATGAAATTGGATGAATAATGTGACTATGACGTGTTATTGTTTATGATTCGATAACATTTGTTAATTGTGAATGAGACTCACCCTTACTTTGATGATTTCAGATTGGCGAGTAGCGGCTTTTGGCTCGGTGAGGATTAGCTCATGAGTCAGTTTATTTGGTATAGCGTCGGTGTCATGCTCTGATATTGTAACACTGGGGGAACGTTAGTTTAGAGTTATGACGATACTCTATTTTGTTGTTATTGGAGTAATTTTGTGAGATATTTCATAGATGATGTTATGCTTATCTGTTGATTATTGTTCCGCTGTATAGAAACATGATTTTGTTAAATGGATGATTTTCCCCTAAGTGAAGCATGACAATTGATTTATGATAATTTGTTTTAAATTGAATTGTGGCACCCTTGTTTTCATGTTTTACTCTGAATTATTTTATTAATTTCCGTGGGGTTTAGTAGGGTGTTACAGCATTCACCTTTCAGGAAGTTCAAACAGTCGAGAAACTTGATCAGTGATCCTATCAGGGGCACGTTACTTCAAGATCCTGTTGTTCAGATGTTCAGTCAAGATTTGTTGATCAGAATATCCTTTCAATACTTGTACTGGGGCAAGCCATCCCAACATGCATTTCAAGAACTGAAGCCATGATCAGTTAACTTGCAACAATTAGTGAATCAGGGGCAATCTTCTTCAGCAATCCCCAAGCAGTTTTACCAGCCTTTCTCAAAGGATCATCGTTTTGATACAGTTACCAGTGTAATAGAAGTATGTCCAAGCATCTTCTTCGTAAGCAGAATTGGCAGAGTTCCCGTGTTGAGGAATCGAGTTCCTATCATGCCTCACAAAAGAGTCTCCCTCAGTTGTAACAAACAATTGCATTGCATTGATCATATATCATGCATAGAAAAATTAAACATCATGCATTGAAACAAATTTCATACTCATTTGCATTTTTCGAGGTTCTGTTGCTATCAACATTTTCACCTTGAGATCAAAGTCCAACTTACTTGGCACCTATCCAAAACAGATACTTGTTTGTCTTGTCCGTCTAGTGTTGTTCCTAGATGTATCTTTTCTTCTTTTAGTGTCATTCCTGAAAGATTTACACCATGCTTTATCTTGGTTCCCTTCAATCATGTCTTATCTTGATTGTCTCTGATCATGCTTTATCCGGATCACTTACACCATGTTTTATCTTGTTTCCCTTCAATCATGTTTTATCTTGATTGTCTCTAATCATGCTTTATCCTGATCACTTTCGACCGTGTTTTATCTTGGTTACCTAATCATGTTTTAACTTGATTGTCATTTGGCATTTTTCAATCATGTTTTACCTTGATTGTTATTTGATGTTATCCAATCATGTTTTACCTTGATTATCCCTTAATGACATCCAATCATGTTTTACCTCGATGGACCTGTGATGATTATCTAATCATGTTTTACCTTGATGGACCTGTGATGATTATCCAATCATGTTTTACCTTGATTATCCTTTGACGATATCCAATCATGTTTTACCTTGGTTGTCATTTGATGTTGTCCAATCATGTTTTACCTTGATATTCATTTTGATGTAGCCACATTCATGTAGGCCTCAGATATTCTCTTCTCGAAGTTCAATCATGTTTTATCTTGAAAGCTTCTGTCGAGAGTTTATTTCTTTTGTGGAATCCAAGTTCTATTCCTAGATGACGTATACCTTTTCCCCCAGTGGAATCCTTTCTTATCTCCCCAGTGGTGTTATACTCCTCTCTATTCCATAATCATACTTAATGCATCCATTAGCATCGCATTATACCTTAGGTTCAAAAATTGTGTGTTTTATATTTAAGTCTCTTCAATTACGCCGAGCTGAGGATTTTAACCCTCACATCTCCGGAAAGAAGAAACTTAAATAGGGGCATCTGTCATACCCCAATTTTTGACCCTAAGATCATACATCATTTGCATTCAATCATCAATCAAGAGCACCATTGTGAAGCTTTATCTTTGATACTGTGATTATCTCTGAGGGGAATTATCGAGCATTTATAGCCTTTTTATTTGTTTATACTAACCAAAAATCAAAAAAATATATGTTTTGTCTCTTTTGTTTATATTTTACAGGTGAAAGATCGGGCAAAAATCAAAACAGTGCAAGAAAATAGTTTTTGAAAATTTGAAGGTGGAAATCTATTTCCCTCTGTAGGAAATCGATTTCCACCTTATTTTTTTTCAAAATTTGAACTCTGCACTCAGGAAATCGATTTCCTACAGAGGTAAATCGATTTCCTGCTGGCAGAATGTGTTTTTTTGCCTTTTTTATGCTTGTTTTGGCTTCCTACTTCCTCCACTTCATTAATATCATTGGATCTAGGATGTTGATAGGTTTGAAATGACCTAATCCATAATATTAGATGAATGATATTAATGATAGTGTGAGTTGATTATCTTTTTGTGAATTTTATTCTTATTCCTCCATTTCATTAATATCATTGGATCTAGGATGTTGATAGGTTTGAAAGAACCAAATCCATAATATTAGATGAATGATATTAATGATAGTGTGAGTTGATTATCTTTATGCATTTTATCTTCTCCTTCTCCTTTTTTTCTTTTGATCGATGAAAGTCTTAATACTTTGAGAATTCTTATGGATTCTTAGTAAAGACTAGATCGTTACCTATTTTCTTTTCGTGCGGTATTGCTTTCGGAAGGCGATCTACATATCGTTCTTCTCGCATGCATTAGCACATAAAGTTTTGACCGGCCTCGTTGTAGGGTGATTTCTACATAAATCACTTGGCGATTTGCTTAACATAGCGCAATATTTCGTGTCCCGAATAAAAAAGATCAAATATGGAAGAGAATTGTATGCGGTTGATTTAAGACTTGTGGAGGTTTTTATCGTGTAGTCGCTATGATTCTATCAAGCTTCTGATAAACCCCATTGAATTTAAATCCGAGTACATCATTCACTCACCATAGATCTTCCTACTAACTTTGATAACATACTTGACAAGTTTCAAGATGGTTATCTTTAACATTTAACAACTAACTTTAATTTCCGCACCTTTACTATACCGCTCTTTATATTACCGCTCTTTATATTACCGCTCTTTATATTTCTCGCTTTATCGCTTTACTTTATCATTTCATCATATTTACTTTCCGTCATTTTCTCTTTGTCCACTTGGACATATGTTTATGCTTCTGTTATTTTTCTTTTGTCCACTTGGACCATACTTCACTTTTTCCCTAAAACACTAATAAATAACCAAAATCTAAAAAATACATAAGGTTCTCTTTGGACTATCGGTTACTATCCCTAGCACTTTGGAGATTCGGACTTATGGACCTAGTACCTCTGGACTTATTCTATTACTATCCTGTGATTGTTCTGTTTGTCTGGCATTGTTCTGTTGTATGTTTATGTGTGCAGGTATTTCCTTGAAAGCCCTTGATGGTTAATTCCAAGGCATTGATATAAGGATTTTACCCGAAAACAGCCGTTACTCTGCCCAATTTTCGTCAGAATCTTAATGTGCTTAATGAAAAAGGGTTCTAAGACAATAAGTTCATGTGGATCCCCAAGTGTTAATGTGTCGGTATTGATAAATCCAAAGGATGGGAAAACTACCTTGGCTCTTAATGTCAAGTGTTGGCTTCTTATTTGGTTAGACCGTTTCTTTCCTTAGCTTTTGTTTTATGCATTAGGTTAGCCTCTTCATCTCCTCCCATTCTTAAATTTTCAAAATCTTCTCCCTTTTTCCAAAATATCCTTATGTTTGCAACCTTTTCAAAACCTTTTTTTCTTAAAAATATCTTTCGCCCTTAGTGGCTTTTCTTCAAAAGTTTAGACACCGTTAATTGTCGAAACGAGTGGTTATACCCCACGATTTTGAAATTGATTGATAATAACGAGATCTTTTCCGCGTGAGAGAGCTAGTGGCATACTCGTTGATTTTATCCGAGTTGGCGCCCTTCTTTCATTTGCGATGCAAAGAACTTGTTCGTTCTCATGCTCAAGATCAATGGCTGAGTATTTCTCTCTAACGACAACAAAGTGTTTATTCGTTTTAAAAACGTTTTTTTCCAAAAAGCGGAACTACATTAGCTCTGACTTCTCCATTGCACCGAGGAGGTATGTAGGCCCAAAGCTTAACGCTTTGCCGAGCTTATTTTAAAAATAAAACAAACCCTTTTTAGCACACACACAACACAGATTTTCAAAAAGGTTCCCGTGGAGTACCACGGATATGAGGGGTGCTTTAAACCTTCCCCTCATATAATCAACACCCGAACCTGAGTTCTCTTTCTTGTTTTAAAAACAAAACTTTGGGTTTTACGTTCTTTTCCCTTTTCCTTTGAAAAAATAAAGCGCGGTGGCGATTTCAAACGGAATATTGATTCGAGTCAATCCTATGGCTCTGATCTCAGATTTTCCCCGCTACAATACTACATAAAAGTCACGAAGTTTGTTAAACTTTCAAAATTTGGTCTTTTGGAAGAATTTTGTATGCTATACTACATAAAAGTCACGAAGTTTGTTAAAATTGAAAATTTGTGTTTTTGGAAGATTTTTTGTGTGCTATATACTACATTAAAGTCACGAAATTTGATAAACTGGCAAAATTTGGTCTTTTGGAAGATTTTCGTGTGCTACTTCATAAAAGTCACGAAGTTCATTATAATTGCAAATTTTAAAATTTTGGAAAATTTTTTAGTGCTATACTACATAAAAGTCACGAAGTTCGTTAAACATTCAAAATTTGGTCTTTTGGAAGATTTTTTTGTGCTATACTACATAAAAGCCACGAAGTTCGTTAATCTTTCAAAATTTGGTCCTTTTGATGATTTTCATGTGCTATACTACATAAAAGTCACGAAATTCATTAAACTTGCATACATTGGTATTATGGAAGATTTTTGTATGCTATAATATATAAAAGTCACGAAGTTTCTTAAACTTGAAAAATTTAATCTTTTGGATGATTTTTTGTGTGCTATATACTTCATAAAAGTCACGTAATTTGTTTAAATAGCAAAATTGGGTCTTTTGGAAGATTTTCGTGTGCTACTAAATAAAAGTCACGAAGTTCGTTAAACTTGCAAATTTTAATATTTTGGAAGATTTTCGTGTGCTATACTACATAAAAGTCATGAAGTATGTTAAACTTTAAAAATTTGGTCTTTTGGAAGATTTTTGTTTGCTATACTACATAAAAGTCACGAAGTTTGTTAAACTTGCAAAATTTGGATTTTAGAAGATTTTCGTGTGCTATTATACTACTTAAATCTCAAGAAGTTTATCCAACTCTCAAAATTTGGTCCTTTTGAAGATTTTCGCGTGCTTTACTACATAAAAGTCACAAAGTTCGTTAAACTTGTATACATTGGTATTTTGGAGGATTTTCGTGTGCTATATACTACATAAAATCACGAAGTTTGTTAAACTTGCAAAATTTAGTCTTTCGGAAGATTTTTCGTGAGCTATATTATAAATAAAAGTCACGAAATTTGTTAATCTAGCAAAATTTGGTCTTTTGAAAGATTTTCTTGTGCCACTACATAAAATTCACGAAGTTCGTTAAACTTGCTAATTTTAATATTTTGGAAGATTTTCGTGTGCTATACAACATAAAAGTCACGAAGTTCGTTAAACTTACAAAGTTTGGTATTTTGGAAGATTTTCATGTGCTACAATACATAAATGTCACGAAGTATATTAAACTTGCATACATTGGTACTTTGGAAGATTTTCGTGTGCGATGCTACATAAAAGTCACGATGTTTGTTAAACTTAATAAATTTGGTCTTTTTGAAGTTTCATAAACATGCAAAATTTAGACTTTTGGATGATTTTTTCTGTGTTATATACTGCATAAAAGTAACGAAATTTGTTTAATTAGCAAAATTGGATCTTTTGGAAGATTTTCGTGTGCTACTACATAAAAATCACAAAGTTCGTAAAACTTGCAAATTTTAATATTTTGGAAGATTTTCGTGTGTTGTACTACATAAAATTCACGAAGTTTGTTAAACTTTAAAAATTTGGTCTTTTGGAAGTTTTTCGTGTGTTATATACCACATAAAAGTCACGAAATTTGTTAAACTTGTAAATTTTTGTTTTTTGAAGATTTTCGTTTGCTATACTACATAAAAGTCACGAAGTTCGTTAAACTATCAATACTTGGTCCTTTTGAAGATTTTTGTGTGCTATATACTATGTAAATGTCACGAAGTTCATTAAACTTGCATACATTGGTATTTTGGATTATTTTCATGTGCTATATACTACATAAAAGTCACGAGGTTTTTTAAACATACAAAATTTAGTCTTTTGGATGATTTTTTCTGTGTTATATACTGCATAAAAGTAACGAAATTTGTTTAATTAGCAAAATTGGATCTTTTGAAAGATTTTCGTGTGCTACTACATAAAAATAACGAAGTTCGTAAAACTTGCAAATTTTAATATTTTGGAAGATTTTCGTGTGCTATACTACATAAAATTCACGAAGTTCGTTAAACTTTCAAAATTTGGTCATTTGGAAGATTTTCGTGTGTTATATACTACATAAAAGTCACGAAGTTTGTTAAACTTGTAAGTGTTTGTTTTTGGAAGATTTTCGTGTGCTATACTACATAAAAGTCACGAAGTTCGTTAAACTTTCAAAACTTTGTCCTTTTGAAGATTTTTGTGTGCTATATATACTACATAAAAGTCACGAAGTTCATTAAACTTGCATTCATTGGTATTTTGGAATATTTTCGTGTGCTATATACTACATAAAAGTCACGAAGTTTCATAAACATACAAAATTTAGTCTTTTGGATGATTTTTTCTGTGTTATATACTGCATAAAAGTAACGAAATTTGTTTAATTAGCAAAATTGGATCTTCTGGAAGATATTCGTGTGCTACTACATAAAAATCACAAAGTTCATAAAACTTGCTAATTTTAATATTTTGGAAGATTTTCGTGTGCTATTCTACATAAAATTCACGAAGTTCGTTAGATTTTAAAAATTTGGTCTTTTGGAAGATTTTCGTGTGTTATATACCACATAAAAGTCACGAAATTTGTTAAACTTGTAAATTTTGGTTTTTGGAAGATTTTTGTTTGCTATACTACATAAAAGTCACAAAGTTCGTTAAACTATCAATACTTGGTCATTTTGAAGATTTTTGTGTGCTATATACTACGTAAATGTCACGAAGTTCATTAAACTTGCATACATTGGTATTTCGGATTATTTTCGTGTGCTATATACTACATAAAAGTCACGACGTTCCTTAAACATACAAAATTTAGTCTTTTGGATGATTTTTTTTGTGTTATATACTACATAAAAGTCACGAAATTTGTTTTACTAGCAAAATTGGATCTTTTGGAAGATTTTCGTGTGGTAATACATAAAAATCACGAAGTTCGTTAAACTTGCAAATTTTAATATTTTGGAAGATTTTCGTGTGCTATACTACATAAAATTCACGAAGTTCGTTAAACTTTCAAAATTTGGTCATTTGGAAGATTTTCTTGTGTTATATACTACATAAAAGTCACGAAGTTTGTTAAACTTGTAAATTTTTGTTTTTGGAAGATTTTCGTGTGCTATACTACATAAAAGTCACGAAGTTCGTTAAACTTTCAAAACTTTGTCCTTTTGAAGATTTTTGTGTGCTATATACTACATAAAAGTCACGAAGTTCATTAAACTTGCATTCATTGGTATTTTGGAATATTTTCGTGTGCTATATACTACATAAAAGTCATGAAGTTTCATAAACATGCAAAATTTAGTCTTTTTGATGATTTTTTTTGTGTTATATACTGCATAAAAGTAACGAAATTTGTTTAATTAGCAAAATTGGATCTTTTGGAAGACTTTTGTGTGCTACTACATAAAAATCACGAAGTTCGTAAAACTTGCAAATTTTATTATTTTGGAAGATTTTCGTGTGCTATACTACATAAAATTCACGAAGTTCGTTAAACTTTCAAAATTTGGTCTTTTCGAAGATTTTCATGTGTTATATACCACATAAAAGTCACGAAGTTTGTTAAACTTGTAAATTTTTGTTTTCGGAAGATTTTCGTTTGCTATACTACATAAAAGTCACGAAGTTCGTTAAACTTTCAAAACTTGGTCCTTTTGAAGATTTTTGTGTGCTATATACTACATAAATGTCACGAAGTTCATTAAACTTGAATACATTGGTATTTTGGAATATTTTCATGTGCTATATAGTACTTAAAAGTCACAAAGTTTCTTAAACATGCAAAATTTAGTCTTTTGGATGATTTTTTCGTGTGCTATATACTACATAAAAGTCACGAAATTTGTTAAACTGGAAAAATTTTGGTCTTTTGGATGATTTTCGTGTGCTACTACATAAAAGTCACGAAGTTCGTTAAACTTGGAAATTTTAATATTTTGGAAGATTTTCGTGTGCTATACTACATAAAATTCACGAAGTTCGTTAAACTTTCAAATTTTGGTCATTTGGAAGATTTTCTTGTGTTATATACTACATAAAAGTCACGAAGTTTGTTAAACTTGTAAATTTTTATTTTTGGAAGATTTTCATGTGCTATACTACATAAAAGTCACGAAGTTCGGTAAACTTTCAAAACTTTGTCCTTTTGAAGATTTTTCGTGTGCTATATATTACATAAAAGTCACGAAGTTCGTTAAACTTACAAAGTTTGGTATTTTGGAAGATTTTCATATGCTACAATACATAAATGTCACGAAGTTTATTAAACTTGCATACATTGGTACTTTGGAAGATTTTCGTGTGCGATGCTACATAAAAGTCACGACGTTTGTTAAACTTAATAAATTTGGTCTTTTTGAAGTTTCATAAACATGCAAAATTTAGTCTTTGGGATGATTTTTTTGTGTGTTATATACTGCATAAAAGTAACGAAATTTGTTTAATTAGCAAAATTGGATCTTTTGGAAGATTTTCGTGTGCTACTACATAAAAATCACAAAGTTCGTAAAACTTGCAAATTTTAATATTTTGGAAGATTTTCGTGTGTTATACTACATAAAATTCACGAAGTTCGTTAAACTTTAAAAATTTGGTCTTTTGGAAGATTTTCGTGTGTTATATACCACATAAAAGTCACGAAATTTGTTAAACTTGTAAATTTTTGTTTTTTGAAGATTTTCGTTTGCTATACTACATAAAAGTCACGAAGTTCGTTAAACTATTAATACTTGGCCCTTTTGAAGATTTTTGTGTGCTATATACTATGTAAATGTCACGAAGTTCATTAAACTTGCATACATTGGTATTTTGGATTATTTTCATGTGCTATATACTACATTAAAGTCACGACGTTTCTTAAACATACAAAATTTAGTCTTTTGGATGATTTTTTCTGTGTTATATACTGCATAAAAGTAACGAAATTTGTTTAATTAGCAAAATTGGATCTTTTGAAAGATTTTCGTGTGCTACTACATAAAAATCACGAAGTTCGTAAAACTTGCAAATATTAATATTTTGGAAGATTTTCGTGTGCTATACTAAATAAAATTCACGAAGTTCGTTAAACTTTCAAAATTTGGTCATTTGGAAGATTTTCGTGTGTTATATACTACATAAAAGTCACGAAGTTTGTTAAACTTGTAAGTGTTTGTTTTTGGAAGATTTTCGTGTGCTATACTACATAAAAGTCACGAAGTTCGTTAAACTTTCAAAACTTTGTCCTTTTGAAGATTTTTGTGTGCTATATACTACATAAAAGTCACGAAGTTCATTAAATTTGCATTCATTGGTATTTTGGAATATTTTCGTGTGCTATATACTACATAAAAGTCACGAAGTTTCATAAACATACAAAATTTAGTCTTTTGGATGATTTTTTCTGTGTTATATACTGCATAAAAGTAACGAAATTTGTTTAATTAGCAAAATTGGATCTTCTGGAAGATATTCGTGTGCTACTACATAAAAATCACAAAATTCGTAAAACTTGCTAATTTTAATATTTTGGAAGATTTTCGTGTGCTATACTACATAAAATTCACGAAGTTCGTTAAATTTTAAAAATTTGGTCTTTTGGATGATTTTCGTGTGTTATATACCACATAAAAGTCACGAAATTTGTTAAACTTGTAAATTTTGGTTTTTGGAAGATTTTTGTTTGCTATACTACATAAAAGTCACAAAGTTCGTTAAACTACCAATACTTGGTCCTTTTGAAGATTTTTGTGTGCTATATACTACGTAAATGTCACGAAGTTCATTAAACTTGCATACATTGGTATTTTGGATTATTTTCGTGTGCTATATACTACATAAAAGTCACGACGTTCCTTAAACATACAAAATTTAGTCTTTTGGATGATTTTTTTTGCGTTATATACTACATAAAAGTCACGAAATTTGTTTAACTAGCAAAATTGGATCTTTTGGAAGATTTTCGTGTGGTAATACATAAAAATCACGAAGTTCATTAAACTTGCAAATTTTAATATTTTGGAAGATTTTCGTGTGCTATACTACATAAAATTCACGAAGTTCGTTAAACTTTCAAAATTTGGTCATTTGGAAGATTTTCTTGTGTTATATACTACATAAAAGTCACGAAGTTTGTTAAACTTGTAAATTTTTGTTTTTGGAAGATTTTCGTGTGCTATACTACATAAAAGTCACGAAGTTCGTTAAACTATCAATACTTGGTCCTTTTGAAGATTTTTGTGTGCTATATACTACATAAAAGTCACGAAGTTCATTAAACTTGCATACATTGGTATTTTGGATTATTTTCATGTGCTATATACTACATAAAAGTCACGACGTTTCATAAACATGCAAAATTTAGTCTTTTTGATGATTTTTTTTGTGTTATATACTGCATAAAAGTAACGAAATTTGTTTAATTAGCAAAATTGGATCTTTTGGAAGACTTTTGTGTGCTACTACATAAAAATCACGAAGTTCGTAAAACTTGCAAATTCTATTATTTTGGAAGATTTTCGTGTGCTATACTACATAAAATTCACGAAGTTCATTAAACTTTCAAAATTTGGTCTTTTCGAAGATTTTCATGTGTTATATACCACATAAAAGTCACGAAGTTTGTTAAACTTGTAAATTTTTGTTTTCGGAAGATTTTCGTTTGCTATACTACATAAAAGTCACGAAGTTCGTTAAACTTTCAAAACTTGGTCCTTTTGAAGATTTTTGTGTGCTATATACTACATAAATGTCACGAAGTTCATTAAACTTGAATACATTGGTATTTTGGAATATTTTCGTGTGCTATATAGTACTTAAAAGTCACAAAGTTTCTTAAACATGCAAAATTTAGTCTTTTGGATGATTTTTTCGTGTGCTATATACTACATAAAAGTCACGAAATTTGTTAAACTGGAAAAATTTTGGTCTTTTGGATGATTTTCGTGTGCTACTACATAAAAGTCACGAAGTTCGTTAAACTTGGAAATTTTAATATTTTGGAAGATTTTCGTGTGCTATACTACATAAAATTCACGAAGTTCGTTAAACTTTCAAATTTTGGTCATTTGGAAGATTTTCTTGTGTTATATACTACATAAAAGTCACGAAGTTTGTTAAACTTGTAAATTTTTATTTTTGGAAGATTTTCATGTGCTATACTACATAAAAGTCACGAAGTTCGGTAAACTTTCAAAACTTTGTCCTTTTGAAGATTTTTCGTGTGCTATATATTACATAAAAGTCACGAAGTTCGTTAAACTTACAAAGTTTGGTATTTTGGAAGATTTTCATATGCTACAATACATAAATGTCACGAAGTTTATTAAACTTGCATACATTGGTACTTTGGAAGATTTTCGTGTGCGATGCTACATAAAAGTCACGACGTTTGTTAAACTTAATAAATTTGGTCTTTTTGAAGTTTCATAAACATGCAAAATTTAGTCTTTGGGATGATTTTTTTGTGTGTTATATACTGCATAAAAGTAACGAAATTTGTTTAATTAGCAAAATTGGATCTTTTGGAAGATTTTCGTGTGCTACTACATAAAAATCACAAAGTTCGTAAAACTTGCAAATTTTAATATTTTGGAAGATTTTCGTGTGTTATACTACATAAAATTCACGAAGTTCGTTAAACTTTAAAAATTTGGTCTTTTGGAAGATTTTCGTGTGTTATATACCACATAAAAGTCACGAAATTTGTTAAACTTGTAAATTTTTGTTTTTTGAAGATTTTCGTTTGCTATACTACATAAAAGTCACGAAGTTCGTTAAACTATTAATACTTGGCCCTTTTGAAGATTTTTGTGTGCTATATACTATGTAAATGTCACGAAGTTCATTAAACTTGCATACATTGGTATTTTGGATTATTTTCATGTGCTATATACTACATTAAAGTCACGACGTTTCTTAAACATACAAAATTTAGTCTTTTGGATGATTTTTTCTGTGTTATATACTGCATAAAAGTAACGAAATTTGTTTAATTAGCAAAATTGGATCTTTTGAAAGATTTTCGTGTGCTACTACATAAAAATCACGAAGTTCGTAAAACTTGCAAATATTAATATTTTGGAAGATTTTCGTGTGCTATACTAAATAAAATTCACGAAGTTCGTTAAACTTTCAAAATTTGGTCATTTGGAAGATTTTCGTGTGTTATATACTACATAAAAGTCACGAAGTTTGTTAAACTTGTAAGTGTTTGTTTTTGGAAGATTTTCGTGTGCTATACTACATAAAAGTCACGAAGTTCGTTAAACTTTCAAAACTTTGTCCTTTTGAAGATTTTTGTGTGCTATATACTACATAAAAGTCACGAAGTTCATTAAATTTGCATTCATTGGTATTTTGGAATATTTTCGTGTGCTATATACTACATAAAAGTCACGAAGTTTCATAAACATACAAAATTTAGTCTTTTGGATGATTTTTTCTGTGTTATATACTGCATAAAAGTAACGAAATTTGTTTAATTAGCAAAATTGGATCTTCTGGAAGATATTCGTGTGCTACTACATAAAAATCACAAAATTCGTAAAACTTGCTAATTTTAATATTTTGGAAGATTTTCGTGTGCTATACTACATAAAATTCACGAAGTTCGTTAAATTTTAAAAATTTGGTCTTTTGGATGATTTTCGTGTGTTATATACCACATAAAAGTCACGAAATTTGTTAAACTTGTAAATTTTGGTTTTTGGAAGATTTTTGTTTGCTATACTACATAAAAGTCACAAAGTTCGTTAAACTACCAATACTTGGTCCTTTTGAAGATTTTTGTGTGCTATATACTACGTAAATGTCACGAAGTTCATTAAACTTGCATACATTGGTATTTTGGATTATTTTCGTGTGCTATATACTACATAAAAGTCACGACGTTCCTTAAACATACAAAATTTAGTCTTTTGGATGATTTTTTTTGCGTTATATACTACATAAAAGTCACGAAATTTGTTTAACTAGCAAAATTGGATCTTTTGGAAGATTTTCGTGTGGTAATACATAAAAATCACGAAGTTCATTAAACTTGCAAATTTTAATATTTTGGAAGATTTTCGTGTGCTATACTACATAAAATTCACGAAGTTCGTTAAACTTTCAAAATTTGGTCATTTGGAAGATTTTCTTGTGTTATATACTACATAAAAGTCACGAAGTTTGTTAAACTTGTAAATTTTTGTTTTTGGAAGATTTTCGTGTGCTATACTACATAAAAGTCACGAAGTTCGTTAAACTATCAATACTTGGTCCTTTTGAAGATTTTTGTGTGCTATATACTACATAAAAGTCACGAAGTTCATTAAACTTGCATACATTGGTATTTTGGATTATTTTCATGTGCTATATACTACATAAAAGTCACGACGTTTCATAAACATGCAAAATTTAGTCTTTTTGATGATTTTTTTTGTGTTATATACTGCATAAAAGTAACGAAATTTGTTTAATTAGCAAAATTGGATCTTTTGGAAGACTTTTGTGTGCTACTACATAAAAATCACGAAGTTCGTAAAACTTGCAAATTCTATTATTTTGGAAGATTTTCGTGTGCTATACTACATAAAATTCACGAAGTTCATTAAACTTTCAAAATTTGGTCTTTTCGAAGATTTTCATGTGTTATATACCACATAAAAGTCACGAAGTTTGTTAAACTTGTAAATTTTTGTTTTCGGAAGATTTTCGTTTGCTATACTACATAAAAGTCACGAAGTTCGTTAAACTTTCAAAACTTGGTCCTTTTGAAGATTTTTGTGTGCTATATACTACATAAATGTCACGAAGTTCATTAAACTTGAATACATTGGTATTTTGGAATATTTTCGTGTGCTATATAGTACTTAAAAGTCACAAAGTTTCTTAAACATGCAAAATTTAGTCTTTTGGATGATTTTTTCGTGTGCTATATACTACATAAAAGTCACGAAATTTGTTAAACTGGAAAAATTTTGGTCTTTTGGATGATTTTCGTGTGCTACTACATAAAAGTCACGAAGTTCGTTAAACTTGGAAATTTTAATATTTTGGAAGATTTTCGTGTGCTATACTACATAAAATTCACGAAGTTCGTTAAACTTTCAAATTTTGGTCATTTGGAAGATTTTCTTGTGTTATATACTACATAAAAGTCACGAAGTTTGTTAAACTTGTAAATTTTTATTTTTGGAAGATTTTCATGTGCTATACTACATAAAAGTCACGAAGTTCGGTAAACTTTCAAAACTTTGTCCTTTTGAAGATTTTTCGTGTGCTATATATTACATAAAAGTCACGAAGTTCGTTAAACTTACAAAGTTTGGTATTTTGGAAGATTTTCATATGCTACAATACATAAATGTCACGAAGTTTATTAAACTTGCATACATTGGTACTTTGGAAGATTTTCGTGTGCGATGCTACATAAAAGTCACGACGTTTGTTAAACTTAATAAATTTGGTCTTTTTGAAGTTTCATAAACATGCAAAATTTAGTCTTTTGGATGATTTTTTTTGTGTTATATACTGCATAAAAGTAACGAAATTTGTTTAATTAGCAAAATTGGATCTTTTGGAAGATTTTCGTGTGCTACTACATAAAAATCACAAAGTTCGTAAAACTTGCAAATTTTAATATTTTGGAAGATTTTCGTGTGTTATACTACATAAAATTCACGAAGTTCGTTAAACTTTAAAAATTTGGTCTTTTGGAAGATTTTCGTGTGTTATATACCACATAAAAGTCACGAAATTTGTTAAACTTGTAAATTTTTGTTTTTTGAAGATTTTCGTTTGCTATACTACATAAAAGTCACGAAGTTCGTTAAACTATCAATACTTGGCCCTTTTGAAGATTTTTGTGTGCTATATACTATGTAAATGTCACGAAGTTCATTAAACTTGCATACATTGGTATTTTGGATTATTTTCATGTGCTATATACTACATAAAAGTCACGACGTTTCTTAAACATACAAAATTTAGTCTTTTGGATGATTTTTTGTGTGTTATATACTACATAAAAGTCACGAAATTTGTTTAACTAGCAAAATTGGATCTTTTGGAAGATTTTCGTGTGGTAATACATAAAAATCACGAAGTTCGTTAAACTTGCAAATTTTAATATTTTGGAAGATTTTCGTGTGCTATACTACATAAAATTCACGAAGTTCGTTAAACTTTCAAAATTTGGTCATTTGGAAGATTTTCGTGTGTTATATACTACATAAAAGTCACAAAGTTTGTTAAACTTGTAAGTGTTTGTTTTTGGAAGATTTTCGTGTGCTATACTACATAAAAGTCACAAAGTTCGTTAAACTTTCAAAACTTTGTCCTTTTGAAGATTTTTGTGTGCTATATACTACATAAAAGTCACGAAGTTCATTAAACTTGCATTCATTGGTATTTTGGAATATTTTCGTGTGCTATATACTACATAAAAGTCATGAAGTTTCATAAACATACAAAATTTAGTCTTTTGGATGATTTTTTCTGTGTTATATACTGCATAAAAGTAACGAAATTTGTTTAATTAGCAAAATTGGATCTTCTGGAAGATATTCGTGTGCTACTACATAAAAATCACAAAGTTCGTAAAACTTGCTAATTTTAATATTTTGGAAGATTTTCGTGTGCTATACTACATAAAATTCACGAAGTTCGTTAAATTTTAAAAATTTGGTCTTTTGGAAGATTTTCGTGTGTTATATACCATATAAAAGTCACGAAATTTGTTAAACTTGTAAATTTTTGTTTTTGGAAGATTTTTGTTTGCTATACTACATAAAAGTCACAAAGTTCGTTAAACTATCAATACTTGGTCCTTTTGAAGATTTTTGTGTGCTATTGTTTACGGTGATTTCCGGTAAACAACCGCTAGTCTTCCAAACTATAATAAATATGATTTGGTTACTTGCAGGATCGACTAGATTGATCCTAGGACACATAGTCAAGAAGATTGTTATCAATGTTTGTTCGAACCGTATTCATTATTTGTCTTCTTCAATAAGCGTTGTTCGATTAACAGGACAAATAGTCTTGACAATTACTTTGTTACATATAAATGTGACTTCAACGAAGTGACATGACATAAAAAATTAAAAGGACAATTGAAACGTAAAGAATCTTAAACTGCAGAAATATAAAAGACTTTGAAAGTAAATAGCATGAAAGTAATTCGAAAGTAAATGACGTTAAAGTAAAGATGCAGAAATGTAAATGGCAAGAAATAAACGAAATGCAGTAATTCTGAAAGATAAAAACAAGAAGATAATACACATGTATTAAAATGGTGGTGTCATACGTACATTTTCTCAGCGAACTCTTTCTCTTAACGCTTGATACTTGAGTAAATATGTGAGTGATTTGTACAAAATGAACACACAGAATCCTAACACTAAGACTCCTATTTATACTAGTTTCGACCTTAACGGTCCTATACTAATCTGCTGCCACGTTTCTCATCAGAACTTCCAGCGAAGCCATCTGTTGTTGAACGGTTACGAAACCGTCTTCGAATTTCAAATCTTCCCGCCTGAGTCCATCTTCGACGCGTGGCAGTGTATTAAACAAACACTACTAAAAAACACGCTAAGTAGTAATACTTGAATACATATTCTATGAATTTTGTCTAAGTCCCGAAGACATATGCTTTCATTAATCTTTCATCGTTCACTTATCTTCATCGAACTTAGAAGTCTTTATTTTTCGAAGCATGACCATCAGTAGCCATTCTTTTACTTTTAAGGGATGGCCATCAGTAACCATCTTTCCTTCGATTCTCAACTCCTTCGAAGGATAAACAACATAAAACGAAATCTTCAGCTAACAAATTGCCCCCAATAAATGCCTGTTTCGAGAATCAACAGAAATAGGCGTTTCTTGCCATTATAAGATTTCGTTTTTATGATCCTTGAAAGTTCCAAGACTGCTGACTAGCGTCATAATCACTGATAACACTGTTTCCGAAACGTCTTGTCATTTTCAAAGATGTCTTCTCATAACCTACATTCCCACGTTTTAACCTTACTTCCTGATCATTACTCCTACATACTAGGAGTGAAGCTAACTCATTCAACCGCCGTTGGATTAAATCACCAGCCGCCACGTGTCTCTCGGGCTTTACCCAAAAGATTTAAAAAGGTTTCCGTTAAACCTTTGAATACTTGATCTTATGTCTCTATACCGCCTTTCATTCATCTTCTTCACCAAAAAATTGAAACATCTTCACTCTTTTTAGAATCTTGTTCTTTTAATCAAAAAATTTCTTCATGGCTTCATCTTCAAATGTTCTTCAACCCGCTTTGAAGCTCCAATCAACAACACGTTCTGGGGAACGAGAGTTCGTTCCAAACCCTAACACTGAAGAGATACGCGCTATTTACACTTCCCAGGTAATCATTCCCTTTGAACTCTCTGAAAAAACTCTTGCCTTTATGGGTCCGTTACCGAGTGAAAGTATCCAATCTATGAATAAGTTTTTTCCCTGCTTACTACAAGACTAGACCATTAGTCAGCAAAGTTAAGATAGATGAAGACGGTCGCTCTCCTTTAGGCAAATCTGCTAATATTGAGGAAACTTCAACCGCAATCCCTTTATCTTTAAACAAAATTAGGTTAAACTATATGACCAATTCTGTAAAAGTGTTTAGGTCAATCCCTTTAGCCAAAGATCCTGACTTGTACTATGCCTGGCTAGAAAAGGTAGAGAAACAAAAAGGATCTTTCTGGAAAACATTAGGAATATACGATTTGATTCAACTGTCAAGAACGGGTTTAGAATACAACCAACCCATGTTAGTAGCAGCGGTTCATTTTTGGGATGCTTCTCACAACACCTTCCATCTCCCATGTGGAATGGTTACCCCCACGCTTTTCGACGTGGCCGCTATTACAGGACTTCGACCAACTGGTGAAACCTTCGACCCCAATGAAATGGACAATGACACTATTGGCTTTAACGATTCGCAAGTCACTTATACGGCATTCATCCAGAAGCATCATATTACCACTGAAGCGACAGTATCTGATGAAGAGCATATTGCTTTTCTAGCATTATGGCTTTCACGATGTGCCTTTTGTTCAAGGTCTATCCAAGTTGCGAAAAGGTACCTTTGCATGGCTAATCAATTGCATGCTGGGAAAAAGCTCAACCTTAGCCAACTACTTCTAGGGTCTCTTTATGAAAACCTTAGTGAAGCTGCAAACCTTACCAAGAATTTCAAATCTGGTAGTCTACTTTACGCTGGTCCTTTCTGGCTATTGCAACCGTGGCTTAATGCTACATTCGAAACTCATCTTCCCTTTCGAGGAGATGTCAATGAGGAGGATAGCATAATCAAAAATCGAACTATAGAGGGGACCAGGTTAGCTTACCTAACTCCAAAAGAAGAAATGGGAAAGCTTCATGAACATTTCCTGGCGTATTCGATGATGTTTGCTCGGCGTGACCAGTTCGATCCTTCTATGGCCCCATTTGTACACAGAACAATAGGTCCTGAATGGTTTACTCGAAAGTTTCCACCAACATCTCAGGATCAACAAACTGAATCTATGGAAATTTGGGAAGCCTTTCTGACTCCAAGATTGTTTTCCCACCGTCTTCGACCATCAAAGGGTCAATGTATCCTCATGTGCTATCAACCAAATTTGGTCTCAAGACAATTTGGGCTAACTCAAATAACACCCAAGTGCTTATATGAGAAAAGGAACCATATGTGTTTCCACACTTTGTATTTGACTGAAGAGGAATGTGAACAAAAAATCGACAAATACGTTGACGTCACCAATCTTTCTCCTATTCCTTTTGAACCTTCTTTTTATTCTACACCAGATTTTCATCAATGGTGGACAGAGTATTATAGCTCTCAAACTTTTGATGCTGATAGCCTTGCTCAGGAACTAACTGCAGCTTTCAATGATGTGCAGGAGAACTTCCAAAAAGGTACTTCCACTCATATTAAAGAAATCCAAGCTTTTCAAAAATTCTTTGAAACTATCTATAGGCCTGATGATCTTAGTCGGACTGTTCGTGAGGCTGCAGTTACTTTGCGCGAAAAGTTTTCCGCCAAACTAAATAAGTTGAAATTGCCCTCGTATGTTCGACCAGAACTACGTTATGAAGTGGCTTTCAAACTAAATCCTCCAAAATTCCCCCCACTACCAAGTGCTGATTTTGGTGTGGCTCTAAGTCCTCCTTTCCCAGACTGGTTCGTGTGTGGGAATGCTCTCAAAATTCTTCAAGAGAGTACCAAAAAATGCGCTGAACGAGTGGTTCCGACTAAGCATACCTTGGATACTTTCAAAGGACATCTTCATATAGATCTTAAACATGTTCGTGTCCTGACTCCAATACCTGAAGGTCTGGATTAAGGCAATCTTTTCGACTGACTTATCTTTTCTTTATTGATATACTGATTTCAGTCTCAACTACAGCTGTTGCACGAAGGAGGAAGATTAAGGAAGCTTCTGCTCCAAAGGACTCTGGGACATCTAAAAGCAATAAACCAAGTGGGAGTGACTCCCTCGTCACTGATAAGAAGCCCACGGTACATACTTATCTCATACTCTCAATCTTGTACAATATGTGATTAGTACTCATCTTTCTCATTTTCCGCTTGCCAGAGTTCGAAACCCCCAACGGGTTCGAAGCGTAAAGCTTCTTCGACCACTGGTTCGGATGGCGAAGATAAATCCCCTCCTCAAACTAGACAAGGACAGAAGAAAAAATATAAGGCTGTTACCCCTTCGAGAAAAGGGAGAAAGGCAAGTCCTTCCAAGGCTGTTTCTCCTGGTGATAAAGCGTCCTCTGAAGAGTCTCCTTTGAAAGCTGCTAGTAATGCTTTCGTTGTGGAAAGCCATAATTCAAGTCCAGACAATATTCCACCCAAGGTACTTTGGGTTTGTCCCACATATTATCTTGTGATTTTAACTAAATAATTGTACTGACACTTTACCTTGTTATTGCAGGATGATGCTGGCACTGCTACTTCCGGTTTTAAAGACCCTGGCCTCACCATTGATGTTGACAAACTTTATGGTAGTTGTCAAACTTTGACTTTCGTTAACTAAACTCCTCAAAAGTTTATTTTTTTATTTTTTTATTTTTGAATAACCTTGCTCTGTTTAACATAGGTACCTCTCAAAATCAAACTCGTGTTCTTTCACCAGTCTTTGAAGATGTTAGGCCAATTGCTACCATATTGCCTAATGAACCAGTCGAAGAAAGCCACTCTACTGACGAATCCCCACCTACCCATCAAGGCAAAAATTTGGAAGAGGATCATCCATTCTCAGGCAGCGACAATGTGAACCAGCAATCACATGACAACGAAGATTCCGCGTCGGAGAAAGATGCTATGGAAGAGATTTCTCAGCCTGAAAAACCAGTTTCTCATGGAACTTCAGCTCCTGACGCAAAAACCATTCCTGAGACAACTTCGACGCCTGCCCCTGCAAAGCTTACTCCTTCAGAGCTTGAACAACTTAAGCAAACTGATCCTCTCAGTTTCTTAAAGGCCATTATGAATGTGAATACTCCTTCGCCTCCGGGGCTTAATGTCTCAACAGCTGTTACTGCAGACTCTAGTGACAAGGAAGATATTCCTAGTCTTCTTCGACAAATAAAAGAAAGATTCTTTGGGGTCAATCTTGTAGATGTTCTCAACCGGGACCCTATTAAGAGCCACAACTTAAATCAACTTCTAAAGAAAGTAGATTTGCTCCAAGTTTCCCCAGAAGTTTCAGAGGTAATTGTTCTGCTGGGCTCTCTACTCGAGCAACTCCAAGCTAACATCCTTCGAAGGCAAAATGTCGAAAAAGAGTTATCTGAGACAAAGGCCTCTCATGACTCTTCATGGAATTTTGCTATGGACGCAACGAAACAAGGTGAGGCCCTCAGGCTCAAACATTCAGAAAATCAGAAGGCCATTGATGATTATGAGAAGAAAATCGGCTCTTGGAAACAAGAAATCAAAGTACTCGAGGGCAAGATCAAGGAGGCTGAAAGTTGTCAAGCAGTCCTACAAAAGTCTAATCAACAAGACTTGCTCGAAGTGGTGCAGTCAGGAATGAAACATTTCGAGGCTGCCCAAAAGTTAGTGCCAGAAATCGAAAGGTTGAAGAAACACCGGGCACTAATTGAACTTCGCATGTCTTCATGGGAGACTCAATATTTGAAGATCAAAAAGGATCTCCCTGAGGATTTCAACTAAATGTTTTCGATCTTGTTACTTATTGCACCTTTATTTTGTAATCAAGGCCACTGTAGACATATAATATTTGTACGCTTGACTCCCTTTTATCTCTCTCATATTTGCCATTGTTGATTTAGCAAATCTTTCAATTTCTTGTCAAGATATATCTTTAGATTTCCTACAGTGCTTTTATTAAATGCAACATGTAGAACCTGAACATCCTTCGCAGCACTCTTGCCTCTAGACTTGACGTTTCCACTTCTTCTAGCCATAATCATTATTAAAAGTGACGTCACTTTCTCCAAAACGTCGGTTTTCAGACGTGCGTGCATCAGTTTAATGATTACTTCTCAACTTCCAAGGGCGGGAAACGGCGGAAGCCATAACTTCTTTCTTTGGAAAACCAACCGCAGTCCAATCACTCATTGGCAATTAAAACCCACCCTTCAGTATTCCCCTTCTATATAAAGGGTCCAATATCACCTTTACTTCTCATTCATGCGTTTTCTCTCCAAACTAAACACAGAAAAAAGAAAACACACAACTTCTCTTTCAGAACAACTTTCTTACCTTGCAATGGCTGAACCTCTCTTCTTCAACGACATCAAAGCCCTCATTAGAGGCGAGTTCAGACTCTCTGAGGATGAACTTGTTCGCCATTTCATCAACATCGAAACCCTGTTTGTTAACCAGGAACTAGACTTCTACTTTGAGGAGGTCCTGGAGGGTGCTATTTACCCTAACATGGTGGCAGAATTCTGGATGAATGCGTCTTTACGCATAGATCCTGAAGGCAGGACCACCATTGATTCTGTTATTCGACATGCTCGTCTCAGCATTACTCCCACCACTATTGCCAATCTGATAAAATGCAATAACTCTGGTGAAACTTTTGATGACAACAGTTTCAACATGACTACTCATCTCATGCTGAGAGCTCTTGTAGACAATGACCGCTTTAGTGCCAAAGTCATCAGGATCTGGCACCAGATGCTCGTGGGAAACTTCCAACCCCGGCGGATTGACGAAAACAACATCATGGTTGAAGACTTGGAGTTTATCCTCTGTGGTCTTCGAGGGAAGAAAATTAACATCCCTTTGATGATCTTCAAGGGACTTGTTAAAGCTGTCTCTGCCGGTGTTGACCGTCGAGGGGTTGTGACTTGTCTTCCGTACGGGAGACTCCTTAGCTATATTTTTCTTAAGAAAGGCGTAGTGAGAAGGATGCGTACTTCTGGAGCCATGGATATGTTCGAGGCTGAGCCTTCTCCCGTGTTGTCTTTGGACAATTTAAACCAAAGGATTGACTAGCAAGTTTTTACCTTAGGTTTAATCTTTTTATATATATTTATGCCTTCCTTCTTTTGTAACTTCAGATCCTATTCTTTGGATCTTTTTGTAATGAATGTACTCCCATGCTTGAAATGAAAAGAATATTTTGGTGTCTTCTTTGATTTTTTTTTTTTTCATAATTCTTCCTGATTGTGAAGCCATTTTGGTGTCTGACCATTTTGGCTTTTCGTAGTACCCTGGGTATCTACGTCTTTGCAATCCTTACTTCGTGCATACTTGGTTTATATCTCTTCAAATATTTCCCGTTTACTCTCAAGATCCTATGATCTTCTGCTAATTCTTCAATTTCATAAGCATTGTTCGAGAATACTTTTAAGATTCGAAAGGGTCCTTCCCAATGTGGGGACCATTTACCAAGTGCCTGATTCTTTCGATCTATAGGTAAAATAACTTTCCAGACTAAGTCATTATTAACAAAAGTTTTACCTTTCACCTTTTTATTATAAGCTCTGGACACTCTTTCCTTTTGCCTTTTTATCATTTCCAGCGCTCGAAGTCTGTCTTCGTCCAAATCTACTAACTCATTCATCATTAACTCCCAGTATACGTTGGGAGGAATGTCTGCTTGTCTTTGTATCCTTACTGATTGCAAACATATCTCAATTGGAAGTACTGCGTCATGTCCAAACGTCAACTGGAAAGGAGTTGTATTCGTAGCTTCTTTTGGAGATGTTCGACAAGCCCAAAGTGCTTGATCTAAAGTCTTATGCCAATTCTTGGGTTTCTTTCCTACATGCTTCTTGATAAGGCCAATTATTATTTTGTTTGCTGCTTCAACCTGTCCATTTGCTTGGGCATAATAAGGTGTAGAAGTAAATAACTTGAAACCTATTTCTCTGGCAAAATCTTGCATTTTTTGTCCAGTAAAGACTGATCCCTGATCAGTTGTTATACTTTCTGGGATTCCAAATCTATATATAATGTGTTTCTGAATAAAATCAATCACCGCCTCTTGATCCACATTTGCCAGTGGTATTGCTTCAACCCATTTTGTGAAATAGTCTATTCCTACCAAAACGTATCTTTGCCCTTTGGATGACTTGGGGTGAATCTCTCCAATCAAATCTAGTGCCCATCCCCTGAAAGGCCATGGTTTTACTATTGTACTTAGTTTGTTTGCTGGAGCGTGTTGGATACCTGCATGTTCTTGGCACTCTTGGCACCCTTTCGCGAACTCTATGCAATCCTTTAGCATCGAAGGCCAATACATCCCATAACGAAACAAGAGCCATTTCATTTTGTGCCCTGCTTGATGTGCACCACATGCCCCACTATGTACGTTCGACAGAGCCAAGTATGCTTCTGCTTCTCCCAAGCATTTCAACAATACCCCTTCAGGAGTTTTCTTGAACAATTCATTTCCCATCAGAAAATATGACAGGGCTCTATACTTGATTTTTCTGTCTGTATCCGTCGAAGGATTTTTCAGATAGTTAATAATTGGATTCCTCCAATCTGTGTCAGCCAATGAATCTATATTTAGTACCTCGAATTGTTCTTTATTGGCATAACCTAATTGTGAATCTTCCAGATCACTTGGCGAAAGTTTAGTAAACATTGCTCTTCCTCTTACTTCAATCAACTCTTCCAACTTTTCTTTTGATACTTTATATCCCGAAGCTAATTGAGCCAAGTCGTTTGCTTCCTGGTTATTCACCCTTGGTACATGTTTTAATTCGACGTATTCGAATTTCTTGAGCAACCTATTTGCGATGATAAAATACATGATCAAATTCTCTTTGATGCACTTGTACTCCTTTATCAATTGTTTGATGACCAATTCGGAGTCTCCTTTAATTTCGACTCTGGTTGCCCCCAATTCTAACAAAGCCTCAAGTCCAGCAATTAAAGCCTCGTATTCAGCTTCATTATTGGAGCATGATGGACCTTCGATTTTATACTTGAGCTTTGTTGGAATTCCATCAGGAGAAATTATCAACATTCCAATACCAGTTCCCTCTCTATGCGTTGAACCATCGAAATATAACTTCCAAGGTTTCAAATCTACACAATGCTGATGATTTTCAACCACCGCATGGTCGACAATGAAGTCTGACACAATCTGACCTTTCATTGCCTTGAGAGGCTGAAATATTAATGAATATTCAGTAAGGGCTAAAGCCCATTTGCCAATTCGACTATGTAGTATTGGCTTAGATAACATATGTTTAATAACATCATAATGAGATGAAACGTAAACATCAACTGGCTTTATATAATACTTGAGTTTGATACAGGAGAAATACAAACAAAGGCAGAGTTTTTCTATATCAGTATATCTAGTCTCTGCACCATTGAGTACTCTACTTAAGTAATAAATGGCTCTTTCGATGCCATTCTCATCCTCCTGGGCAAGCATGCTGCCTATTGTTTTATCTGATGCTGAAATATATAGGCGCATGTGCTTCTTCCCATCTGGGGGAGATAGAATTGGTGGACATGTCAAGTATTGCTTTATCTGATCGAAAGCTTCTTGATGTTCAGCACGCCATTCGAATTTTCCTTGCTTAAGCCGAAGTAGAGGTGAGAAGGCTTGCGTGCGTCCACTTAAGTTAGAGATAAATCTTCTTAAGAAATTTATCTTACCCAACAATGATTGTAATTCTTTCTTCGTGGAGGGAGACTTGGTCTCCATAATGGCTTTTGTCTTGTTTTGGTTGATTTCTATCCCTTTTTTGTGGACTACGAAACCCAAGAAATCGCCTGCCTGCACAAAGAAAGCACATTTAAGGGGGTTCATCTTCAAGCCATATTTCCTCATTCTTTCGAATGATTGGCTCAGATGATCGAGATGACTCATACCCGAGGTAGATTTTACCACAATGTCATCTATATACACTTGCATAAATGTTTCTATGAAGCCGTGAAATATAGAATTCATTGCTCTTTGATAAGTTGCCCCTGCGTTTTTTAAACCAAAAGGCATCACAACCCATTCGTAAGTGCCTATTGCTCCTGGGCAACGAAATGCTGTCTTGGATACATCATCCTTTGCTATAAAAATTTGATTGTATCCCGAATATCCATCCAACATGCTCAAATACTCAAAACCTGCGGCCGAGTCTACTAGCATTTCTGCTATAGGCATGGGATACTCGTCTTTCGGAGTAGCTGCATTAAGGTCGCGAAAGTCTATGCATACTCTTAATGAGCCATTCTTTTTAATTACAGGTACTATATTAGCAATCCACTCAACATACCTTGTAGTTCGGATAAATTTGCACCGTAAGAGTCTTTCGACCTCTGCTTTAATCTTCGAGTGAATCTCTGGTGCGAATCTTCTGGGAGTTTGTTTTATTGGCTTCTTCCCTTCTTTTATTGGTAATTTCAATTCGACTAAGTCTCTTTCGAGACCAGGCATCTCATCATAATCCCAAGCAAAACAATCTCTATTGTCTTTCAACATTTTGATGACCGTTGCTTTCAATTCTGGTTCTAGTTTCGCGCTGATATATGTTATTCTCTTTTGATCATTATCTCCAAGATTGACTTCTTCAAGTGGATCTTGGGCCAACATCTTTATGTTCGACGCCATCGGGTTTTTTTCAAATCCCAACGGTTCTTCGTCGTATATTGCATCTAACCTTTGACTTGGTTCTTCTCCTATGATCTCTTCAACTGGACCCGTATCTTCAGGGAGTTCGAAACTCGTACGTATTTCCAATTCTGATATTCCTTCTTTGGTTAGGACTGTATCTATCCTTGTATTTGATAGTTCGGCTTCGAGAGCCGTTTTTCTTTTGTTTTCGGCCACATAGGCCGAAATCTTTTCGAAGAACGCAGACTCAGACATGATTAATGTCATCGTCCCAGCCCGTTGGCCGTACTGCTGGATAATTCTCCGTTGGTGCTGGATCTGGTGGACCATCCATGATCTCCCTATCCCATTGGAATCCATTTGGGTGTAAAGTCAAATAGTACATTGCATTTTTGTTTGGGGTATACATCTCTTCAGCAGCATGACAAGGGCCTATGTTTGCCAAGTTCCTGTCGAAGTTGTTTTTGTTCACCTGGTTGACCTCAGCCATGTAATAACTCTGATCACCTTCGATATTCTCCACTATACCATCTTCTCTCCAAATTGTCACCCTCTGATGCATGGTTGAGGGTACAGCCGCTACTCCATGAATCCATTCCCTACCAAGCAAAAGGTTGTAGTTTGCCTTTGCTGGTATAACCATGAACATGGTTGGCCTGGTAACTGAGCCTACTGTCAAATTGACTTGAACAACTCCCAGAGGTTGTCCTATTTTGCCTTCGTAGTTGGATAAAACCATATTATGTGGCCTTATATCCGTATCGAACATACCAATTCTTTTTAGCATGTATTGAGGCATTAGGTTCACTGCTGCTCCCCCATCAACTAGGACTTTATTCATGCCCATGTTCTCAATCTTAGCCCTGATATAGAGTGGCTTCAAATGATTTCGCATCCCCTCATCAGGCCTTTCGAAGAAAGCATTCTGTTCTTCTACTGCACCGTTATTCAGCACATAGTAACACACGGGTCTGTGTTTTGCCATTTCTTCGATATCAGCCTCTTCACAGTCTTCCACTTCAGTTTCCTGATTAAACTCGTGAGGGAGCACCGAGACAACATTGCAATTCAAGTTTATAGATGATACTCCATCAGAGTCAAAATCATTTGTCATTCTATCCTCTTCTTTCCAAGAATTTGAACGCATCTTGTCTTCTTCATCCAAGAGTTTTTCAGCTTCGAATAGTCTGCGCTCCACCGGAGGTTTGTTCGACTTTGCCCCCTGGTATGGGACTTGGTTGGTACTAGAGTCTCCAGCTTCTCTTGGCCTGTATTCCTTCTGAGCCTTTCTTATTCTCTGATGTCTTCTCCACTGGGACCGAGACATAGGATTTTTTCCTTTATAATTCTCCAACCGATACGCCTCTCGATTTGATCTTTGAAATTGTTTCCTATATGCCATTGCAGTTCTACCACCTTGGTCCCAACTTCGCCATTTGTTGGTTCTTGCATCAGCTTGTACCCACCCATCCCTGGGTGCATTTGCAGGGATTTTGAACGTCACCCTTCGAGTCCTAGGATGTGGGCTATCAGGCCTCTTTGTTGGAGTCCAAATGTCGAAACCGTACAGGTTGGGACGCAACCCCTGAGTTTCTTGACTCATGTAGCAATACACACGTTCGAATGATCGTGCTAGCATTTCGTCATAGACTGCCCCACATCTTGGGCAGAGAGCAACTTCAGTGTTTTCTTTGTGGCATCTGACCAAAAATCCTACCAAGCTTTCCTCCATCTTTGGGTACAGTTGTAGTAGGGGATTTGGCTCTCTTCCTGGGTGTTCCCACCTTTCGCGTCGAACCCTTACGAAGTTGGCTTCGACCCTCCGATTCAGCATGATCGAACACCTTGGACACATCCATTGCTTACCACCATTTCTCTCGTGGCAATTCCAGAGATATTCTTTGAGGCTTTCAGTTCTTGGAGAAACTTCGATGCCCCCATTTTTCCTCGTCAGCCATGTCTCTAGTTCGCCAAATTCAGACGCTGGTCGTCTGGCGCTAACCATGTTAATCGCTGCTGGAGGAACTTCAGAGATCTGGATTTTCTGGAGTTTCATCCTGAGGTCTTCAGTGGCTTCGCTGTTTTCTTCCTTCGAGGCTTCAGTTATTTCTGCCTTGGAAGATTCTTCAACATCAGTATTGAAGATTATGTCACTATTTAGGCTTTCAGTAGCCTGCTTTCCATTTAACATTGCTTTAGTCTCCACAACCTCGACTTCAGAAACCTCCACCATGTTGATATCTTCTACCTCGCAGAGGCTAGCGTCAGCAATGTTTAGGGGATTGGTATCGACCCTCATATGACTCTTGGTCTTGTCAGCAAACTTCAACCTTCCATCATTGAGAGCATTTTGAATTAAATCCCTGAAAAGAAAACATTGAGAAGTTTTATGGCCTAAAAACCCATGATATTTACAAAAACCTCTTTTCTTCCGTTGTTCCAACGGAGGAATTTTTGAATTTGGAGGTAGTATCATTTGGCCATCTTTTACCAATAAATCAAATATTTCATCACACTTGGTAATGTCGAATGTATACGTTTTCTTAGGGAACCTATCATTCTTATCGTTTTCTACTGGATTTTTTCCATTGGCAGGATTTAGCAGTTTGCAAGCATAAGGTGGCGCTTCTTTCAATTCAGCCAAGTCTATTTCGACTTCTTCAGGGCTATATGAGTCATCGAAAGACTCATTCTCAGCATCCTTGGCTTCGACGTATGCCACTCTTTCTTTCTTATAACTTTTATTTGCCCTAGCTTTTTCTGCCTTCAGGCGTTCGACTTGTCGAACCCTATCTGCTAATTGGGCCATGTCCCTAAGGTATTGGGTATCTAGTTTCTTTCTTATTGAATAATCTAGACCACCTGCAGCCATTTCAACAAGTTCATGCTCTGGGACTGTTGTAAAACACCTTGATTTCAACAGACGGAACCTATTTAAATAATCATCAATTGTTTCTGTGAATTTTCTTTTAACACTGGCCAATTCTTTCAAACTTATCTTAGTTTGGCCCATGTAGAATTGCTCATGGAAAAGTCTTTCCAAGTATGCCCATGCATCTATCGAATTTGGTGGCAAAGTAGTAAACCAAATGAAGGCATTTTTTGTCAGTGAACTAGGGAAATATTTGATCCTTAAATCTTCGTTTCCCGCTAAGTCTCCCGCTTCCGTCAAATATCTAGCAATATGTTCCACCGTTGACTCGTTCGTTTCGCCTGAAAATTTTGTAAATTTGGGTACCTTAGTGCCCCTAGGCAATTCTGTTTGCATGATATAATCTGATATAGGGGATGTATAGTTTGGACGCCTAAGTCCAGTACTAAGGTCATTGTTGGCCATAACCCTTTCTATCATGGCAGTTAAGTTATTTTCTGTAGCCAGATTTTCTCTTCTGACTCTTTGAACAATCTCATCTGGGTGTTCGTTCCTACCCACAATCCTTAATCTGGGTTGCTCCTCCTCCGTTTCTTGTCGGACGGGGACAGTTCTTTGATTTGAAGCTTCTAAGTTAATTATTGGAGTTCCTTCGAACACCTCTGTTCTTCGTGAGGGGCCTACATCCCTAGTAGCCGTCCTAGATGATGGAACTATGTCTTGTACACGTTCTAAAATGGGCCTCTCTTCTTGATTCGAAGGCTGTTTGTCTTTCCTTTTAGGTGGCGTTACTCCCATGAATTCTGCCATTCGATTCATCTGAGATGATATCTTTTGGAAAGTCTCCATGTTTTCTCTATTCGTAGTAGTAACATTTGCCATTAGTGGGCTTAAAACTGAAGTCAATTCTCTGGCCAAAACCCCTACCATATCATGGTTGCTTGCATCCATTTCTTGTCGAAATGCTGCTTGGTTATTTGTGGTAAAGTGAGGCATCTGGGTAGAGAAACCAGTGTTATGTGCACTTCGACCCACTGAACTAACATTCGGTGAAAATGTTGCATTGTTAGTTGGGGCATATATATGTCCTGCCCCTCGTACGCCTGTTCCATATGGGTATGGCATTCCGTATGGATTATTTGGTCTCCATTCGAAAGCGGAGTTCGTGCCTTGACCAAATAAATTGTTTGCAGCATTTGTCGTGGCAAACAATACGTCCTCTGCGCTTGTGGATGAGGGTGCGGTTGTCGACACTGAAACTGGAACACTCCCTGAGGGTGCTGTATTATTTTCAGGCATAGTCTGGGAATTATCTGCAGGTCTCGATCCATTTGGACCCGTTGCATCTCGTGTTTCTTGAGTAGAAGTCGAATTTGCCGCTCCTGATCCTGAACCTTGTGGGGGATCTTGATTACCCCCTGTACTGGCCGTAACGACCATTTTCCTGTTGTACCTTCGTTTGGGAATCGGTTGTGCACTGTTCTTTAATTTACCGTTCCTAAGGTTCATACAAGATCTTGATATTGTCTAGACAAAAATAAAGCAATTGATTAAAACAATCCGCTTGACACTGTCCCACTGGGCGTGCCAATTTGTTTACGGTGATTTCCGGTAAACAACCGCTAGTCTTCCAAACTATAATAAATATGATTTGGTTACTTGCAGGATCGACTAGATTGATCCTAGGACACATAGTCAAGAAGATTGTTATCAATGTTTGTTCGAACCGTATTCATTATTTGTCTTCTTCAATAAGCGTTGTTCGATTAACAGGACAAATAGTCTTGACAATTACTTTGTTACATATAAATGTGACTTCAACGAAGTGACATGACATAAAAAATTAAAAGGACAATTGAAACGTAAAGAATCTTAAACTGCAGAAATATAAAAGACTTTGAAAGTAAATAGCATGAAAGTAATTCGAAAGTAAATGACGTTAAAGTAAAGATGCAGAAATGTGAATGGCAAGAAATAAACGAAATGCAGTAATTCTGAAAGATAAAAACAAGAAGATAATACACATGTATTAAAATGGTGGTGTCATACGTACATTTTCTCAGCGAACTCTTTCTCTTAACGCTTGATACTTGAGTAAATATGTGAGTGATTTGTACAAAATGAACACACAGAATCCTAACACTAAGACTCCTATTTATACTAGTTTCGACCTTAACGGTCCTATACTAATCTGCTGCCACGTTTCTCATCAGAACTTCCAGCGAAGCCATCTGTTGTTGAACGGTTACTAAACCGTCTTCGAATTTCAAATCTTCCCGCCTGAGTCCATCTTCGACGCGTGGCAGTGTATTAAACAAACACTACTAAAAAACACGCTAAGTAGTAATACTTGAATACATATTCTATGAATTTTGTCTAAGTCCCGAAGACATATGCTTTCATTAATCTTTCATCGTTCACTTATCTTCATCGAACTTAGAAGTCTTTATTTTTCGAAGCATGAATATCAGTAGCCATTCTTTTACTTTTAAGGGATGGCCATCAGTAACCATCTTTCCTTTGATTCTCAACTCCTTCGAAGGATAAACAACATAAAACGAAATCTTCAGCTAACAGCTATATACTACGTAAATGTCACGAAGTTCATTAAACTTGCATACATTGGTATTTTGGATTATTTTCGTGTGCTATATACTACATAAAAGTCACGACGTTCCTTAAACATACAAAATTTAGTCTTTTGGATGATTTTTTTTGTGTTATATACTACATAAAAGTCACGAAATTTGTTTAACTAGCAAAATTGGATCTTTTGGAAGATTTTCGTGTGGTAATACATAAAAATCACGAAGTTCGTTAAACTTGCAAATTTTAATATTTTGGAAGATTTTCGTGTGCTATACTACATAAAATTCACGAAGTTCGTTAAACTTTCAAAATTTGGTCATTTGGAAGATTTTCTTGTGTTATATACTACATAAAAGTCACGAAGTTTGTTAAACTTGTAAATTTTTGTTTTTGGAAGATTTTCGTGTGCTATACTACATAAAAGTCACGAAGTTCGTTAAACTTTCAAAACTTTGTCCTTTTGAAGATTTTTGTGTGCTATATACTACATAAAAGTCACGAAGTTCATTAAACTTGCATTCATTGGTATTTTGGAATATTTTCGTGTGCTATATACTACATAAAAGTCATGAAGTTTCATAAACATGCAAAATTTAGTCTTTTTGATGATTTTTTTTGTGTTATATACTGCATAAAAGTAACGAAATTTGTTTAATTAGCAAAATTGGATCTTTTGGAAGACTTTTGTGTGCTACTACATAAAAATCACGAAGTTCGTAAAACTTGCAAATTTTAATATTTTGGAAGATTTTCGTGTGCTATACTACATAAAATTCACGAAGTTCGTTAAACTTTCAAAATTTGGTCTTTTCGAAGATTTTCGTGTGTTATATACCACATAAAAGTCACGAAGTTTGTTAAACTTGTAAATTTTTGTTTTCGGAAGATTTTCGTTTGCTATACTACATAAAAGTCACGAAGTTCGTTAAACTTTCAAAACTTGGTCCTTTTGAAGATTTTTGTGTGCTATATACTACATAAATGTCACGAAGTTCATTAAACTTGAATACATTGGTATTTTGGAATATTTTCGTGTGCTATATACTACTTAAAAGTCACAAAGTTTCTTAAACATGCAAAATTTAGTCTTTTGGATGATTTTTTCGTGTGCTATATACTACATAAAAGTCACGAAATTTGTTAAACTGGAAAAATTTTGGTCTTTTGGATGATTTTCGTGTGCTACTACATAAAAGTCACGAAGTTCGTTAAACTTGGAAATTTTAATATTTTGGAAGATTTTCGTGTGC